>NC_048288.1:24600175-24909342 GCF_009762535.1 Notolabrus celidotus
TTCCATAACGCCATCCCTTGTCCAAAAATAACCAATTTATATTATGACATTAAAACAAACATAAGCATTAAAACATGAAATATTTTAAAATCTAACATCAAGAAAGAAAGAAAGTAAAATTAGTTAAGAAATGTAATCAAAACTCAGCGCCCCATGTACCTCGTCGCAGAGGTCACCAGTTCGACTCCCAGCTGGGCGACCATTCGCTGCATGTCTTCCCCCACTCTCTACTCCCCACATTTCCTGTCTCTCTACAGCTGTCCTGTCAATAAAGGCGAAAAAGCCTAAAAAAAATCAACTCAGTTTGTTAAAAGAAATTAAAAGTTTGTAGGGCTGGTTTAATGATATATCAAACTCAGCTTTTATGCACTTCACAAGAGCGTCACACAATCCTGGCTACATGATGGTCTCCATTAACACCTGCTCAATATTTGACAATATCCTGGTCCATTGACAACACTGATTAATATTCCTAAAGAGCATCCTGTGGCCCAGTTACACACACACACACACACACACACACACACACACACACACACACACACACTCAAGTTTCCCCAAAGATATTTTTGCTAGCCGAAAAACATGTTTATCTACCCCCAACACACGTCATGTTCCAGGTTGGAGTGACCCAGCACTACTTAAGAACATCTGGGAAGTTCTAACATTTCTAACTCTCATAACCTCATAACAGTTACTCAATGGTAACAGCTGCACAATGCCTGAATGTCCCAGCTTATGGCTTTATAGGGATCTGATACCGAACCTCCCAATGAAGTCACTCCTTTAAGGGACAGTTGGAAAAATCAGGGGAAGGACGAATTCATTTAGTTAGTCAAGTCCAAAACAAATGCAACAGCGAAAAACATTCTCCAAATGTTGTAACCAGAGACATAAATCACTTCCTCGTAGTCAGCTGTGGAGGTGATCAGAGGTCAGTTTTTGTTTCTCGCTCTGCCACAGCTGGGATACCTGTTGTTTCTGCCTTCATGCCAAGCTAAAGTCCTGGTTGTAACTGAATATTAAGCAGACAGACGAAACTGTTGAATTATTTCTCTTTAATTTAAAAGGAATTGTCCACCCAGCTTACTTTATTGCAATGTCTTGGGGTGTTGAGACTGACATATGAGGGGAGATTGATTTCAAACGGAAGTGCATTCAATTTAATACCATGTGATGAAAAGATAAAGCGATAAAAATACACTTAAATATTCTATGTTTGATCTACTGATGATGCATATAAACATTAAACTGCTATGTAATTAATAAACAATGCTGATTTCACAGCCCACGCTTCATTTATTCAGCAGTGCACATTATTATTCCTACTATGGAGTTGCACATAGGACAGAAAGGACAATGCTCATTGAAAATAGCGCCGTTTTTTCATGTGGTAATAGTCTAAAGGCTATTGAAACAGTAATGTAGCTCGCCTCAAGGAGTGCAAACAGCCAGACAGGCAGAGGAACAATAGGGATTCATCAAGCAGCAGCCTCTAAAGCCCCGGATCGTGACAGAGTTAAATGAATTGGTCTATCAGTGCGACACCTGAGAGACAGTCTTTGGGAGTCTGTCAAGATAAACTCTTAAGGATCTTGCGGAGGGTGCATTGCAGCAAGGTCATCGTCACATTGCATCAAACAGGGCGCTGGGAGGAGAGCTTTTGTTCTCTTATGTGAAGTCCCATTTGCCAGAGGTAACAATTAAGACTCATCTGTCAGCACAGGCTAATGTGTTCATTCCTGATTCCGCACTGGAAGTCTTCACTTGCTCATTTGTGCTTTCATTGCCATCATTAAAGTCCAAGGTGTTGCGGCGAAATGTTGCACCCAGATTGCAGCAAGGTCTGTCATTTGGAGCGGATTTTTAACAGCTATATTGTTTAAAGTGAGGGCCTGCTGCTCCTGCTGCCTTTGAGGGCCTTATTTTTCTCTTTTTCCTGGCTTAAAATGATCGTCTGGTGAGAGCCGAGTGAAAGGTGCTTCTCAGTGTCACACAAGTTTGGCACCAACCAATCTCCCGCTCTCCCTGCTGTGCCTGGGTCGCCCACTCGGTTACAGTGAGCTTTATCAGATGTGACAGCTCAGGTCCAATAAAGTGCAGGTCTTTAACAAGTGTTCTTTTAGTTGAATTTGTACAGAGGACGACTTGAAGATCGTATTGCCCCATCTTGAAGCAATTTCTCCCTCAGATTCCTGTGTTGTTTGATGTTTTATCATAGCTGAAGGTCAAGGTTGGCTATCCCGGGTTATCACACAGTTAGCTTTACAGCTGCTTTTATTGCTACAGAAAGAAACCCTGCTATGATTAAATGTCAGCCTCGTGTAAACTACATTATGATGCAAGTGTCACACAAGCCAAGGATTATGATAGCAATGTATACTTGGATCCGAGCATATTTCAGGCTGTAATGAAGTTGCACTTGAATGAAAAGGGGAGCTGTTTGTGATTCAGGCTTTTGGGAATAACAGACTGAGAGTCAATTCCAGCAGGTCCGCCGGAGAGTGTGGCGGCGAGATAAAGGCAAGGCGACATTGTTTAAGTCTTGATCCTGATGCAGCACTCCTCTGCCGGGGGGGATTGCACATTTACAATGTAGAAATCAGTCTCATCCATTGTCCTCTTACCCTCGCCGCGCAAGTTGCAAGAGAGAGAGAGAGAGAGGGAATCCAAATGTTTTCCCTCCATCTCAAGATTACACTTTGGCTGCTTTCTTGCCCTGCATCGCCACCCCTCCCCCGGCCCCTTCTCTTTCAAACTCTTTCATTTCACAAACATCTGTTGGCAAAGGGGAATCCCTAATCTCTCAAGGGCTTTCTTTCAAATTTCATTATTGAGACTGAATGCAGATTTGAGTTACTGCAGAGGCTGCAGCCTTTTTATAATATGTCTTACATTTTTCACTCTGTTTTAATGGTTTTATGAAAAAATAAATAATCTAATGCCCACCATAAACTAAATTGCAGAGGTTTCGATTTTGCAGACACAAACAAACTGTGATGGCTTCTGCGATAATTTTTACCTGATGGTAGTCTTGCTCAGGCTGCCTGTCATCCATAATCATTCTTTATGAGGGAGTATACAGAGTTAGGAGCTGATGTGTGGGTCGTAATGCACCGTAAAGTATAAAGAATAGTTTGACGTGAGAAAGTAGGGGACAAAATCTACAGTTTTTATGGAGTTAGAAGAAGATCAACATGTAGTAAGAACATGGAGATGATCAGCCTAGCTTAGTGTGCAGACAAAAAGATGAGAAGCAAGGAGTAGTCTCTGCCCTGCAAAACCACAACTTATTGTTTTCACATTCAATTATTGTAAGGATTCAACAAATGTGTGACACGTTGCAATAACGTGCACAGATATTTTTTAGTCACAACAAGATCTAAACTTAAAAGATTATTTTGTTATGAGTCTGCTCCTGATTCATCCCCCACCCATTCATTAGTTAATAGTAGTCTGTGTAAAATAAGTGGGTGTGGCTTTGATGATGTCACCCATTACTTTGAGGCTTCCACTTTGGCATTCAGCCACAGCGATGTTGTTTTCTTGAGCCAAAAGTGACCATGTATTGACAAGAGGGTGCCTGAAAGAAGTGACTTATTTATCTGTTAGGAGTCTATTTTGCTTAATTGGACTACGATCACAAAGACTTGCAAATGTTGACTGAGATTGCAAACTTGTCAGGTAAACATTGACCAAAGAACTAAATCTAGTACAAAGTTAGGGCGCCGTTGACCTAGTGGTTAATGCAAGCCCCATTTACAGAAGTTACAGTCCTTGTTGCAATGGCTGCTGGTTCAAGTTCCAGCCACGACCACTCCCTGCATGTCTGCCTCTAACCCTAACCTCCCATATTTCCTGTCTCTAATTTGCTATCCAATCAATAAAGTAAAACATGTCCAAAAAATAATTTTAAACAAAGGTAAATGGACAAACATAGCCTGAATTAAGTTGTTTTTCAGGCCCATGCCATTGTCTGTATATAAAGATGGACCATGTGTCTCCACCTCTTCTCACTGTACAAAAGTAAAGCCTAAATATTCCCTGCCAGTGTTACTGACACCTAGCGCCTCAGAAGACAGGGTCAGCAATGTAGTTATTGGCTGATGAAGTAGCCATAAAGACATCACACCCAGTGGCTGAACAAAACATTCTACTTGTTGAAGGTCAACATAGTCTATAGCAGAATACAGTTATAAGTTGGCTTGGAGCGTAGTGACAGTTATGGGAAGTTTACAGACTCATGTGTTCGTGTTTGATAGGATTTTTCTCAACGTTCCTTCACTGCCTTGCAAATCCAGTCACATTTGTCACTAGAGCTGTCAATCATGAGGCTATACATTACTTTTAGCGTCAAACAACAAATTCAGTCCAAACTTCTCAGAAAATCAAACACTTGGACAATCCATCATAAGAACAAATTATAATGACAGAAACCATGTTTGAAATAAATGTCTGTGCCTTGTGTTGTGATTTGAAAGTTTGACCCATGTCCCATCTGTTGATATGGAGGAGGTGGGCTTTGTGACCTATGCTGCTGCCAGTCAGTAGAGGGAGCTCCAAATGATTTGGCTTCACTTTTAGGGAAGTCGTTGTATCATCCATCCTATTATGCAGCTTATGGCCTAACCTTTTTTTTTTTTTTAGGGGGGACTGGCTTTTAGAAACATCACTAAGGCTTCCTGTAATTTTTGCCACAACTAAGTAATGCAGCACTTTGCAGGTACAAAATGTATCCCAGTCGGATTACATAAGGGTTGAATTCACGTTTTTAATTTTCAAAAAAGGACAAATTGTATTGAATATGTAAGTGATCTGTAAAAAAGAAAATGAGATCTCCAATTTCTTGCATGCTGATATTCAGATAAGCCTCATCCAGTGAATGAGACACCATGTAAATGAAAATGAAGCCTCTCAATTAAAATTCAATGAAAAAGAAAAAAGTAAAGTCATTCAAAGTTGCTCTGTTCTACACTCTTTACCCGCTGTAGTCCAAAGAGAAAAGCCCTTTATTATAATTTCTTAATTCATTTGGCAGGAATCTGCACAGGGCTTTACATTCTGATGAAATCTCAGCTTGGAGCATTAGTGGTTCTACTTTTTTATCTCACAGAAATACAGTCGTGATTCACATTATCTTTGTGGTCTGTCCTAGAAAATGTGAAAGACTCATCTGTATGTATAAATTGAATTATAGTCCAGTTAAATCTCATTTATAGGAGTCCTTGCAAAACTATCTGACTTGATATAAAAAACAGTAAGCTTCACTGCCTCCACTCTCCGCCTCATCGCCTTCAACAAGGAAAAACTTGTGAAAGAGAAGGCGGCCTCAGCCTGTGCAGACCTCACACTCTCCCTTTGGGACTGAACAAAGCTATGGCCTCCCTCCCATATCAACGCCATCGCTGGACTGGGAACATATACTGGACGTGGAATAGAGAAACTGGAGGTGGGCAGCTATAATTGAGTCTCAGGGCATTTTGAGAAAAGAGACTTAATAAATTAGCTCGTTTGAAGAACTTTCTAGCTTGTTTTTTCCAAGGGAAAACTTATAGGGATTCATTCAAGGTAATGGTTTATGTGTAAAGCATAAAACAGCCAAGGATCTGTATTTGTTAGAGACTGTACAACCAATTACAAGTATATCTTTAAAAAAACACAGTAAAAGAAAAACTTGACTGCCAGAGAACATTTGAAATATCTGACAAATTATCTATTCTGATATCACGCATCTCTCAAAGCTTTGACCAACATGCTGATGCTATTTATGTTTGGAAAATGATTGAAAAAACAAGTTTCTTCTTCATTTGTGTTGATTTGTTTGCCTTCCAGCTCTGGCCACATTTCCAATGCAATCAGCATATTCCAAGAATGCAGCCCCGCTCATGCCAACATGGTAACACTTGAAATTCTAATATCAGTCTTGAATTAATTTGCTTCTTTTCATCTGTCAGGACCCATTGTAGCTTCTGTTAATGACTGACAGTGACAACAGACGCTCTCGCCCACACAAATAATAGTAATGGGGAAAAAAAGGGCAGAACAATAGTAGCTGCAGGAGAAGGAAAATAGCACAAAACCTTATTAAGCGAAGTCAAACACGAGGGGTTCTATTTCAAAGGTGGTTCTCAATTTATAATACAGACTCAGGGTGCTAAAATAAACACACTTCACACACCAGCAGAGGAGGATGTATGCTGGTTTAAAGATTTACAGTAAGCTGCCAAAATGTCACAGGACTCAGTGACTGAACTCGATGAAAAATTGGATATTGAAACAAACGTTTTGAATGGAACATAAAATCAGATGTTGCATTGAAAATTAAAGGGCTGCTGACTTTTTCAAGCCCAGAAATTCTAGTTTGAGGAATCAAGAGCTATATTCCTTTGTCTCCTTTGGCCATGAGGAGAGACTTTCATCAGATCTGATGTGGAGACACTGTGCATGGTGTTTCAATGAGAAAGCGTCAGCTCCATACAACACAAATGTGACACCAATAATCACAAGTAGTGTACTGTGTTGAACGTGGATCTCAATGAGGTCAACCATTGGTTCCCAATAAAGTATGAAGCCCATACATGGCGATAGCTACATTGAACATTTTGACTCAGACTTACTTCCAGCTAATCTAGAAACCAGCAAAGAGGTGGCCCTGAGGCCAAAGCCTTGCCGCCGGGGATACAGCTGCAAGGTGCCCACCTGTTAGTCAAACCAGCCACATCCTAGTTATATAATGTATATATATATATAATACCTTGTTTATCATATATTCTAAACTTCAAATAAGCAGAACAGATTAGTTCAGCCTCCAGTGGACACTCTTTACTTGCAGGTCCACATTGGCTTTACTTTTCAACACTGACGGTTGCTGCTTGGGTTCAATCTGAAATGAATCTGAATCTGAAATCCGAAATTTGTGAGTTAGCTTTGTGTTAAAAAAACTACATATTTTCTTTCAGTACCTCATCAAACATTGTCACTTCTTGGCTGGACATCACAGCATTGACAGCTAAATTACATTCAAAGTATTCTGACACAGCAAACTCTTGTTTTTCACTACTACAACCTACATCATTTTAACAAATTAAGTGTAATAGCCAGCTGGAGGAAAAAGTTACAGTAATAACTACAGTATAAGATTGTTTTAATTCACAGAATGTATCTGAAAAAGTGTGATTGTCTTATATTTGGGGTTTAGCAATTAAAGGTCAACATTTGTTACACACACCACTTATCTGTAAAGCGAGTGTACTCCTCATGACTGAGGCCAGCTATCACTCACTGAACAAACACTTGAACAAAAGTGTAAAAGTTAACCAACTAAAGTTACTGTCAGCAGTCATCAGTCGAAAAATTATGTCACTTTTATGAAATGTACAAAGATGGCCATCTCCTCAAAATGCAGATCCAATAGCTAACCCATAATCCATTCAATAGGCTGCGGGTTATCTTGATCTTTACTGTATAGAACTAAGTGCTTCTTTTAAACACATGGTCACAATATATTCCATTTAAAATCTGACAATTTCATTTTTAAAAGTTAAATTGTTTTATTATCACTGCCAATTCACTTGGTTATTATAACAATATAAAAAAATAATATTGAGTCCAAATGCAAGAAAGAGAAAGTTCTTGAATATGAGCACTCTGACAAAGGATCCACCAGTCTGTGAAGCCATAAATGGATTGTTTATTCTCTGTGGAGCAAAAAAAGTCTACATTATCTATCTTTAAAAAGTTTTGGTTTGTGTCTGACCTGAGAGTCCATCTGGAGGTGGAGGGCAACAGCAGCTGAGGAGGCTTATGGCTTCTCTCTCTACTAAAGTTGCTCAGTGCAACTCTGACTGTGAACAGAACCTGCTCACAGTTTTGGGTATTTTAGTTCTACATTTAAGAAAAACAGAGCGAACTGACACTGAGTTTAGAGTTTAGTTGTGTATGAAATACAGGGTGATACAAAAACTGGAGCAACTGCAGAATCTCTGCAAGACAAAACATTTATCCTCTTCAACTAAAATCTATCAAGGAGGCTGTGGGGCAAGTTGTTGGTTATATTGTAATATACGAAGTAAATGTTCACTGTAAAATGTATTTGCTATTGAATAGTTCCACAAAAGTGCTATGAAAAGTCCAATTAATTAATATATTGTATCTCCAAACCACAAGAAGTGAACTCATGACAACAAGAGAGAGTCAAAACAGTAATCTTTCTAATCTTGATTACAGAACCCACCGTTGTGAAACAGGGAGAGAACTCAAACAGAACAAGACTCATTGATATACAGCTATCTGTGGCGAAAAGAACACCTTGATTTACAGTAGCATAAATGGTGAATGGTGGAACATTGGAAAGAAGATCTGTTGATTGAGGAGGAGAAGGAGGAGGAGTGATGATACTCAGGCAAAGAGTGAACATCAGATGAGGGTTTATTCAAGGAGAGTGATCCAAGGCTTGACAGCTGGTCTGCAGGATGACAGCTCTAGTAATGGGCATATCTTTGCTGTGAGGATCACAGGAAGATCCTCTCAGACTGTCTTTTTGGGCTCACCATCTTTGGACATTGTCTTCAGACACCAGTTCAGTGGCAGTTCTTTGAATGACTCTGCTCTGTTGGTAACCATTATCTTAAAATTGGCACAATTTTTCTGACTCAGATGTTTTATAACTTGGCCTACGGTTAGGGTCAATTCGTTTCTGATGATGTTCCCTGTATCTCTCCATCTTTCATCCCCCCGGCGCTGTAGTTGTGAGTGAGTGACAGCTGGCCTCAGTCATGGAGAGGTTCACTCACTCTACAGATAAGTGGCGCCATCCACTGTTGATAACTAATACTGGCATTAAACAGAGCTGGGCACAAGTCTGTTAATTTGTTAACCGTTAATTTTTGGCGTTACTTTTAAAAAACAACCTTTTAACAACAAAATTAATTTGAAAATCAAAACTTTTATTAAATTTAGTTTTTAGTTAAGTTTATTTATTATTCATGGTGTCATGCACCGAAAAGGTGCCCAGCCCATATGGACTTACAAGACACTACAAAAACAAAACAAAATAGGAGCAACAACATAAGAAGAAAAAGAAAAAAGAAGAGCAGTTACAATACTGCACATGTCCAGCAATGACCTAAAGTAATGAGAAAGCATAGTGGTACACTTCAGACTTTTGACAGTGACAACAACTAAATCAGACATAGAGTGTGCTCCTACACTGCTGAACACAAACTGAGCAAACTGGAACACTTCATGAGTAAACAGGTAATGAGGTCTGTCTTCATCAGACATGCAAAACAAATCAGGACAGTTTTCTGATATTTTGTTGAAAAGGAGGCACCTGAGATCATGATATGATGGACAGTAGAATAAAAAGTGCATTTCATTTTCAACTTCCTCCAGATCACACAAGGAACACTTTCTCTCCTCCTCTGGAACAGAGTGGAAGCGACCTGTTAAAGTTATATTTTTGGGCATTTTCACCTTTAATGGACAGGACAGCTGAAGAGAGACAGGCAATGTGGGGAGCAGAGAGTGCGGGAGGACATGCAGTAAATGGTCGAGGCTGAAATTTAACCTATGACCTCTGCAACGAGGGCTATAGCCTCTGTACAAAGACCACTATGCCAACGGCGCCCCATGAATATTGAAACCTTTAACTCCCCTTAATGGGTTATTATTAGTGTGCTACTGACTGGCAATGAAGGTGTACTGAGTTTACTCATGGTCAATTTGTCTACCTTATTAGGAATCCAAACCCTGCTCTTACATGGTGATGGATCACAGACTACTTGAGTCAGACCATACGGCCTTTGAAGTAATTTGTGGATCTTGATGTGTTTGGATTAAATATTTTACTGGACTTGGATGCTTGGGGACCTTTTCTGTTGCAACAGGAGGGGGGGCCGTCTGACTCTGAACAGGTTGTAGCATTAATATTAACTTTAACAGAATTAACATTTTAACTGTCATCAAAGTTTATGTCTATATTATTAGATTAAAGGTTAACAGAGTGAAACTTTTGATTAACTGTGCCCACCTCTGGCATTACAAAGCCTAGACCCCAAATATAAGCCTCCCCCACTTTTATAGATGTAATTCAAGGGAAATAAAACCTCTCCTGAAAATCAGCCCATTACAGTATTAACTGAGGGAGTCACTCTTAAGGAACATGCTTTCCTAAACTTTGTTTAGTAATAGTACCACCATGGCGAGGACTGACATTTTCCTTTGGTCCCCCACACTATTTATGAGTGACTGTTATATGATCATTATATTTTTATAATGTCATTATGCTAAATTAGCGGTCTATTACTGTGGTCAATGATCCTGCAGTGCCAATTTCCTTTATATGAGTTTATTAAACATCATTATTTTAAGTATAGCTAAAAGCATTCATGTAATTGTAATATATGAGGTGTTCGTCAAGATAATTTAACACAAACGCCATTTCCTTAGATTAACAGTTCACAGCTTTAAGAACAAATGAAAGGCTTGCAAAGTCAAAGCATTGTTGATTACGTACATTTAGAGAGCAAAAGAACACAATTTGCTTGATTTCTGCTTTAAATATAGACATAAATACAGCAGTAATTGCACAGCCGTCTTCAGGGGTAGCATGCAGCTGCTTTGCACAGGCCCGAACACAATGGAGAGGGTGTGTATTTAGTGTATTCCTGAGCAGTGGACCGTGGCTGTGCTCATTACACAGTGTCATGCTGCTGATGCCATCATTGTAACCAGGGAGAGGGAGAGAGAGAGAGAAGGGGGGGGTGTCTCCTCGCCGTGCTGTGCTAATTCCACTCTGCGCGTCGATGTACTGCATGAGCATTGCATTGATTTATACTGTGTGTTTCTTATGGTCAATTTCGAGGACATTGAGGTAATTGGTGACCATTCAAAAGATAACAACCCAGCTGGGTGGCCTTTTCCGGTCCAAGACAGAGAGGAGAACAAAAATTATAACAAGGAGTAATTGCTTGTAGTTTAAATTGGCCCCGTATAGAGTACAGAAAAAGTTATCTCACCGGGGTAAAGACAAAAAAAAAAGCCACTTTGGTATGGAAATGAAACACAAAATTACAGTAAAAAAAGGGAGGCATTCATCTCCTCAGGGTGGGTTTTTTTGGGTGGAGAGCTTGGGACAAGGGTGAGGCAGCCAAGCAGTTTAACCCGTCTCCAATTAGCTGTGAAAGTCCTTTGATTTCAGTGCAATCGCTGCAGCCCAAGCAGCACAGTGCACGTCCCTCAACCCTCATTATTCCATCGCCTAATTTTCTGACATAGCTCGCAGTATCTCCCCAGATGTAACGCTGCTGTTAATTACCGCTGCAGAGCCAGAGATGAGCCGAGTGAAGGACGGAGAGAGAAGAGTGAGAGGGCTGGAGACCGAAGAGAAGCAGCCGGACTCCTGTTTTATTGAATCTGTGCTCTAACTGCGATGAATCTGTGAATATGTATCGGCGTGCAAATCATCCAAACACCACCAAAGGGACTTGGGAGGAGGGAAAGTATGCTAATCAGGGGCTGTGTTCCCAAAATAAGAGCACATAACTTAGAAGATATTTCTTGTTCTACATTAATGGTCATTGGGGAGGGTGTCTCATCTGACTGCTGCTTAAAGGAAGAGCGCCTGCAGTGTCTCTCGCTGCACCTGAACTCAGAGAGTATACTTCTTTTTTATTTTGTGATTTAGAAGTCTTATTTTAAAGTGACACCTTACATGACACACTGCATCAAAGTGCTCAAAAAAACAACACAGTGCCGTGACTGTCGGAGATATCCTGAACTCCAGTCTTGTGATTTTATCAAGGTGACATTGCTCAAAGAAAAAAAATTCTACTTCGTCTCCTCTGTGCAGCGAAGTCCTTTGTGACAGCTGCTGGTGATCCAAGCACTCTTCTTGTGCAACTATGATGTACAAGAGCACTGCTAAAAGGCAAAACACGGGAGTTTCATTATTTAAATCATAAGGATGGGATAGACAAAGTTAAAAAAAAAAAAAAAAAGGGTGAGGCTACGGGGTGTCTTAGCCCAAAGTTACTGAAAAGCTTATGAAATAAAAAACACCACAAAAAGCATGCATTCCCACACTTCCTCTCTCATATCCTCACTTCATAAAAGTGCCAAGTGCTGCTATTCTAGACCCTGTCTAATAGACCATAACTCTATGCAATTAGAGCCGACTTAAATGGAGGACACTTTTCTGATAAGTGCATTGTTATGGGTTTATTACTGGGTTTTATTTTATTATTACAACAATGTAAGTGGAGATAGTTGAGCTGGAGAAGTTCACGCCATTATTTTGTAATTACAGAGGTCATAAAAACAGCAAGATAAGTGTGAGTCGCATTATGCAGGCAGACTACACAAGTCGTAATTTACAGTACATTCCAGAAGCTGTAACGCTGTCCTCTTCTTTCTATTTGTAAAGACTATCAATGCATTAACACATTCTCAAAAGGAGACTTGTCGGCTGTATTTTGTTGCTAAGCATATTAAACAAGAAATCCTACTTAAATGAACAGCTTTATTCTATAAAACGTGACCCACACTGCTTGTCACAGTCATGGTTTGTTCCCTCTCAGTTCTCTCTCTCTCTCTCTCTCTCTTTTCTTGCATTATGAATCTAAATGGATATTTCTAGCATCAAACATTTTAATTATTCCCTATTCTCCATGCTGCTTTTGTGTGTAGAATAACTTCCTAATGATATATGACACTGTGTTGCAGTTTGGAGAGTATATACAAGCATGCAACTGTGTAAAACCACTGTGCGACATTACCATCAACTGTGTTTATTTTAAGCATCTGGCAATTATCTTGAGACTGACCTGTGATTCTCAATTCAGACTACACATTGTTTTTGTCTTCTTGTTAGTCTCCATCACTGTTTCAGATAAGGCAATCAGAGTGAAAGCTTGTGCTGCTATTTGCTGGAAAGACATGGTGGATTACTTATTTGGAAGTTGGTTGTTTTTCAGGACTCACACAGAGATGACCTTGCGACTACTCCCCGAGTTGCTATGCCAGAATATGCCAATAAAATCATAAAACGGCACTAAAAAGCTCTCAGTAAATCAGCAAGCCATGCTTATGAGGATGTGGTGAATAGAGAGTTGTAGAATGTTGTGTGAATTTTATGGATAATATAAGATTTTTCTGAAAAAGACATGGTTTAAAAAAACGATAGTGTAAATTTTTTTTTACTATTTTTTCAATAAGAGACATTTTTCAGAGAAAAAACAATTTGTGGTCCAACTCAGGGGTTCCCAAACTTTTTAGTCCATGACCCCCAAAATAAGAAGACCAGAGACCCCATTGACCTGAGGTTGTCAAAACATTGCTCATTGTAAACAGCATGAAGGTAAAGCTGAGATGGAACAGAAAAACTAAAACAGGCTTGATCATAATAATGGCGGATCTCTACAAACTTTTCAGGGATTTCTTCCTCTGTTAGATTTCACCCATCAAGTAAAAAAGAAGAATAAAGTAAGGAATAAAAAAACAAGTGCATTAGCCAAATATGATGTATATAGGAGAAAGCATCTGAGATTTATTCAAAGTTAGTCAGTGTCAAGTGTCTCAAAGGAGTGTACCACAAAAATGTGATTTCCATCCATCCATCCATCTATGCTTTCATTTTTACAAGGTACACAGAGTTCAGGAGGTCATTGCCTTTCCTCCACATGAACATCAAACATGCAACCTTGCATTTTCTCTCAGTATCTTGCCTTTCTAACCTCAGGCCACAGCTAGGTAGCATTAAGGACTACCACAGAGGACCACATAATATATTGTTTTCACTATCTTGTTACTACAGCCATTAAAATTATACATTCATTTAGCCAGCCGCCCATTATAGCCGGCCTGCACATGAGAAGGTTTTGAAGGCTTAAATGGACCTGAAGAAGGTAAAGCCTGTAAATGTACAGTGGGCGTGTGAGCAATAGAAAAGGTGAGCTGGCAGTGGCAAGGTTACCCGTTTCCAATATCTATGAGAGGCCTGTCCATTTATGTGATATTGAGTTTTCAGCGCAAGGCCCATTTGCCTCCTGTTCCACTGCTCATTTTATCTGATTTACTAGGCTGTGTGTGTGCTATGGCATCTATTCATCTGTGTTTAACATCTCCAGGGCCACGGGTTCACCTGCCTTCCCACGTTCCCACTGGAGCTTATTAACCGTTGTCGCTAACGGGAGCACTCCTAGTTAATTACATAAATGGATATGTACACGCCAAAAAGTAGCACATCCTGGTTTTATCTCCTAAATCATTTCACATAAATCTGACTCGATGTCCCCCAAGCAGCAGCTCCCAGTGATGACTGCACAGTTCACTCCTGTTTCTTTCAGGTTATTTTCGCAGATTGGATTCACATACTGTGTTAAAAAGCTCAAATATATTATCAGACAGGTGCAAAGCACACTTAAGTACATTCATCTACAATAGTGTTTGTCAAATATTCAAAATGGCGGGTAGAAAAAAAATATTGAACCCTTTTCTCACCAACTTATTATTTAATCTAAAGGAGCCAAAAGCTAAAGAAAAAAAACTATCAATAGAAAAAAAAGTGATGGGGCTAAATTGATTATTTTTCCATGCATCACCCCATTTTATGTAATGATTTTAATTTATTATTCTTAGCTTTAGTCAAAAGTCTGAGAAAACTGAGATACCAGAAAAGTTGAAGTAAAGCGCCTCAGCACTCCAGCTAACACTGACAGAGTTAGCTTTCCAATGCTTATAGATTCAAAAACCATACCTTTATTTTAATTACAATATTTTTCATCTTAAGTGTTTCATCATGACTAGTGTTGTAGTCAAGCCCACATTAACCCAAACCAAGACATGTCCGAGACCAGAGTGCACTGAGACCAAGACAAGACCAAAACATTTAGGGATCGAGACCGAGTCAAGACCAAGACCAAGACCAAGGCAGCGCAAGACCGAGACAAGACCAAGACCATATATATCAATGAAAAATCGTTATGAGGGTAAACATAATAAAAGACTTCTGTTTATTTTATTTAAGTTTGCTTTAAATACAATTGAACGCAACAAACAAGGTTTGTTTTTGTCTTTGTTGCCTTACTTTTGACTCCTTAAGTTTTGTTTTGGTCGTTGTTAGTTTAACTTTCACTTTAGATTAGAGTTAAATCTGTGTTTTCTGTTGCCTGTGATCTCAGGAGAGGTGAGGTACGAGGTCATATGGGTAGCTGAGCTGGATTTTGTCAAGCCTTTTTTTCTGATTAGTTGTGTGCATTTTCTGTTTACTAATATTTGTAGTGTTTTTATCTGATGGGTTACAGGTGTTCACTGTGGTAATCCTGTGGCAGGTATTTAGCTGTGCCCTTCTCTCAGTGTGCCTCCAGAGTAAGTTATTGAATGTCTGTTTATTACTTAATTAAACAACTTAGTCATCTCTGGTCACGGGCACACACAGTCTCTTCTCCTGTCGTCTGTCTCCATTCATTAATGCATGAGTGCAGGGGGCGCGTCACTCACCGTAGCACCTGGAAAGTCACAGCCCTAACAGGTTAGGAAAAAATGAATGAATTGAGAAAGAGGGCGGGGCTTCCTCTCTTTTCACAGTAATGACAGGGACACAAAGTGCATCAGTGGTGGTCTCGACTGGTCTTGATATGAAATACGGAGTCCACCCAGTCCGAGACCGAGACAAGACCGAGTAAAAATGCTTTCGATTCCAAGACGAGACCTTAAATAAGCGGTCCCGAGACCAAGACCGGTCTTGAGTACTACAACACTAATCTTGACTACAATAAAATGTAGTTTCACCTACAACTTAAAGTAAGAGTCATTGGAGCTATTGAAGTTACTTTGTGGCTAGCTAGCTTAAACCGTAAACACTGTGGCTAAAATCAGTACACAAGACACTTTCAAACAAGCAACCAGCACACCTGACCCATAAAATGATCTGTGTGTTTATTGTTCATTATTTAACAAAACTTACTGCATACTGCTGTAAAATTTAAATCACTGAATGAACTATCTTTAACAGTTACCTAAGTATGTCAGCCGGTAAGCTAAAACAAGTCTAGCTCATGAAGGCTTCTTAGAACGTAAGTAACAATTACTTCATTACAATAAAATACATTGTGGTCAATCGTTTGTGTTGGAGTGATGATAGGACGTACTGTTTGGCTGTGTAGCTAGCTTAACTGGTTGCTAAAAATAGTGTACACCAGACTTTTCTGCTAACTCACTGCAGCTAACTGTCATCATAAAAATGGCACCACTGGATAAACGTTTCCTTTAGCTTCAAAACATGAGAGCTCCACAAAATGCTGTTTCTGCTAAAGCAACAACAGGCAAGCAGTTGATCAAACTAGCAAGTGAGTGCTACCATGCTGGAAATTCAGCAGCATAATGAAGAGGAAAAAGACGAAGCAAGGAGTTAAGAGTGTGTCAACACGTAGAGAAAAAGTACAATGTTGAGATCTGCCAGCCACAGAAAAAAACAACCTTGATGACCTTTGCCAGTTCTCAACAGCAGCAAACACTTCACAACTTGTGGATTGAAGGTTTCAGAAAATGTTCCTTTCTATACAGGGAATACAAGAGGGAGTTGAGAATTTCAAGGTTATTTTTAATGTAGATTTGCCAAGTCAAGGTTCTCTTCTCTGAGATCTTTATTTACAGTTTGGTTAAAGTATTGAAATTTCCTCTCAGTTCCTCCAGATTTGGACAATTCCAATTTAGCGAGTAGTGTTTGATGACATCATATGACCAAACGGCAACCTCTGGTCTAAAAATATGAGTCCAATGCGGAAGTGCCAGAAACTGCCTACACACCAATTCAAAAATGCTGATCTTTACAGCAGAAATAAACATGTTTACAGCCTGGTACAAAAAACGAGCGTATTCTGGATTGCGGTAATTTCGAAGATATTGAGATTACGAGTCTTCCAATGAGAGGCAAAGCCGACTTGACTGACAGGTGGGAACACTGTAGCTGTTGGCTAGGAGGCTCAGAGCCTGTCTCTTTACGTCACATCGCTCCACAGAAGCAATATGGCTGCCGCCGACGATTGGCCTCAAAACAGCGCTTCAGAAACGGATGGGTGGCGTCACGGATACTACGTCCATATTTGATACAGTCCATGCCAGAGGCCCTCAATAGGCTGCCGGCCGCCTATTTGCGGCCCCCAAACTGTTATCCCTTCACTCTGTGTTTTGGTCGAGTCACCGCAAATGTACCGGGACTTGTCTCCATGTCAACGGTACACAGACAGGCTGTTACTGGGTCACTTGGAGTCCACTGCTGCAAGTGCAATTTTTAACATTCACTTTCTTTATGGAGCAGTTCACATATTGGCACTTTGCCAGCTGTAGGACCCTTGAATGCATGAAAACGGTGTGTTCTAAGTTTGCTGCTCAAAGAAAAATGGACGGTGAAAGTCAGCGATTGAAAGAAGAATGGAGTGAAACCTTTGAATTCACTCACCCTCCAACCACCACAAGACCCACACAACAACATTTACTGTACTTCATATTTTTGTTGTTATTTTGAACGAAAGCGACATTTTGTTTTGAATATTACAGTATTATGGCATTTGGTCTGACCAACCTCATTAAATGGACCTTTGGCTCATTGAAAAAATTATTTGTGGCCCTTTAAGATTTGTTTTGAGTACCCCTGGTTTATGCCCATATAGTTGTAATGGGTAGCGTAAATTGCTAGCCTACATTACGGTAGCATTTTTCGCAAAAGCAGCACATCTGGACAGAACACCTAGTTCTGTGTGACAGACGGCTCCATGACCAATCAATTAAAACAAGACAAAATCTGAACTCAAAGTAAACCCCTGCCAAACCGCATACACTGCTTTCAAAGGCCAACAGCGTTTCTTTCATGTCCAAATGTATTGTAACAACTACAAAGTAGTATAATACATGTTTAGTAAACCAGCTCTGAAAGCAGTTTGCCCCAGACAGTTCTCCTTTATGTTCTATCATCTGTTTTTGATGTGCTTGTAAACGTCTCACCTTGTGATGTTCTCGAACAGCTCTTTGATCTGGCAGCATACAGGAAGGTTGTTGTAGTCGGTCGGTGCCTGGTTGTACGCAGTCTCTGGAGCTCTACTGGACTTGTCATCAATTTTTCCTCCTCTCTTTCTCAGAGTCTTCCTCTCCTCTTCCTCTGGCGAACATCAGGAAGTAGCCCTACGAAAAAAGCAAGAGAGAAATTGTTAATGTTTCGGGAGTGGGCTCTTGTGAAGAATAAACAGGAGAGTGAAATATGTTCACATTAACAATACACTGACTGCTGGGACAGAAAGGTGTTCTTTTTTTAAACCAACTGAGGGAAAGCAAAAAGGAAAGAGCTTTCTTTTTACAGTCGCCAACATTTTACTGAATGGGGAAAAAATGTTCAGTAATATTTTAACTATTATAACCTTCTTCTTCTTCGTTTGCAGTAAAGATTAAACCATGTCTAAAAAAATACAGTTTAAAGAGGATTAAGATGAGGTACTTTAATGTATTAAGATACCTTGATCCAACAGCACTTATTCCATTTAAACTGCCTGCTGCATTCTCCCTCTGTTTGCTCTACAGGACTTTGGTAAATGGCAGGGCTTAGATAAAACCAACATTTCATAGACAGAGCCTGATTGCTTTCTGCTGCTGTCTGATGCAACCTGCTCCACTGTACAAACAATGAAGAGGTGAAAAGATGGATGGGCGGACTTGCACGGGCGCACTGAGCCGGCTGCATTTCCCTTCAGCCGTGAATCATCGTTTTTAGAAGCTGATCCATCACGAAAAAATGGAAAAAGGTAGAAAAGGTAGAAAAGGCTTCTCACCTGAAGCACTTAATGTAGACGGAGCCTTTTAATGCTGGAAAATGCGTTCGAACAGATGTGTGTTTATCTGCTTACCACTGCATTTGGCTTAGATATCTACAGGGATTTATTTAAAACATGCAAAGTGTCGAACAATGAGGCGGTTATTAATATTTTCTTTTATCTGTGGCACACGAAAAACCACCACCTCCCTCTTTTCCACACATAATGAAATGCACAACCTAATAAAATAATCAAAATTATTATAAATATGCTGATTAAAGCCTTTGAAGCCTAATAATATAAGTTGCTAAAGAGTATAAATAGAAGTCTCAAGAGATGGCATTGTGAAGCAACTCCCTTAATTTCCCTAAAAGTCACACTTGCTTTCGAGGTAAGAAAGGAGCTAAAAATATCAGTATTTGATGTTAACGCCAAAGGAAATATGTGCAAGAAAATGCTTTTTCCTGGTTGTGTAAACACACACTGTGAGCTTTAAACTCTCAGACAAAGAGAAAGGAGGTTGAAAAGAAGGATTTTGTTTGACATGTTGTAAATTCTCACGTACTTTCAGGCAATGGTAAACAAATACAGAGTTTATTTAACACTTCCTCCGAATCCTGAACTGTTAATTGGACCAACTGCTGTGCCTGTGTATGTTTTCTTAAGTTCACTTTCTAACCTTGTAGGCAAAAATCAATTATTTCCTTTCAGCCCTGAGGTGCTTAACATGTCCTGCTCCTCCCTGCAATCAAAAGCAGCATCTGACTTGTTTATATAACCCCAGAAAAGCCTGAGTAAATTGAGCTAAGAAGGTTGGGACTCAAAGCACAGAGGTCCGAATCAGTGGGAGGGGTGAGGATGGGAAAAGTACAGAAACACGAATAACACAACACACACAAAAACCACTGCAGTGTAGGACCAAGAAGTCATCACAAATATTGTCCTAAAATTAAAAATGGGAAAGTATTAGTCATTGTTGATGCTGAAGGACTTTCTTTTTCCTCACACGGAACAGGAAAGAAATATCCCTGCACAAATATGAGGAAGATGTTATTGGACAACCTCCCAGCTGGGAGAGACGACGAGCTGATGTTGGTCACCCCGCTCTATTTCACCACTTATGTTCGACTGCAGGGTTACTCATGCAGAAGACCTGGCTGCCTTAGTCACTTTAAGTCCTCCCAGCTCAACCATTAATATAATATAATATTAATTTAACATTAATATTAAAATTCTCAATAAACTGTATCAGCCTGGATATCATATCAGCCTGTGGTGGTTGAATCAAGTCCCTCCTGCTCATCTTGTATTCTCCTCTTGCCATCATGTAGAAAAAAAAAAGAAAGAGAGAGTTAAACCCGCCACCATTCATCACCTCAAATGAGGTACAAACATTCAAGCAAAGACTGTACGAAAGGGTGAAGGAGATAGTCTTGGAGAGCAGTGTTAAATACAGGTCATGGTGTTGAAAACAAACAGTGCCGAGGAGGGTTCGCGTACGAAACTGTGCACACGGTAAGGTAAGCAAAAATAGCTGCCTTCTCGCAGAGCTGGTACTCAAATATTCAGAGTTACTTGATGCTTTCCACCTCAAAGAATGCATCTGTTTATTATTTCATACACACCCAGGAGGGTAAATTGAGCCCACAGATGCTGGTGTCCGGGCTCAGAACAATAAAACCGCAAGTTCCTCTCTTTGTGAGGTAGAAATTCATGCTAAGTTTTCATAAAAGGCACGAATCTGTCGTCTTCTATCACACCTCTGCACATCTTATAGTGATACATGGCTTTCTACCCGTGAGTCTGGTTGTACTTGAGGTTTCTTAACAGCAAGGTTTTCCTTGCTAATGTTGCAAAGTGTTTGCTCATAGTGGATAAATGTTGGATTGCTCAAGGAAATGGCTGAGTTCATGCTGATTCTTTTGCAAGCATCATGAGATGACATTTGTTGTGATTTGCAAATACTGTTAAATTCGGGACATAAGACGCACTGTTAAAGCGTAAACATCTGTTCAGAGAGAGGGACTTCAAATGTCAACACTATCCCCCCCAACACAGATCGGCGTGTGCGGTCATGATAGTGCTGGACTCATAACCAATCGGAGGATGAAGTAGGGGCCGCCCCTTAACCAATCAGGACAGAGGATTGGGGATTAGCTATGATTGGTCCGTCATAACGGGTACGAGGGGAATAATAACATTGCTTGATACAAAGGCATTGGAAAACGCAGAGATTATGCAATAGTCTCAAAATACTCCAAGTACAGATGGGTATTATGACCTTTTTTCCAAACCCAGCAGAAAAAAATAATGTTTTTTTTACAACATTCCTACCAACAGCAGCTTTAATACTATTCACCATCTAAAAAGTGCACATGCATTTTAAACAGTGGTTAAACCTATACACCAGTATGAAATGCATAGAGTGGTATTCTTTTTGTAAGTTATATTTTTGGCCCTTTCGCCTTTATTTGACAGGACAGCTGAATAGAGAGGAAATATGGCGAGCAGAGAGCGGGGGAAGACATGCAGGAAACGGTTGACAGGCCGTGAATCAAACCGGCAACCCCTGCAATGAGGAATGCAGCCTCTGCACGCGTGGCGCCCAGGCCACCAGCGCCCCATAGAGTGGTATTCTAAAGCATGGGTGCAACCCCCCAAATAGAATGGCCAAAGACTTACGACCCCCACTGTCCCTGCATGTAATTAAATGATGATGCTTTTGTCAATATATTTACAACAATGGGTAAAATATGCAATTTTACATAATCTGGAAGACTTCTCGGGACTCCCACTTTGGGAACCTGTGTTCTGCAGTAGTAAGCTTCCACTTCAATGTGCAAAGCATGCTGGATACAAAGCAAGGAGGAAGTGTCTAGCTCCGCTACTTTGCAGAATGATGGTTTGAGACGAATTGGTCGAAGGCAGTGAGAGGATCCATCTGTACTTCGCAACTGTCAGCGCTGCAATAGGCAGGCAGCGTAGGGATAACAGATGGGGCTAGAAAGAGCTACACATCTGCACAGAAAGAGCCCCCCCTCAAAAAACAGACTGCATGTCATATAATCGTGAAACTTATATTCCAGATTTGACGGTAAAAAGTTGATTGATGGGGCGCCGTTGGTCTAGCGGTTTAGAGGCTATAGTCCTTTTCGCAGCGGTAGCAGGTTTGATTCCTAGCCCAGACCAATGGCTGCTTTCTTCCCCCACTCTCTACTCCACACATTTCCTGTCTCTTTTCAGCTGTTCTATCAAATAGAATAAAATCATAATAACAAGTTGATTGATTCAATTGTAAATTAACCCTTTATTTGAAATATAATGTATCAAACAAAGCCCCAAAGGGACATATGAGACATCTATATGTATG
Source organism: Notolabrus celidotus (assembly GCF_009762535.1). Taxonomy (NCBI): domain Eukaryota; kingdom Metazoa; phylum Chordata; class Actinopteri; order Labriformes; family Labridae; genus Notolabrus; species Notolabrus celidotus. The sequence continues at coordinate 24,622,346 of NC_048288.1, forward strand.
TATTAAGATGCGTATCATGTCACAGTCGTAATGTCTTTCTTTTTAATTGTAAGTAAGTCGTTTCCACAGGAGAGCAATGATCCGTTTAAGCCTGGGAGATTTCATGTATCACCTGTTTTTGAGGCTGCCCCCACGACGAAGAGACTGTAAAAATCTAAAATAATAACAATAGAGACTGATGTTCTTCCTCATTCTTTCTCAAATATTAATCATTATGTAAAGATCAATGGCTTCTAATGAAACTGGCTTCCACATTTTCTCCTAAATGTCACCTGGATTGTCTTGTTCATCGATAAGGTGGATATTTTGCCCATCAGCAGGGAGAACGAGCCCCCAGATCTTCACCTAATCATGGCTTCATAATCTTCATGCAGTATTTTCGCTCCTGACGTAGCGAGAGGCCTCTTCACAGTCCGCCGTCTTCTTTCAGACATCACCACCGGTGCGTTTTGGGAGGCCTGGCATTTGCAGTTAACACCTGAAGGAATCTAATTAACAAGGGAGCGGAGTATTAAATCACGTCCTATGAGTTCACAGTGCACCCTGTACTTCATTTATTAAAAGTATTATGATTTTAAATAAAGCCATCATTCACTGTCATTGCTGGGGCATTTTGTGCACACTGAAGGTCTAATAAAGAGGTTTCACAGGGAGTGGGAGGAAGTGTTTAAAGTTTGTGCTGTTTGAATATTCAAAAACTACGGTCAGATGATTTTGTATGTCCTGAATTAAACTCCAGAAAGTCCAAAAAGTACTGGAGAACAAACTGGAATATCTTGGGTTACGTTTTTGAAAAAAAAAAAACATGTTGTAAACCCAATAATGCAAAATGTGTTACGCAGACTACCCACCTGTGACCCCTTACAAGAAGTACTGTGTACTTCAAGCCTCTACATTGGTATATAAGGTTTACTTTATTGAAGTTTCCAGTAAAATTTAACACAAATTTAAGAAGAAGAAGAAGAAATGTATTTTATTAATCCCCAAAAATTTAATTTTTTCACTTGTGCTAATTTTTGGTCTTAATTTTTACAGATTTTTTTTTTGGTATACATACAATGTTATGCACAAACATGCAGTGGACATGCACATAGGGAGAGATATCAGAGTGAGGGTGCTGCCATCAACCAGCGCACCCCGAGCAGTTGGGGGTCCGGTGCCTTTCTCAAGGACACCTCGGAAGGGGAACCAGCACCTCTCCAGCCACCAGTCCACTTGCCAAACTTTGTTCATACTGGGACTCGAACCGGTGACCTTCCAGTTCCCAAGCCAAGTTCCTATGGACTTAGAAAATTCTCCCTAAGACAATACCAGCTTTTGTTCAGTTTATAAGTATATTAATATTGAAGCGACCTGTAAATGTGCAGTCAGTTAAACTGTAGACAAGGGGCGTCATTGGCCTAGAGGTTCAAGTGCGCATCCCATATACAGAGGCCATAGTACTCGTCGTAGTGGTCACGGGTTCGGCTCCCAGCCTTGGCAATTTGCTGCATGTCTTCCCACACTCACTGCTCCCCACATTTCCTGTCCCTCTCCAGAAACCACATACACACCCATTCAAAAATCGATCTTTTTAGCAATACTAAACATGTTTACAGCCTGGTACAAAAAACAGTTTAGGTCTGAATAGGTAATTTCTCTATCAGCACACACTGTACGAGGGTGAATTTTTTTATAACATGTATTTTGAAGATGTTAAACTTATGAATTTGCCCAAATAAGGACATGGCTTACTTGATTGACAGGCAGGCATCCTGTAGCTGTAAGCGAAAAGGTTAAAGGCATGCCTCTTTACCTGACACTAGCTAGACAGAAGTTAGGTTGAGTTCAGCATTTCCAATATGGCACCTGCTGACGATTGGCTTCTAAACAGCTCTTCAGGAACAGATACTACGTCCATTTTTAATGCAGTCTATGAAAAATATGTATAAACAAAGACTACGGACAAACATATCAGAACAAAGGCTCTTGAGACTGTTGATGTTGAGGTTTAGTGACATTATTGTACAGTTACTGTGTCAGTGCTCTATAGATGTACATATTTAAGTTTCAGTACCTACGTCACAAACAGTCTTGACAAGTTTGACACCATAAGCATATTATGCTATTCCAGCTAGAGACCTCTGACCAGTGTTCTTAATACAGTTGACAATTAACGTGTTCTCCTGCTGCATATGGCACAGAAGCTGGATAAAATGTCAGAGATTCCTCAGGTCAATGCAGTCCACAGCAGAACAGATTCTTGAAGCCGACCCTTAAGACACTCGTAGTACTGATAAGTTCAATGACTGTAATGTTACATTTTCTCTCTCTGTTCTTCCTCTTCTGTGCTAATCAAGTTGAGAACGGTGCTGTCAGTCAGTCATATTTTTCACATCAAATAACCAATTTAAACAAAACTCATCAGAAAAATGAACACTTGTTAATTAAATTCACATTATTCGAAGAAACTATCATGACAGAAACCATGTCTGATTTTATTTTTTACCTGTATTTTAATTCTACAGTTTGACCCACGTTTTATCTGTTTTAATGGAGGAGGCGGGGTTTAAATCAAATGTCGTATACTACAGCCAATCAAGAGGGGAGCTCTAATATTTTTGGCTTCCAAGTCTGTGAACTCTTACGGCGTTCGTTTTGATATACAGTCCACGGTGTTAACTGATTGTAACATTGTATATATCTAAATTGTATTCTATCTTTATTTGTCTATTTCTATTTCTACTTATTTTATTTTACTTATTGAAACTTCTTCTTGATTGTACTTATGTCTGGGTTGCTGTAACAACTGAATTCCCCCCTTGGGGGATCAATAAAGTAACACCTTATCTTATCTTATTTTGAAATCATTTGTTATAACGCCATTCCCTAAAAAGTTACAGGATGACATGACTAAAGTATCAATCTAAAAAATAAAAAATGATGCCATAGGAACCCAAAGAGAATGTCTTTATAGTGACATTTAAACTTACTCGTTTATTTATCCCTTAATGCCGATTTCATGTATTTTTGTTACTTTTTTAAAAGTCTCTATAATGGAGTGAAATATAACCTTTAAGTTGCGCGTCACATGTATTTTGTTATTTATTCGCCAAGTCTATATTAACAACATAAGCTTTCCAGGTTCCTCTATGTTTATAATTTCAATGCACAAAATGAAAATGGATGAAGAAATGGAGAAGGGACAGAAAAATAGCTTTTAGTGGCTTCCCAGTGGGTTGATGCATATGCTTACTTTTTCTTTCTCCATAAATCATCTCATAACCTCTCAGGATAATTCTTTGACCCTAGACTGGACTAAACCACCCACGGTACATAAGCTCCCTGCAGTTGATGCATCATTACCATAAAATGTATGATGTCATATTTAGGAATATGATCCGGACTGTTTGAGTAATTTTATCTCAATGAACTGGGACATGAGTTGTTTTTTTTAAGTTATATTTTGGGCTTTTATGTATTTATTTATAGAGGATAGGACAGCTGATAGAGTAAGGAATGAGGAGAAAGATTCAGGAGTGAGATACAGGAAAGGGCCTGCCCTTTGGAGTCGAACCCAGGCTCCAGGATCACATCCTTTGTGCAGAGACAACACGACTTAACCATCAAGCCAAACCTGCGCTACACATGAATACTTATTCATCCTGACATGAGTTTTCTGGTGCATGACTTCTACATATGTGTATGAAGCATGTTGTTGCATAACATTACAATATTTAAGGGCTACAATTCACCGCAGATTGAAGTCGATGTATGCTGTATGTTGTGTCCATTAATTATATCCACTAGGCTGCTTGTGTGATTAAATTTGATTAGTTAGAGTGCTTCCTGATTTATTCTCTCCTCTGCTCACAGCAGATGTCTAATAATCACTGAAACATCGGTTTCCAAAGTTGTGGTGATACAACCGACACCCTTTGCACATGTCTTCTGCGTCTATCTGTTGCCCAGATGCATGATTCACTCCAGGAATTAAACCAATCAGTGACGCATCTGAATCAAACGTGGCACAAAGAGACTGTGTGGATTTCTACTGATATAGAGCCAGTTTATCCGTCTGGAAATATATAGGATTAAAATCCCTAGATGATTAATTAAGGCGTTAAAGCAGCATTTTGTGGGGGTAAAATGAGGGTGATGTGGTGTGATTTTTCCAGATAATATACTGAGAAGAAATATCCAAAAAGAAGACCTTAAATGTAAATTTGCATCTTTCTTTCTTGTGTTTTTGCCAAATATTTGCAAATTGTAACAGGATGAACACAACATGTTGTTTATGAGATCTAAATGGTAGTTTTTAAAGACCAAAAGATGGGCATGGTATGTACAAACACATGATTATAGTGTTTTCCTGTTCCTATGTACAGTATTCGCACCACTGAGGAGCAAATGAACAAAAGCATGCTCTGAAAATAAATGTTTATCCTAATTTGCCGAACTCAAACTGTGCAAATTTGTGGTGGAACAAACAAAGTGAATTTGTTACAAATACAGCTGGATTTTCCTGCAGTTGCTTTGGGTGACGAAAAAAGAAAAACACTAATCAAAACAAATGCCGTGCATTAGTTACAAGTGCCCAGGCCTTGGCAGGCATGCGGGATGTTACAGCCCAATGACTTCCTCATTTAAATCAGGACCGGGCAGAACAACAACTGCCCAAGACAGAACTGCAACCAAGACACATCAAACAGAAGTCCAAAGGAAAAAAAGGGTTCACAGAATTTCACAATAAACAGCTTTACGAAAAGAAGCTTTCACATAGCTGCAGAATATCTCTGCAGTTCTGATGGTTTCACATGGACAGAATCGGGGTGATAATTGGAGGTTATATTTTATATTTTAGTGCATAACGTAGGCTGAAAGGTTTATACAATAACCGGCAGCCACTATTAATATTGCATGAAGAGAATGAAATTGAGCCGCATTAGTCCCTACAGGAATCAGACGTACAATGAGAAACAGGCTTAAAGAGAAGCGCAATTTCACTCGATTCTAAGGGTAAGCGATTTAGTGACTTCTTACTTTAATCACTTTCAAAATGAAGCTGATTAGCAATGGTGGTGGGAGGCACATAGTGCAGCATATTCCTCTCCCCGCGCAGCCTATTCTTTGATGTTGTTGTTTTTGTTTGTTGCACCGCCCCATCATTTGAATATCACACAGAGAGGGGGCTCCTACTCGGCCACTTGCTGCGCCTTTGTTGCCGTGATTAAAGCAGGTGTCGCGCAGGGTTGTGTTTGTTAATGACAGTTTGCATTTAAATAGCTGTCACTCGTCTGTCAAGGGGAGGGGAGGGAGGGGAAAATGTTTGTTTCCGGGCCTCCAACGTACTCAGTATGCATCTCTTTTACATAAACTTAACCTAGCTTTGCAAATGAGGAGGCAAAGTTTTGCAGGAGCGTACCTGCAAACACTCTCCACTGAAGTTGGGAAGTGGTGAAAGTCCAAACTTTAAAGGAAGGCAAAGTGCAAGCTAACCCAGTTGGATTTATTTGTTTACAGCTTGAACATTTGAATTTATTTTGTTAATGCATATTACTGCAGCACAGCACAGTAAATAAAATCAATCTGAAGTAACAGCACAGAGAAAGGGCCTTGTAATTAGAAAGACCCATCAGATTTGGAGTTCTACATTAGTGCTCTTCTTCTCTTTCAAAGCTAAACATATTTTAGAAGTGGCCTTCATTACAAGTTCTCTGAACTAAATGAAAAATATTACAGTCCTCATTACCCAAAATTATTTTGGTTGGAATGGGGTCAACTAAATGTGATCCAATGATGTAGCCAGGAAATGTTTTGGCAAGGTGAAAGTCTGTTAATTAATGTCATGGTTAGCAACACACTCATTTTACTATTTGAGTCAATTTATTCCAATTTAATGATTTTCTCTAAACTGCTGGGATTTTACTGTCTTACAAAATGTGAACAATTTAACATTTTTGAGTCATGGACCATTCAACTCATTAAAGAGGGTCAGCTGGGCTGTTACTAATGAGGACCTGCAAATGTATCTGTATTAAGAATAGTTATTCAAGTATGTTTTTATGTCTGACCCTAAATGAACAAAAATATTTGTTGTGTTTGTTTATGGTATAAATATGATTATTTTAAATATAAAGAAAGCTGAAAAATTACTCAATTTTGAGATACAGTATGTTAGAATTTTGAAAGGGAGATGACCAATATTTTAAATAGCCATACATAGTTTATTGTCTCTGCTGGGCAGTGCAATAAAAAAATCAACAACACAGAAGCTTGAAAAGCTTAGGTTCACACTAAGAGGTTCGGTGAAATTGTTTCATGCTACTTGGGATCCCTTCTTGAACTATATATATTCTCTAGATTTTTCCTCGGAGTTGGAGGACTGATGTGTGCAACGTTTATTTATTAACATTATTGTTTTATTTTGCTATTTGTCTGTGTGTTTGTATTATACACATATTTTTCTTGTTTTTTTTTTTTTTTTTTGTATATTTGTCGTGTTTTTGTTTTGTTTTGTTTGTTGTCAAATGGCCTTGTAATGGGTGGGTGGGGAAGGGTGTTAACATTCAGATGTGCCAATTGATGTCTATTCTACCTTTTTTTTTATACCTCTTGTTGTATGTCACACTGTCTGTCTAAAATGTTGAAAATTTTCTATAAATAAAGTTGAAAAAAACCCCAAAAACAACACTGTCATCCTTTTTTTTTTTTTTTTTTTACCAATTCTTTCAATTATGTAATGTTGATCAAAGTAGTCAACAGATTCTCAATTATTTTGATTCATGTCTTCTGTGATCTGATGCAGGAAAAATCTTCTTTTTACCTCTGTTTTGGTCTCCACCAGGTGAGAAAAATATTCATATAATATTAATTTAATCAATATTTCATATCTAGTATTAATATCTAAGCTGCTAACTTAACCATTATGATCACCAGCTTCATTCACTTTGTCTGCCAATTAGTGATGACTAGACAAAGTCCATTAAGTTGTTTTTTTAAACAGGTTGGAGAAAAAAGTGAGCGAAACCATACGATGAAGCTGGAGGCAATAAGACCCAAACAATCTGCTTAAAGACTATAATGTAGAGCTATGGAGAACTCCAGGGTCTATCAATGGAGCAGATCCATTCACTTTACATGCATATTTTAACTATTTAAATAAAGAAAAATCAAAGTTTGAAGACATATTTTGGTAGATAAAGATGAAAGGACATTGTGGCGTCTCATATTGTACTTTTAATTTGAGTGCACATCCTTAAGCCTTTTAAGCTTTAACTATAATGAAGACATGATTTAATATATATGCAACTACCATTCTTTTTCTGTATCTGATAATAAATCCAGGAGCCCAAAAAACTGAGATTTAATGTGCAAGGCAATGTGTCATGTTTCCTAAAGTTTTCCTGCATTTTAATACCAAGTCTGAAAACAGAACATGGCCCACAGAGACTGCAGCATGGCACAGTGTAGCATTGTTTCAGAGGAGAAAGTGACAACCAGGAGGCAAACATGACGTTTCTCTCCACTACAACAGGTGATATTCCCGGGGTATATATAATGTGTTTTTTTTACAGGACACTGAGAGACTGTGGTGTCAAGAAATGAATTCAAAATGGCATCCAAATATCACAGAGATGTCTGTCTGAGGTATTAACTCTAATCAAGGCAAGGATGATGTAGGACCTATGTGTCAAGAACAATTGTATCGTCCTTGAAAAGCAAATTCCTTTTTTACAATAATGGCCCTGAAACTGCACTGTTTGATAGTTTAGCTGCCCTTGATGGGTCGGCAACAAACACTCCGTCATTCATTCATGAGCCGCTTTCATCATAACAAAGTTGGTAAAACAAAGTAGAGCAGGGAAAATTGCCTTCTGGAAGCAATTAGCCATAATCACGCTGTTGCCGTGGCTATTGGTGGCATTAGCTTACCTTCGCTCTAAATCACTGTTTGTTTACGAGCACCCAAGGGTCTTGAAATTTTAAATATAAACACAGGACTGAAACTTCAGAGGTGGCTTTATGGATATGGAACATTTTTAAGCAACAGAGCAGAGGGTCCCGTTTGTTTTGGGCAGAAATTATTGCACTTTTTCTGACATTGCTACGAGCCAGAAATGGCAATTTTTTTGTGTTACTGATCAAAGAGTAACTTATCTTTTTCACTATGCTTCCCTTGCACCCTCTACTCCTCACATGTCCTGTCTTTCTTTTGCTGTTCTATCATTAGGGACAAAGAATCTCTCTCCATTGTCTTTAAAAATATATCCAGTTTCAGTCTGTTGTAGTGCTGAGAAACCAGTTTGTTTTGTCGGGAATGACCATGCCTTCACTTATATGAACTCTCTGCTAGCTAAACAGACTACCTTTTTTTTGTGTTTCTAATGAGGGAGTATCTTTTTTTGTTATAAGTTCTTCCAACGTTTCAGAAAGAGCATCCAGGAGGCCCTTTGTTTACGTTTTATCTATGGGAAGGACATCCAGTGGGCCCTTTGTTTACTCTTTATTCACTGGAAGGTCATCCAAGGGAGACTTTTTTTATGTTTTATCCATGGGAAGGGCATCCAAGTTGCACTTTGTTTATATATATTCACTGGAGGAGCATCCAGGTTGCACTTTGTTTACATATATTCACTGAAGGAGCATCCAGGTTGCACTTTGTTTACATATATTCACTGAAGGAGCATCCAGGTTGCACTTTGTTTACATATATTCACTGGAGGAGCACCCAGGTTGCACTTTGTTTACATATATTCACTGGAAGGACATCCAGGTGACACTTTGTTTACATTTTATTCACTGGAAGAGCATCCAGGCGGCACTTTTGTTAATTTTTTATTAATTGGAAGAGCATCCATGTTGCACTTTGTTTACATTTTATTCACTGGAAGAGCATCCAGGTGGCACTTTGTTTACATATATTCGCTGGAAGGGCATCTAAGGGGAACTTTATTTACATTTTATTCATTGGAAGGTCATCCAGGGCACACTTTGTTTACTTTTCATTCATTGGAAGGTCATCCAGGGAGGACTTTGTTTGCATTTTATTCACTGGAAAGGCATCCAAGCGACACTTTGTTTACTTCGTATTCATTAAAAGAGCATCCAGGTTGCACTTTGTTTACATTTTACGTACTGGAAGGACATCCAGGTGACACTTTGTTTACATTTTATTCACTGGAAGAGCATCCAGGTTGCACTTTTGTTAATTTTTTATTAATTGGAAGAGCATCCATGTTGCACTTTGTTTACGTTTTATTCACTGAAAGGTCATCCAAAGGGCACTTTGATTATGTGGTATACACAAGAGTATCCAAAAGGCACTTTGTTTACATTGAATCCTCTTAAAGGGCACCTTGTTAGGACTATTTCACTTAATCTCCACTGCAAGGGCACCACAGAGGGCATTTTATAATGTTTTATTTACAACCAGGGGCATCCAAGGGCACTTTTGCAGCTTTACTGTCAGACAGGGCATTAGGGACAGGAGTTGATTGCCCCCTTGCTCCCGCTCTCAATCAACAGGATTGATTTTGGTAGGAATGAGTGAAGTGTTAGTGACATTTTATTGCTGACATTAGGATTAGTACTAACTAAAAACAGCTAACTTGTTTACATAGTTCACTAAAAGTGTGGTTTTCTTTTTCATATGTGCTGTCTTTGTATTTCAGTTCCTTCTAAATAGAAAATACTCTACATGTATTGACTCCAAAGAATGTTTCATGTCCAATTATTTTCATTAGGAAACAATGTTGTTGTTTTTTGGCAGGAATAAGACAAAAGTATCACAACTAGCCAAATAGGATGATCTTGTGTTTCTGATGGAAGAGTAAGATGAGGCTGTGAGTTCCCCTTTAAGTCAGTTCCAATAAAAACACAATACTCAGATAACTGCACTAAACCCCTCTTTCCATCGTCCTAAAAATATGTATCAAGTCCGGATCTAATTCTGTTTATAAGCAGTGAGAAACCAGGTTGCTCATTACACTCACCTATTGATCGCCTCATCCTGACAGAAGGGAGATTAGCGGTCAACTTTCAACACCTCGATCAATAATCATCTCCCTAATTGGGTATTAGCAACAAGAAAGTGGACTCACTTGTCACACAAACAAGGAAAGAAAGGCTAAAAATCCTGCTTTCTGAGGCGGCTGGGTTTTGGCTGTTACTCATCCGAAGCTCACTCTTGTGCCTTTAATTTGAAATTAGAGTGCTTTTCCTGTTATAAGGATGTGAAGGTCTTGCTGTCAGTAAAATATAATAATCCAGGATTTACAGAATAATGCTACAAATCCCTTGAGACAAAAGCACAATTTCTCATTAATTTACAGACTTTCTTCTGTGGAGTTCTGTTTGGGTCCGGAGGAAATTTGTAGATACACTTGGCATTTCTGGAGCAGAAAATCGACTTGTGTGGAGAAATGCATGTATATTGCATGACCCTAAAGTGATCTTAGGGTGCCAACTTGAAATGTAAAAGCCATAGTTGTTCAGTCTTTCTTATTTTTCCTCTCCTCAAGGTCAATGACACTCAAGCTGTGCCTCTTCGATTGACTCCCAAACCACTGAAAAAGCCTTTGCATTCTTTTGGCGCACATGGCATTTATCTGTAATTGATTTGTCTCAGGCGCTGTGAATGCCATACACCATGAGAACATTCGTCGACTCTCTCTCTCTCTATCCCTCTCCCTGTGTATGCCGGGTTTCCCATCTGGCTTCCCATTCAATCAGAAAAAAAGATTCAAGGAAAGCAGAGTTGCACAGCTTCTCCGCTCTATCGAGATAATTGAAACAAATGCCCGTTTGAAAACAAGAATGCCTGCTTAATTTACAGACAATGTGATTCTAATGCATTTTCAGAGGCAAAAACTCCCCATCAGTGAGTCCCATTCATAACCGCTAACAATGTAGCTGCACTCAAAGCTGGTTTGCAACAAGAAAAGAGGCATAATGTAACAGATGAAGATTATCTGGCTTTCTATGAAGTTGACAAATAAACAGAAAACAGTGATCAGAATAATTTGGTTTTAATTGGGATTTGGTCAATTTTTTGAGGCAAGCAGAATGTCTCAAAAATGAACATTTATAGGCTGAAAAAGGGGGGAAACTTATATCTGCACAAAAATGTGGATATTTTTGTGAAGCTTAGGGATGTTGGCCAATGTGTGAGCTTTATTTTCGGCACTTAAGCACAGTCTGAGGGTATTTACACTTAACTTCAGAATTTCCATTTTATACACTTCACGTTCACTCTGTTAATTTGAGAGCTTTAGTTACTTTATTATTATTTTTACGGCAACACCTCCCTGAGTATAGATGTCATGGCTGGTGGGCGGGCCTTCCTGGTCACGCGGCTAATCGGCAAATGAGGCAGGGACACAGTGGTCTTGATAAGCTCACACAGACATCTGGGGAGGAGGCGAAAGAAAAAGAGACGCCGTTGTCGGAAGCCATCAAAACATTTTGAGATGTGCCCCCCCTTTTCCAGTGCGTTACTAAATTTGAGTTACTGTCGTGTGTTTCATCCATAGACTGTCAAAAGAATGGACGTCCTCTCGCTCAGCTGGAAGTGAGGCTTCCACAGAAACTGCTCCCCCTAGTGGCTGGCTGCAGTATAGATCAAAAGCTCTGTCTACCCCATTCATTTGAATGGGGGTGCGGTCAAACTTTAAAAAATAAATACACTTTTTTTCTCACATCCGTATGCTGTGGTGATATGTAGTTAATATTTGACTGTTTTGTGTTCAAGGCCTCTTTTTTCTGAAAAGTTTCTTTTTGGTTAGTTATTAGAGGTTAAAAAACAGAGTTTTACTTCTGGATTCACGTTCATTGACAGCTGCTGTAGAGGGAAACTCCGTAGGACCTCGGGACGCTACGCTGTAAGGCGGAGCTTGTTACCATGGAAACATAAACATTCCCTACTTGCAGACTCTGGCTGAATAAAAAATTTAAATATGTCTGGGTTCTGGAACGGGATGTTTTGGCTTCAAAAACGTTTGATGGGAAAAGGTGGAGCGACGCTGTCCATTTTTTTTACAGTGTATGGTCTCATCTGTTATCGCAAATGAACTGTCATCTGAAACCCTGAGGGGTCATCAGGAAAGGCAGCGTAAGCTGGTCCCAGGAACCATGTGTGGTGGCCGGGAGAGTGAAGCCGCTACAGGTAAGGTCCGCCTTTCTTTTACCTTTGCTCGACAGCCACCTGTTTTTCTTCCTCTGTTATGGCACGGTCAGCAAACACTTGGATGCCCGAGGCAACAGTTGTGCCAGGGTTGTGTTTTGCCATGAAGTTAATATTTTATTGCTTAAATTGACTTTGTTTTAACATTTCTTTGTTTGTCTTTCGTTTAAAGATAACTATTTTATTTGCTTATCTTGCATTTTAATGCCTTTTTGTTCTTGCATATTTTTTAAAAAGGAAGCTCCCTTGAGCCCTTTACAACCAGGGGCCTGCAGGACGATGGAAGTTCAACGTACCCTGGATATCTGTTGGTTGTCTGGCTTCACTAACCCCAACACAGAACATTGCGTAACCTGATAAATCAACCCAGAGTCACTGTGAGCATGTTCACATGAACAAAGCAATATATCACCAATCACAAGCACGAACAAGTCTGCTGTCAGCAGATCATCACATTTTTCAAGCTCAGAGCAAACTATGATATTACAAAAATATGAAGATGTTCAACACATAATCCAGACTAGAATCAACACAGCTGTGTTTGAAAAATGAAGAAAGAACAAGCAAATCAGAAACATGTGAGCAGTGCACAGATTAAGACTCAATTTATCACCTCCCCATCATTAGTGTGTTTCCTGAGACTGATTTGTTGCTTTGTTTTATCCTCGTGTATGACAGTTTTAGAAGTAATGTTTTAGCTGCAGTCCAAAAGGAAGCAGTATGGAGATAATAAAAATGAATGTGAGAACATAATTCAGTGATAAGAATGAATAATTTCATAACTAATGTCTGATGTTGGCCCATTGAGTCCCTGTTGAAGAATGATATCAGGAAAGCACAATCAGTACTTTTCATTAAGAATGTAAAATCAAACAAAGTGACCCTAAGTTCTCAAGACCAAGCAAGGTGGTCGCCATGTTGGAAATTCTGACTCAAGATAACTTCAAACAACTTTAAGAGAGGCGAAAAGGTGGAGCTGAGGCAGGCTTCAAGCCTCCCTAAACAACTCAAGCACGCCCCCCTGTCAGTCAGCACAGCTGTGACCTTATTATGCAAATGTGTGTATAACTCTTAGCCTTGATAAAATCACAACAGATGTGTCACAAAATAAATCAACCCCGATACAGTGTGTAGAATTTAATCAATGAGCTAAATAACAAAAATTGTTTCTAGAAGGGAGACCGTAAACCAGCCAAGGCATATTTCTTACAGTAAAAAAATCTGGAGTCACACCACCAACCAAAAGTGTTACAAAATGACACATTTAGTCTCTCAATTTATGAATCTATTTATCTGAGAGAGGGACTTTGGCTACTTCTTTAACTGTCAGGGCAAAGCATCTCATTTACAATGTCTCTGCCACAGAGTGTGACTTTTTGATTTGGCTACGAGTTCAGATACTTAATAGCTAGCTTTGAGAGCTCTCGCAGACACCGATGAAGTTTTTCTCATAAAAGTTGCCTTTTCCACCACCTATATTACACTCTTCATCCAGGTTAGAATTTATCAAGGAGGGGCGCTGGTGGCCTAGCGGTCTAAGCGCCCCACATACAGAGGCTACAGTCCTCGTTGCAGGGGTCGCCGGTTGATTCCTGACCGGTTGACCATTTCCTGCATGTCTTCCCCCGCTCTCCAGTGGAGGCTCTGGGGAGTGGCCCTGTAAAACTGAACCTGGACCCCCCTGTGGCCCCCCCTCCACACTAAAATAATATTATACAGTAAAAAAAGCTTCAATATCGTGCCTATGTTACAGGTGGAACACATGCGTGTGGCACTTGGTTGCAGTCCCTTATAGCGCTAAGGGACTCATGTTGAGTGTAAACAGCCAAACGGCTGCTGTCAGTCTGTATATTGATATAGTACACAGTAGTATATATATATATATAGTATATAGGGATGCACTGATGTTTTGCCAGTTTGTTCTCAGCCGGTCCTCGCCCTTCTCAGTCTCTTTTGTCAGAGCTGAATGTGTCCCTCTAAAAAACACCCTTGGCCCCAGCCTGGCCCCCCCAGTAAAATTGGTCTAGAACCGTCACTGCCGCTCTCTACTCCCCACATTTCCTGTCTCTCTTCAGCTGTCCTAACAAATAAAGGCAAAAAGGCCAAAAATATAACTTAAAAAAAAAAAAAGAATTTGTCCAGGGCCCAGTTTGGAGTTTTCATTTTTCCTTTTTGAATATTGATCCATCGCTGTTGTACGCCTACGTCTTATCACATACACCTCTCGCACGCATCAATAATTCTATTGTCTTAAATTAACAAGGTCATTAGTGTGCTTTATTGCCACCCAGTGGGTGGGTAACGCAGGTCAGTACATGGACGAGTACTGAATTACTACACTGCAGGCACTACTTGGGAAATTGTTTGCAGTATATGAATAATGTTTTTTTGTGGAATAATTAACTGAAATTGGAAAATGTCCCACAGCACACCTGACGATCTGTCATGGCACACTAGTGTTCCACGGCATAGTGGTTGAAAATCACTGCCGTAAACGTTTGAGTTTGATGTAAAGACGGGAATCATAACATGCGACCGAATGGGGATTCATTGCTTTTTGCAGATAGCCTCAAATGGACCCTCGAGGAACTGCAGCTTTGTGCACAAAGACACCAAAAGTCGCCCTTTGGGAGGAACACAATCAGTTTCAGGTGAAATCCCAAAACAAACAGAAAATTTTGGGGTAAATAATTGTCACCACAGACATTTCCCTGACTCACAAATGAGGGCACAGATGTAAAACAAGATGTCACGTCAGCTGCTAGAGCTGCCTCTTTTTTTGTATCTCCCATTCGATATTTTTTCTTCAACATGCAAACCTCTTGCTTTTGTGTATAAAACATGTCACACAAATAAATGCTTGTTTTTTACTTCTTGCTGGCAGAGAAAAGCTGTCTGTTTTCCCTCAAGCCTTGAAGCCAGCTGTTTGTATTGTCCTCTTTGTCCCTAAGCCAATGAAACATCTTTAACACCTCCATCACACAGAGAAAAACACAACCTTCACATAGTTTTTCTTGTTTTCTTCTATTTCCTGCTACTGTTTTGTTCAAGACAGCTATCATGAACTCAGAAGAGTTTCTAGTGTAACTGAAAGTCAAAGTCCGGGTCTTGACCAGACGCTGCAGGGGACAGTTATAAGGACTAGCGGTCCATGCCTTGAGTCGGTGCTGATAGCAGGGGAGACACAGCACCCCTTCCCCTCTACTGGTTTACCGGGCTCCCAGAGGACCGCTGGTAAACACTGCACGTCAACCCCGAGGCCAATTAGCCTGCGAGATCGGCCTAGTGAGAGGGCTGCTGGAAAGAGGAGGGGGACTTAATTCAAAGAGCAGACTCCGTGAGAGTTCAGCTACCCTAATCGCTAAAAGAGCTCAAGTCCCAGGAGCACCATTCAGGCTTTCAGGAAAAATAAAAAGGACTTTCATTGTTTGGGAGAAAAAAGTGGTGAAATAATGCTCCATGGTGATTTTATACAATTATATGGTGATATATTATGAAAAATAACAAGCAGGCCAGTGCTACAGAGAGGTTACTTGTCCGTGACCCTTAAAGGCAGAACCACCCACAAACTGAGCTCCAGTCCACAAGACAACACATGTTCCGTTTGGGCAATTTGGTCCATGATTTGAGAAATTGAATTTATCTTTAGTTCAGCGTCCATCACAACACCCGGTGAGACTCATAAACTGTAATAGCATAGCGAGTGTGGGAAACGGAGGTTAACAGGAGAGCATGTGAATCACCAAACTGTTAATTAGAATCACACGGTATCCAGGCAACAGTAACAGGGCACAGAGTGAAATTAGCTGTTTAGCAGGACACCAGCCCGCTCCTGTTGGCTCTCCAGTTGACCTCTAACCTGGATACTTACACCATACCCATCATACCAATCATGTTTTTAGTGACGGGTACTGAAACCATTGAGCTGTGGTAACAAGTTTCGCACTGCAATTTAATAATTTTCCTATCAGAAAGTCTGTTTTTCCCCGGAAGAGAGAATAACAAGTCAGTGCAAAGTAACAGCCATCAAGAGAAGCAGGAATTTATAAATAAAAAGTCACGTTGTCATTAAAACATGACAGCAGAGATTAAATCCAAGAATAGATTGCGACAGGAAGACAATGACATCTCTGACCTTTCATATTTAAGAGTTGCTAAAACTATTAAGACATGCACACAACTTCATTTGCATTTCTATAAATACCCTAACCTTGCAAAGCCAATGGATTGGCCAGATTCCATGTCTGTCATCGGGCGGATCTATCTTACAAAGCTTCAAGCTGAAATGCTTGTTTTCAATCAGAGAATAAATGAACCAATCAGCGTCGTTTAAGGAGGAAGGGGCAGTAGCTACAGGTGCAACTGTCTTGCCTTTACACGATGGCAGCCCATGAAGATTTTGGCGTGGATATGGGCAGATTTATCAGAATTTGACATTTCTTTATTAAAAGAAGATATTTGTCCAATCAGGTTCTGCCCTTCCCAAACACCGTCTATGGGATGTGTCCAAGATGAATATGAAATATATTTCGTGCCATTGATACGTGAAGCAGTCTATCTGGCGTGTTGGGTTATATAACAAAATTTGTCCAAGTAAGTTAGTGGTTGAACTTTGTAAGTAGCTATGTTATCAAAAATTGCAATAATTTCAAACAAAAGCAACTTCTTTATTAAAAATATTGATTGGGATTGTATGCTGTCTTGCAGTTGTAACTATTTATATAAGTATGCATAGAAAATTGCACAAAACAAAGATTCGCTGGGTCAATGGACCCACTTGATTTTTCATATTAATACAATCCTGAATCAATACAAATTTGGACAATTGAAATAATGTGAAATTGTTAAACAAGAACATGGTCATATCGTTCGTGATGTACAAAAGCAAGATTTTGAATGCTTAAACCAAGCTGCAATCTTCAGCGTTGAGAAATGAATCCATTGCTAAAGTGCAAAAAAAAAAAAAAAAAAAACTGCAGTTCATCAAGTGTCCACTTGAGACTGGCTCCAAAAGCTCAGGAATCTCCATTAACTCCCATTTTACTTTGTTTTACAGCAAAATCCAACATGATTTTAGCTTGGTCTGATTAGTACATTTCTTTGTTCCTACACGCTGTAGAGTGGTTGAATTTCTCGCCAAAATTTTCAGCATTGCATCAAGGGTTGGCCGCCTCACACAGGGTTCCCACTCTTTTCCAGAGATCATTTTCCAGGACATTTTCATTGATGATCAAGCTGGTATGACCGTCTAAATTTAGTTTCTAATTTAGTTCCTAAATAGTTTAATATGTTCCTCTCAGTGGAAGTCTACATTGAAAGACATGTAGTCTATGGCTATCAATGAAATCACCTCTTACATACTTAAAAATTATGGCAAATTGATAATAGAATAATGCAACCACAGATGCACAGCACTTCACATTATTAGTGCAACCAAGCAACAATGATGGTCAACTCTCATCTCAGCTTTCTCTTTTCTCAAAAAATATAAAATGAGCTAAGAAAAAAACAAAAGAGCCAGTGAAGGAATCAGGAAGCTGCCTTACTGAAATAAATAAATAATAATAATGATCAGAGGATCAGTGCTTTAATGACCTAAATAGAACTGAATGACAAAAATGGCCACAAATGTTTCTCAACTCAGACTCAAAATATACCTGCTTAATCATGATATTCATTCTGCTAAGTGGTCGATATAAAACAAAGCAAATGTCACGTTTTTTTATTTGAGTTACCGTGAACTCTGAAAAAATCTCACCGGTGTAAAGACGCACTCTGTATTTGAAGATCTCTCAGAGATTTAAAAAAATGTAAACTGTCTTCCTGCGTGGCGATATCTATTATGATCAGCGATGTCTACAACGTGGATTTTCTGTGTCGCTCTGTGTGTTCCGTTTGTTGTCACTATCGGGAGTTTGGACTCCTACTAGCTAGAGCAAGGGTTCTGAAACTTTTTGGAGCCAGGGACCCCTTACAGGTGAGAAAATTGTCCATGGCCCCCTCATAATTGTAACACAGATTAAGCACATTAGTGATGTGTCATGATCAAAAGCTGCGGCTCTGAGAGCCGATGCTTTATAGTGAATCAGAAGAGCCGGCTCGCATCGAGAGAGAGCCGGCTCCCAGTTTTTTCCTTTCGCTGCTTAGCTCTCACAGTGCTCAGCCCCAGCTCTGCTCACAGCAGAACTTTGTTTTGATTGGTCAGCATGGCGGCCATGCAGCCAATCATATGTGAGGATATAGGATACAGGTGATGGAGGGGAGGCTGTGTATCCTGGCTTCATCTGTTCCTTCAGAGAGAGTCTTCTTGAAGACAGGGCAAATACTCACTGAGAGGAGAAATGGGATCAGCCCATCCAAGCTGAGGCATCGGATTTTTCTCAATGCCAACCTGAGGACATTAATAATGTTTGCTCCAGTTTGGTTCTGGTTCTGTTTGCTTGAGTTGGTTCTGTTTCTGTTTACCTGAGTGGGTTCTGGTTCTATTTGCTTGAGATTGGTTCTGGTTTTGGTTCAGTTTGCTTGAGTTTGGTTCTGGTTCGGTTCTGGCATGGTTCTGGTTCAGTTCTGTTCTGGTTCGATTCTGGTTCAAGTCGGGTTCGGTTCTGGTTCGTTTCTGGTTCGTTTCTGGTTCGGTTCTGGTTCGGTTCTGGTTCAGTTCTGGTTCAGTTCTGGTTCGGTTCTGGTTCAAGTCTGGTTCGGTTCGGTTCTGGTTCGGTTTGCTCGAGTTTGGTTCTGGGTATGTTTGCTTGAGTTCGTTCTGTTTCTGTTTACCTGAGTGGGTTCTGGTTCTGTTTGCTTGAGATTGGTTCTGGTTTTGGTTCAATTTGCTTGAGTTCGGTTCTGGTTCGGTTCTGGTTCGGTTCTGGTATGGTTCTGGTTCAGTTCTGTTCTGGTTCGATTCTGGTTCAAGTCGGGTTCGGTTCTGGTTCGTTTCTGGTATGGTTCTGGTTCGGTTCCGGTTCGGTTCTGGTTCAGCTCTGGTTCGGTTCTGGTTCGGTTCTGGTTCAAGTCTGGTTTGGTTCTGGTTCGGTTCGGCTCCGGTTCGGTTCTGGTTCGGTTCTGGTTCGGTTCTGGTTTGATTCTGGTTTGGTTCTGGTTCCGTTCGGCTCTGGTTCCGTTCGGTTCTGGTTTGGCTCTGGTTCGGTTCTGGTTCAATTCTGGTTCGGTTCTGGTTGAGTTTGATTCTGGTTCTGTTTGCATGAGTTTGGTTCAGGTTCTGTATGCTTAAGTTAAGTTCTGGTTCTAAACCTAATCCTTATCCTAACCTTAAACCTAATCCTAACCCTTATCCTAACCCTTATCATAATCATAACCCTAAACCTAATCCTAACCCTAACCCTAATCACAACCCTAACCACAACCCTAACCCTAACACCAACCCTAACCCTAATCACAACCCTAACCCTAATCACAACCCTAACCCTAACACCAACCCTAACCCTAATCACAACCCTAACCCTAATCACAACCCTAACCCTAACCACAACCCTAACCCTAACCCCAACCCTAACCCTAACCACAACCCTAACCCTAACCACAACCCTAACCCTAATCCGTCCCTAACCCTAACCACAACCCTAACCCTAATCACAACCCTAACCCTAATCACAACCCTAACCCTAACCACAACCCTAACCCTAATCACCACCCTAACCCTAACCCTAACCACAACCTTAACCCTAACCCTAATCACAACCCTAACCCCAACCCTAACCCTAATCATAACCCTAATCACAACCCTAACCCCAACCCTAACCCTAATCACAACCCTAACCCTAATCAGAACCCTAACCCTAATGAGAACCCTAACCCTAACCACCACCCTAACCCTAACCCTAACCACAACCTTAACCCTAACCCTAATCACAACCCTAACCCTAACCCTAACCACCACCCTAACCCCAACCCTAACCACAACCCTAACCCTAACCACAACCCTAACCCTAATCACAACCCTAACCCTAATCACAACCCTAACCCTAACCACCACCCTAACCCTAACCCTAACCACCACCCTAACCCCAACCCTAACCCTAATCACAACCCTAACCCTAATCACAACCCTAACCCTAACCCTAATCACAACCCTAACCCTAACCACAACCCTAACCCTTATCACAACCCTAACCCTAATCACAACCCTAACCCTAATCACAACCCTAACCCCAACCCTAATCACAACCCTAACCCTAATCACAACCCTAACCCTAACCACAACCCTAACCCTTATCACAACCCTAACCCTAATCACAACCCTAACCCTAATCACAACCCTAACCCTAATCACAACCCTAACCCTTATCACAACCCTAACCCTAACACCAACCCTAACCCTTATCACAACCCTAACCACAACCCTAACCCTAATCACAACCCTAATCACAACCCTAACCCCAACCCTAACCCTAATCACAACCCTAACCCTAATCAGAACCCTAACCCTAATGAGAACCCTAACCCTAACCACCACCCTAACCCTAACCCTAACCACAACCTTAACCCTAATCACAACCCTAACCCCAACCCTAACCCTAATCATAACCCTAATCACAACCCTAACCCCAACCCTAACCCTAATCACAACCCTAACCCTAATCAGAACCCTAACCCTAATGAGAACCCTAACCACCACCCTAACCCTAACCCTAACCACAACCTTAACCCTAACCCTAATCACAACCCTAACCCTAACCACCACCCTAACCCCAACCCTAACCACAACCCTAACCCTAATCACAACCCTAACCCTAATCACAACCCTAACCCTAACCACCACCCTAACCCTAACCCTAACCACCACCCTAACCCCAACCCTAACCACAACCCTAACCCTAACCCTAATCACAACCCTAACCCTAACCACCACCCTAACCCTAACCCTAACCACCACCCTAACCACAACCCTAACCCTAACCCTAATCACAACCCTAACCCTAATCACAACCCTAACCCTAACCCTAATCACAACCCTAACCCTAACCACAACCCTAACCCTTATCACAACCCTAACCCTAATCACAACCCTAACCCTAATCACAACCCTAACCCTAATCACAACCCTAACCCTTATCACAACCCTAACCCTAATCACAACCCTAACCCTTACTCTAACCTTAACCCTTACCCTAACCTTAATCCCAACCCTAACCCTAGGATCAGGGTGAGAATGATTTTGTAACAGAATAAATGCACACAATTGGGCAAATATAAGTCTTCTCATAAAAACACTGTACGTAAAAGGGTTTTCAACACAAACCATTAGTTTTTGCAAAATTAAGGTAAAACATATGGCTACAAAAGATCCTACATTTAGAGCCGTTCAGGAGTCGAAAGAGCCGGCTCTTCTTTGGGAGCTGAGTCAAAAGAGCCGGCTCTCTGAAAAGAGCCCAACTTCCCATCACTAAAGCACATGCTTACTACCATTTGCACTCTTAGTTGCCCTTGGAACTATTTGTATTGTAAATACAAGTAAATACCACTTGTATCCTTTAAAACAGAGGGTCATTGCATTCCTTGTGGACTCAACATGACAGCATTTATACTTTTCAAGTAATTGATCTTAAACACATTCAGAAAATTAACAGTAGCAAGACTCACATATCCCTTCAAGCCACCAAATGGTATCATAACAATGGTGAATGCTGTTTTGTAATGACACAGCACAATTTTATGATTTACTAAATGTATTCAAATTATTTCACGGACCCCCACGCTATGGTTCGCAGACCCCCAGGGGTCCCAGGACCCCACTTTGAGAACAACTGAGCTAGAGTACGGTAATTGAGCCAAATGTACCATAAAACATAAACAATATACCCCCGTTTTCTGTGAATGCATGATTATGAAGTGAAGGAGAAAAGATGTGAAAAAAGTTGCGCAGTGTCGCTGTCTTTTCCAGCACAGCATGCACTCAACTTCCAATGAACGGGGATGTGTTTTGTTAATAGGGTCAGGTCAAACTTAGCCATGTTGGAATAATTTTCCAGGACTATATGTGATTTTCCAGGACATTTTACTTTTTCTCCCATTTTCGAGGTGTTTTCCAGTACTGGAAAACTGGTCAACTGATTTCTAGGTTTTCCAGGACGCGTGGGAACCCTGTCACATTTTATGGCTCTTATAGTTCAAACTCCCAACTTTAAAATATAATTTTGTATTTTGTTAAAACCACATATTTTACACTAGTGTACTTGAATTCTAGAGTTGTGTTTGTTGTTTTTAAGTTTATTTTGGGACTTGTATGCCTTATTGAGAGGATATTGATAGGACAGTGGATGCAGTAGAAAACAGAGGGAATGGGGAAAGACATGGAGCAAAGGAACGAGGTTTGGCGCCCCAGACTCGTTTGCTTTTGTTGTTTTTTGGGTTAAACACAAAAAAACGCAAATTGCAATGACAGAGAACCGTTGGTAGGACAACATATAATATTTGACATGAAAGTATGCTTCCCACTGTGTTGCAAAAATCATTGGACTTCACTTTCAACAACTCAGGCCCCTATACAGTGTGTACCCAATTTGTTATGGAAGATCTTGACTGGCTGCACAGAGCCTTGACCTCAACCCTGTCCAACATGTTTGAGATGAACTGAAACACCGACTGTGAGCTGTGTGGATTCGCCAACCTTCAACCTCTGTGCTGACCTCACTACTGCTCTGGAGGCTGAAAGAGACTATAACCATGCAGCCCATGTCCAAAATATGAGAGCTGCTGGTGATGTAGCGGATGATTAAAGTCTGTTTTTGATGGTTTTCAGAACATATATATTGATGATAAGAATTTTTTGACACACTTGTTTTTTTCTGCAACAAGTGTGCCAGTACAAATTGTCACAACCGCCTCCATGAATCAGAAATACAACTCAGACAAAACCGAAGTGATTCTTCTTGGCCCCAAACACCTCAGAGACACATTTTCTGCCACCGTTAGGAATCTGTGAGTTCTATTTGATCAAGATAAGTAATTCAACTCCCAGATTCAACACATTTCTTAGACAACCTTTCTTACAGCTTCACAATATCATAGAAAATCAGAAACATCCTGTCTTCAAAATGATGGAGTACAACTAGTCCTCTAGGTTGGATTATTGTAATTCCCTTTTCTCAGGCTGCCCTAATAAGTCTCCAAAGACTCCTCAGCTGGTTCAAAATGCTGCCACTTGAGTACTGACTGAAAAAGAGAGCACATCTCTCCTGTGTTATTTTCTCTTCACTGATTCCCCATAATATCTAGATTAGAATTCCAAATCCTGGGGCGCTGTTGGCCTAGCGGTCTAAGCGTGCCCCTCATATATAGAGGCTGTAGTCCTCAGTGCAGCAGTCGCAGGCTCAACTCCCGACCTCTACCATTCGCTGTATGTCTTCCCCCACATTTACTGTCTCTCTCCAGCTGTCCTATGAAATAAAAGTAAAAAAACAAAACTTTACAGAAAAATAATTCCAAATCCTTCTTCTGATCTACAAAGGTCTTCACGGTCACTCACCTCCATATCTTAAAAAGCTTTTTGCAACCTATCACCCCGTCTAGAACACTATGTTCCCAGCATGCAGGCCCCTCTCCTTTGGAATCATCTACCAGCCAGGGTCCGGGAGGCAGACACCCTCTCTACTTTTAAGAGAAGATCATAACTTTCCTTTTTGATAAAGCTTATAATTAGGGCTGGCTCAAGCTTGTACCAGTTCCTAAGTTGTGCTGGTATAGACTTACCCGGGACTTCCACCAGATCCGTGTCCAGTCCGTCTCCGATCCACTGCGGTTCAGCTCTGTGCTCTCTTGTCCGTCAACGCCCACCGGTTTCATTTTCAGAACGCAACATGGACCACCGGAAAGCTTGAGTCATGTGACCAAGGTTTTCCTGTGGTAATTACTGCATTTATGAAAATCTGACTCCTCTCCTCATCCATGTTGTCTTTATCATCCTCTGAAACCTCTGACCTGTTGACTCCAGGCCCGGCTCCACTCATTATGACAGTTTGTTGTCTTAGTTAAGTAAAATATGATTTGGTGATAACATGGAGAGTTATGTTCTTAAAATTAACCGGATGTTTTCATTTTGTTTTGGTGCCTGACTTCCTGTCCAGCTCAATCTGCTCTGTTGAGTTTTATGCGTCGTGCTCCGGCATCCGGCAAAAATAGAAGTCTTGTATATCTGATCTGGAGGACTCCAACCTGCCGGATCAGAGACGCAGCCAGAATGCAATAGAGTGGATCCAGTGGAAGTTAACTCATTGACTAGAATAGAAACCTATCGGATCAGGTGCCATGACGGATCGGAGACGGACCGGAGACTGCCAGGGATCCTGACACACTGAGTTAGATTGAATCAAACCACACCTTAATGTTGGTTCTTTGTAACTAATATTCCAAGGACCTGCTCTTTTTGTTCTGTCTTGAGGAAACATTTGTTATGAACTTAATAAATAAAAAGCTGCTGATTGATTGATGCCAGAAAATATCATTCTTCTTTCTTTTGTCTTTTAAATCAATTACTCATCAAGAATGTTTGAAGTTAAAATGTCAACAAAGTCTGCTCTGACAGCATGCAGCTTATCATTTTGCTTGTCACCCAAGTTTTATGTGGAAGATTGTTGGATGTGACCGTCTTCTTTTTATTATTATCTGCTAAGCTATACGCTGTAGAGTGGGATGCTGCCCCCAGAGACAAGGGGGGATCTTGTGCGGAGCCTCAGTGTTTTCCATCAGACATGTCAGTAAATTACAGACTTCACTTCTCCTGTGTGAATTCACCACATCAAACATTGATGCCAGGGGGTAACTCAAAAAGTACCAGAGGCCCCAAGGTGATACTTATACAATGTGACTAGTGCTTTAGTAGAATATTATTCCTACACCTTTTGTTCTTTGTTTAGATTCATGTAGTAAGGATTTGGGAGTTTTGGGGTTTTGAATCAAGGGTCTGAGGGCAGATTGCA
Source organism: Notolabrus celidotus (assembly GCF_009762535.1). Classification (NCBI taxonomy): domain Eukaryota; kingdom Metazoa; phylum Chordata; class Actinopteri; order Labriformes; family Labridae; genus Notolabrus; species Notolabrus celidotus. The sequence continues at coordinate 24,647,444 of NC_048288.1, forward strand.
AAGCCCTTAGGGACCCCTTGATGCTTCACTCTACAAAAATTAACTTGACCAGCCCTGAACTGTTTGGACAACATTAAGTTTAAATGACTCTCCCCTCTACAACCGATGATTTGCTCAAAGTCATTATGAAAAGTTGTTCTCCAAACACACCCAAACGTGGCTGAGATGATCTAACCAGTGTAACTTTTTTATTCTTATCCTCCATGTCACAGTAGTTGATTGTGGACTTTCTGCTCGACACAGGCCATAAACCTTCACAGACACAAACAGACTAACAAGAAGTTTCCTGTAAGCATTCAAGACGCAAAACCAGTGACTTCCCCTCCCTCCCTCCATCTCTTTCTGTCTCCCTGCCTCAGAAAATGAGAGAAGCTTCTCCAAAAAAAAAAAAAAGTGACTCTATAACAGTAGCCTGCGTGTCCCCAAGGATACTGAGCTAGCACGGTCTGCCAGTCTATCACACAGGAGCACACTGCTTTTGTGACAAACTGGCAGACTAACATCTTTCATTCCTGTAGCTCCTCTGTGCTCTCCTTCTTCTTGCTAGACAATCCTCACAATAAACTCGCTGGTGAGTGCAGACTCGCACAGTGTTCCCCAGTTGTGTTTTCTGTTGATTCAGAGCGCAGCACTGGGGGATATCAGCGCTCAAACACGCCACAGTCATTTAAAAAAGGCGTTGAATGCACAGCAGAGAGCTGTCAAAACATCACAAAGGTCAGATTTAATTTCTATTGTGTGCCACGAATGTTTACAACACTGAAAAACTACAAATATCCGCACTGCCAAGCCAGATCATGTGCCTGCAGCTGGGAAGTCTAAGTTTTCCAGTGGATAGACTCACATACAAGCTCTATTTTAACAGGTGAGCAGCCGGGCCATCCTTAAATCCTTCAGAGGCCGTATCCATTACAGGATCCATGAGAGGTGGGTAAGAGGCAGAGAGCATGGAGGGACCGCTTCACTGCACACCGCACAACCTCTCTTTACACTCTAACTGGCAATTGTTAAATTCACACTCGTGTCAGTCTTCTTCACAATTTAGAGCGCTGTCAGGCATCTCCTCACGGACAAAGCTTCCCCACGGTCGCTGACGTCTCCGAATGAAACAGAAAAGTAATTTTGCAGTCTGATGGCGTCTGCTTTTTCGGTTATTTTTTCTTATTACACAGCAGCTTTAAAGATTCATGAGGGAACTTGCATCCAAACAAGCTTAATATCCATCCTTTTCATACGAGGAACAACACAGGCTGGCAGAGGGAAGTGAATCATAGTGCCCTGGTGACTTCCAAGAGCCCAAATATGCAAATGCATGAGTTGGTGCAATAGATTATTCAAATGCAAAGAAGCTTTGCCTTTGGGGTCGCCCTGCTGCCGAGCGGTGGTCACTCCCCGTGCGTAATAACACCCTCATGTGTGCTGTGTGTCACTGAAAAGGTGGAGGAAGGGTCGACTGTTTACAGACGCACGGAGTGACACAAGGTGACGCGGCCTAGCTGCCGGCCTCGTAGGCAAACCCAAACAAGAGCTGAATGGATGACTGCCTCTGTGATGTCCTGTTTTAGAATTTCCTCAGACATGCAGTTTAGTGGAATTAAAAAATGTGCACAGTCATTTTGGCGTGGATAAACAACTTAATTTTAGTCATCAAATCCAAAAAGAAAAAGTCATGATGAGGCTTTATGTGGTTAAAATGATGTGCTGATCCTGCAGATGCTCCACCTTGTTGCTTATTGTTGCCAACATGAATGACTCCAAACCTCTCTGGATGAGAGGAGTCTATTTTTAAACTGGAAGAGAGGCTTGTTGGAGGGAGGTTTGAAAACCTTAAACGTGCAACACTTTGGAGTGTTTGTTCCTCTGATGGAAGTTTTTGTACTCGAGAGGAATACGGCTCTTTATATTTTCTTCTAAAGTGTAAAACTGAAACTGAAAAAAATGCTGCTTTACAAAATCCAGCTTTGTCACGGGTATGTGTCAGTTTGACCACCAGTGCAGCTGCCAATGTCACCAACTGCACACGACCTGACATGATGGAAAAATCAGCCCCATTTATACGGTTTATAATTGTAGGTGGCTGCTTCCCTGTGCAGAGCATGCTGGGACAATTAGCGACAGTGGCCAGGCTAGTGTTGCCATTTTTTAACAGCTCTTCTGCCTCATGAGCTCATGATCATACAAACCACATAGACACCAATTCAAAAAAGACAATCTTTGCAGCATTAATAAACATGTTTACAGCATGTTTACAGCCTAGTTAAAAAAAAACGTCTTGGCTCCACGTAGCTAATTTCTCGATCGGGGTGAATTTTTTTCTAACGCAACGGTTCAAAAGATATTGAGATTACGAGTTTTTGCCCAAATAAGGACATGACTGACTGGACTCCCGGTCGGGAACACTGTATCTGTTGGCTAAGAGGCTCAAACCCCACCTCTTTACGTCACACTCTGCCTGGTTGAGTTCCGCATTTCCAATATGGCTGCCGCCGTCGATTGGCTTCAAAAGAGCGCTCAGGAACAGATAGGTGACTTCAGGGATACTACGTCCATTTTGTATACAGTCTGTGATTAAATCATAAACAAAGTAGCATACTTAGTTTTGGTAAGTGCTGGTTTGATTTAAAAGACTCCTCAGATCAAGAAAACAAGTGACCAGTGGAGGTTGGTGGTGTGATTCCATGGGACTTGGTCGTAGGCAGTGGGTCTGTGCCACAAAGTGATTTAAGCTACCCTAGAATGAGCTTGATTGTAACGCTGGTATCTAGCTTGGTTGCAATCTCCACATAATAAAACCATACCATGTTCCTTTTGAGAGACTCCAAAAAACAGACTTCCTGTTGAATACTAGTGTGACTGATTTTACAGGTTTTATGGTGAATGTAAGAGAAAAAAATTAACCTGACAATTTTGTGGAGTATACCTTGTGGGTTAAAATTTAAGCAGACTTTGTTCTTACTTGAGGGGTCTTCATATGTACCTAACTGCCAAAAAACAAATTCATTACTTTGTATCTTCTATTCTTGAAACACTTGCACACATTTGAATAAAACTAATAACTGAAAGAACCATTTGTTTATCCCCATGTGGAGTTTGCAACCCTGCTCGCAACCAGTGTGGGAGTTTAGCTTACGGCAACTTTGATAGTGGTGAGGTACGTACAGACCCACTGCTCTCAACCAATTAGCTTACAGCCACGCCACCCACCTCACTTGATCTTGTCATTTTTTTTTAAATCAAACCAGTCCTGCACAAGGTTTGTTTAATAAATAGTGTAACATAGTTGTCTTTACATGCATGACTGTGACTGGAGGAAATGAGGAAAAAACGTTGGAAAAATGGTACCGCCAGAATTTTCCACAACACAGTCTAACCCCAGTATGCTCTACCCAGAGAAGGGGCCATTACTGGGCATCATACTGTATCACAATCTGCATTGCATACTGGAATATTGGTGGCACTGGTATATTGGACATTTATTTAGAAGAAGTACAAAAGTGCATCCTACAACATTTATGGTTATCATATACTTGCATGTTTAATCTCTACAAAAAAACATCAACTCGCTGCATTACTTGGCTTTACTTGCAATGCATTTCTGGGAGGTTACTTCCTGGAGTCTCCATCAGTTGCTTCGCATCGTGTTCCAGCTTGTGAACCACAATGAACTGAATTCACAAGACTTCTACGCGTTTTAAAATAAGGTTATGCAGTTATGAATAAAGTATCTATCTATCTATCTATCTATCTATCTATCTATCTATCTATCTATCTATCTATCTATCTATCTATCTATCTATCTATCTATCTATGCTTCGTAGTTTAGTTTACCTCAACTTACAGCCCTTTGATTTGAAAAGTCTTTTTATTAAAAATGTATTAAAAACTGGTTTTGATTTTGTTTCATTGTGTAATTTCATAATTCCTACTTCTATCCATCTCTCTCTCTCTCTCTCTCTCTCTCTCTCTCTCTCTCTCTCTCTCTCTCTCTCTCTCTCTCTCTCTCTCTCTCTCTCTCTCTCTCTCTCTCTCTCCTCTCTCTCTCTCTCTCTCTCTCTCTCTCTCTCTCTCTCTCTCTCTCTCTCTCTCTCTCTCTCTCTCTCTCTCAGAGGCAGATGGCCGTCTAACTTGAGTCTGGTTCTGCTCGAGGGATTAAGATGAGATCAGACTGAGTCCTGTCAGTAAGAAGGGACTGGATCTTATCCTGTCTTGATGTTGGGTCTTTGTTGATAATATATCATAGAGTACAGTCTGGACCTGCACTGTTTGTAAAAGCGTCTTCAGATAACAGTTAAAGATTAATTAAAGATTGATTAATTACACTAAAACGTCTCTAAAACTGGATATGGTACTGGATCTTTAAGGCCTATCAATTGAAGTGTCTGTGAAGGTTCTCAGTCATCCAGGTCATGGTAATTCAGAGCTGGTCAGAACAGAAGAAGCCTTTCAGAGGAGATGTGAAAAGTCTTCATGATTTTCTACCAGTCCAGTTGCCTCACGGATCAAGCTTTGAATTATCAATTGAAGTGTTTTGCATTTTCCTAAGTTAGATATCTATCATCCATCTATGACTTTTAATGTGTGGAGTCATCTCATACAGCTTGTTTACTTCTCTTCATGTTCTTTCTCTAGAAATATCTCACAGTAGAGTCGTCCAACCCTCTTAATTTACAGATGTATGTTGCTCAAATCACTCTTTGATTTAAGTTGAGCTACCGTTCAATCTTTCCCTGTAACCCTTGGCAACAGTGAAGGCTTTTTTTATTGACTTGAAATAAACTACAGAGTCCATGTTCATTATGATGAAGGAACATTTCGCCGCTGTGCAACAGCATGGCTCATTAAAGTGTTTTTAATATTTCCGGACACCAATGGAGGTCTACGGCACAGAGGAATGAGCCGCCGCTAACTTTGTCTGCAGAAGAAACGCTTTTTAGTCGGATATGTTTGTTTGTTTCGAAAGCAAAAAGAAGAATAAACACATGAGATGTCTCCTTTGACTAAGAGCAAAACTTCTGTGAGATCCAGCACTCTCGTCAATTAAAAGTGCCAAAGTGCAAGGTGAGACGGGTATGTGTAGCTCGCTTATTCATCAAATTAGCAGCTAATAGGAAACCCTCCCCCACTGCAGCTTGATCCATCTGCCACCGGTCTAAAGCTGTAACTGCTAATTGCTAACGCCTACACGAGCACCAGGCAGGGATATTGATTCCTCATCCTCACATCACAAGCATCTTTAATGACACTGAGAAAAGCAGTGGCGATAGACTTGTGCGTTACGGGGCATCGTGTTGCTGAAGGAGAGATTCACTCAGATGCATGTAGGTAGCGCTGCGATCGCACTCCTTAGACTGTAACACGGAAACGTCAAGTGACAGGTGGCTGGAGAAGGAAGGGGAAAAAGTGAAGAATCAGCAGATGTAATTAAATCTAGGGGTATTAAAAAGCAAAGATTAAGTGTGTGTTTAAAGGATCAATAATGACCGACAGACAAGACAAAGAAGATTAATCAGAGTGCTCAGAATATAGAGCACTTAGGCAAGCAATTAATATGTCAAAGAAACCTCGCAGGGACAAAAATCCGTTAAAATAAATGTAAGAACGGCTTCAAGGGCTATTACTTAGGATTATCACCATTGATTTTGTCTATATCTGTGTGTGAGTGTGATGTTAATATCTCCATCGATTCACCAGCGTTTGAGCAGCTTTTGATAGACACCGCTCACGCGTCACATCTCATAAAAACGTCAGATTTCATTACGCCGTCCGAACCGCTCGCTCATTTCCTCAAGGAGGGTTGTGAATATCGATTGGCTGCGGCGGCGGAGGATAGAAGTTCAGCGCATGCTTTTGATGAAATGTGTCTCAACTTTTTTATTAGTGTAATAGTGCATCAAAAACAACTGGGGCTGGGAGCACCCTGAGTCAATATGGCTGCTGGCCAGGACAAGCTAATTTCTTTGGCTTTGCTTCAGATGTTTTGCATAACACGACTTAAACTGACTGACAAAGAGAAGAACGGAGGGAAGAAGCCAGACATAAAACCCTGCAAATCACCACAAGTGTTCTGTAAATGACTGAATGTATGTGCTGTGCTTTTTTTTTTATATACGCATGCATTTAACCACAGGCTTCTATTAGCTAATGATGACAGCTAATGGTAACAAGCACAAATTAAAGGCTTCCTGCCTCTTCCATTCTGACTATGCTTATTGTTGTTTACTGTGGTTTTTATGTGCTCGACCCACAGGATCCGCAGACTCAATCCCCTGCAGCCTGCTTTGTTTCTGGCTCTACTGAACCAGAAAAGATGGACTCTTAGAGGATATCTTGGGGCTTTTTTCTGCTTGTGATGGTCTCTTTATTTTGTTGTTTTTCCTCGCATTCAATTTCATTATACTTACTGACATTTCAAGACGTTAACTGCATAAAATTAGGGAATCAAACAGCAATGCTCTCAGGCCGATGCTGTGGTTTCTTTACCTCCCAGCACTATTGATTGCAGAGAATAATATACAGCGCACCATTGATTGCTGAATACATGCATTATAATCTAACTGTTACATCATTTATAATTTCTGCAGATTGGATGATTACTTTCCCTTCCCACGGACAAGAAAGAAATACAGCACTCCACTTAAAAACTGCTTTGATTGCAACACTTTCTGTACCCGGCGTGTGAATCATAACCAGCGTGTTGTCATCTCCAGGTTTTCAGCTGTCAGACTTTGAACAGTTACTTCTTGGTCTCGCCATTACCTCCTTTGTGTCACAATTTCCTCCTCCATAAACCAGCCAGCGCACGGTTCCTCTTTCTAAAGCCACGCCACCACTTTAACAGAAAATGACGGAGGATCTGTCAGCCCGGCACCTCTCTGCCTGTCATCATGATGCATGCAGTGGCAGAGGGTAGAGTTGAAATGCTTAGTCGGCTAATCAATGACTTAATTGACAGGAAATTATTCAGCGACTGTTTACATAATCTATATAACTGATTTCCGGTATTTTTCAAGCCACAGCACCGTCATTTCCATCATCCCAGCACCTCACATTAAAGAATCTCCTGTTTCCTCGTAAGGTGGGGCACACTACAAAATATTCAGGCTGACTCCCCCATCTGAGGAAAGTCAGCAGAGGCCCAAATTTTGATAGTTCTGAAGATCACCAGATTTTCATGTGGTGTGAGATTTGTTTAGAGCGATTTGTACGCCTCTTTTTTACTCCTCATGATCTTGGCTGCACCGATTTGAAACCGTAAATAATAAAAGGCAAAAACAGTCACGCTCACACAATAAATTCCTCTTAAGTGCACGACCACACAGACACTACAAGAAAGTTGAAAAGTCAGCACACTAAACGTCTTTTAACAGTTTTTAATCTGAGCAGAGTAGAGTACAGACCAGGAATGGACAAGTTTCAGCTGAAAGCCTTCAGCAGCATTGCAGATAATGAGGATATGCTCCTTATAGACAGGAAGTAAACTGCACTTTTTCAAAATAAACCTTTGACATGAAAGATCTCCATAAAGGAAGACCATTAACATAACAAAAATACAAAAAAACAGAAAATCAATGAAAAACATTTTTAAGAATTTGAAATTCCATTATCATTTTGTCTGAAACAGCCTTTAAAAAAAATCAAAGTAACGATGCATGTCCTTTAACGCTGATGCCTTTTTTATCCACTTTCTGTTAAAATAGTTAACTTTTAAGAACACCGCCGGGCTTTCAATTCTCCTTCAACAACCAATCACAATCAAGAAGGGGCGGGTCTTCTAATATCAGCTTTGTCAACAATAATAGCAGAGGTCTGTATGGTGGAGAAACTATCCACAGTCGTTCTTTCAGGTTACAATTTACGGGTCTGTTCAGGACAGGACAGCTGGAGAGAGAGAGGAAATGTGGGGAGTAGAGAGTGGGGGAAGACATGCAGCAAATGGTCCACCGGCCAGGGGTCGAACTCTGCAACAAGGACTATAGCCTCGATACGTGGGGCACTTAGACCGCTAGTCCACCAGCGCCCCACTTTTTCTTTGTAAAATCCATCAAATGAAAGCAAATGTGCTGCAGACAGATCATTTTAAAACAGACTTGGTTACTACCAAGGGAAATGGAAATGCCCCAGGACAGCTTTCACGACCTAGCCACAATAAGGGCTGGTGAGAAGTGATCCTAAATGAAGGTTGTGGGTGCTGCCAGTGCAAAAAAGCTATCACTGGACACAACTGATGAGATTTCTGATTAGTGATACATTCAAGGGTTAAAAGAAAGCAGGATTATTTTTTTATTGTGTGTGTTAAAAACAGTTCCTACATGGCAACGGTTTGGCCCAGTGGTTAAGTCATGCGCCCCATGTACAGCAGTCTACAGTCCTCAAGGTTTGTTTACAACCTGTGGCCCCTGTCCTGCATGTCACTCATCGCTCTCTCTCCTGGTTTCCTGCCCTATCCACTATCCAATTATCTCTGAATAAAGGCATAGAATCCCCAAATAATGAGTTATAGAAAAATAGGAAAAAGGTTTGAGTTATGATGTACCACTATAAGTTCCTCACATGGGCTCACACCCTCCCCTTCTCTTTATCTCAAGGACTTTGACATGTAATTACAGTTTGGACACTGGATTCAAACTGTGAACTCCTGAATCAAAGTCCTGGGCTCTGTACACCCACAATCCACCCTGTCCACCTCTCATTAACTCTGGTTTGGTACATAAATTCAGCCTCTGGTTTATTGTCTCTGGCAGAGTTATTCCCTGGCAGGGGCTTGTTGAGGGAGCGGCCTGGGGGGCAACGACCCATTCCCCCAATCTTTAACTGTGATTGGCTGTCTGCCTGGTCAGAGGGGTCCTTTGTTTGCATTTTTTCTTTGTGCTTTCCATTTTAATATTTTATGCACACAGGCTTAATTTTTTAAATTTGAACGCCTCTCTGTTCTGTGACTGAACTTTTACGTGCATTGATGTCCTCTGTATGTGGCCTACCTTGGCTGAACAAAGTAAAAAAGTTTCTCTTAAATTTTGTGATGTGAACTCTGAGCTTACGTCTATTCTTCAATATTTCTTTCATTTTTGAATCCTGAAGACAAGAATGTAAAAATTGTAAGACACGTGACGGGTATTACAGTAGATCAGTAGGTGAGAGAGAAATATTAAATAATTATACTGCATTGTGAATGTCTTGCGTGTGTGTGTGTGTGTTAGTGTGTGTGTGTGTGTGTGTGTGAAGATGTGCTCTAAGTCACCCCTTCACAAAGTCTAAATATTAAGAATTTTATAATAAAATCTTTGTGAAACAGTCTAACAAGACATCACCTTGGCCTCAGAGACTTTGAAATGGGCTTCTTATTTTGCAGTGTGTCATTCTGAACAGAACAGAGCATGAATTTGTTTCTCTTTGTCAGGTCAAGAGAGGCAGCTTTTTTGGTTTTGAGATTCTGCAAGGTCTCCTTAACTCCTTCAAAACTTCAAGAACCCACTTTACCTAACCACTGCGTCTACAGTTTCCCCCTAAGTTCAATGATTTATCCAACTGAAACTGATTTTGATTGGCAGATAGGGAGTGAAAGGACCTGAGGATCAGCGGATAACATGAGCCCCACAAAGTGCATCTTCACTCAGGCTTTAAAACACAGACACATCACTCACTTTGTCTTCAATTCAAATACTAACACAGGTAATCTACTATAGGGAGTCTCAGCTTCACTGTTAACTGTAAGTTACAGAGGCTTCACTCTGGCTCCCTCCAGCTGTTCGAAGCTGAGAAACAACTGGTTTCACTTATGATTTAGTTGTCTAAAGTCTAAAGTTTGCAACAGTGTATAAAAAGCATGTTAGCGACATCATGATCAAGCGGCAACCTCCAGTCTAAAAATATGAGTCCAACACAGAAGTGACAAAAACTGCAGTTCATCAAGGATCCGCTTGAAGCTGGCTCCGGAAGATCTGGAAACCACATACACACTAATTCAAAAGAGACGATCTTTACAGCAGAAATAAACATGTTTGCAGCCTGGTACAAAAGACAAGTGTAGTCTGGATAGCTCATTTCTTGATCGGCACACACTGTACGGGGGTGAATTTTTTTCTAACGCGGCAATTTTAAAGATATTGAGATTACAAGTCTTCCAATGAGAGGCACAGCTGACTTGATTGACAGGCGGGAACACTGTAGCTGTTGGCTAGGAGGCTCAAACCCCACCTCTTTACGTCACAATCGCTTGACAGCAGCAATATGGCTGCCACTGCTGATTGGCCTCAAAACAGCGCTTCAGAAACCGATGCATGACGTCACGGATACTACATCCATATTTTATACAGTCTATGGTCATGATGCAGATTTGTAAGAGTTGACACTCAAGCTTTTGTCAAGTCTCTCCTCAAGAGGCGATGAAAACCACTTTTAAAAAGTCTTGATGAATGGAGGTCAGATCAACCATTTGGAATGCATTGTAGGAAGCTGATTGGCTTTCATGACACAGGGATAAGCGTTTTTGCTGACTCACGATTGGTCGATACTTCTAACCAGAACACTTCTTATTTCAAAGTCCAGTCCTGCATGTATTGACTCTGAATTTTTTCGTATGTAGAATCTGCAACATAGAGATTACTGACTCAGGGGACCACTTTGTTTCTGGCATCTTAAATCGATCATAGTTGGGAAGTTAAATGAACAGAAAGCCAGATATTTTCATTTGAAATGATACTTTTTTGGTGTTATTTGCTTCAAATCTGTTCAAGCTTATGTCTAAAGTCTTGAGGTGTGTACTCAGACTTTTTGTGTGTGTATACTTGAGCGTCTCAGATTTGTTTTCAGATAGTTCCTCTGTGTCTGCTTCAAATTAACACAACTCTTTGGTTGCCTTATACCTGCTGTTTTATTCCTCTGCTAATGTTGTTCTCAATTAGCCATTTGAAACGTGACGCTCTGCAAACACAAATAATTAATCTCACTTTAAATGTAAATACCGTCGAGACAATTGGTATGTTTTGTAGAGCCATAAAGGTTGATTATCCGGTATGAATAGTTCTCTGAGCCTCCACATGCTGTGTACAGCTTCAATACCACAGCACGTATTGTTGTCAACCTTATAATGAAGCTGAGGGATCCTCTTATTACTTGATGATATAATACTATATTATCCTCAGGGTTGTTCTTTTACGAGTGTGTGAAAGGTTAATATATGTTAAACATCCTATAATCACATTCAATGATATCATACAAACAGATCCTCACAAATCTGAGTCAAGGACTACTTACTGGATTTCTTTCAGCCTGCATGTCATGGCCTTCATAAGTGGATAGAATTTGATCTGTTGTCATTAAAGGTGCAGAGGTATTTAGAAAGAATATGAGGTTCACATCTCACAAGTGGTGTGTTCCTTTTTTTCATTTAGAGATAATGTTTTATATTATGACTGTAAAGGAGTCAGTCATCCATTAACTGTTTATGTTCTGACACAGAGGACTAACTGTGGACAGCATCATGTGTTAATTAATGTATTTCTGCACAGTTAAAGATGCTTTAACTGACATTTAGCAGATAGGTAATGATAGAGAGAAGGTGCCCTTCTTTAATGTGGCTCTATTGTATGTGTTTTTTTGTAAATATGTTGTGTTTTTAAGCATGCTTGATAGTTTTTTAATGTGCAACTATGTGTATAAAACAGACTGTATCATACAGGGAGGTATTCTCTGTGACATAATTAATTTGTTTAATGAAGTGGAGTTTTGAAGCCTATCATCGGCAAATGCCATATTGGAAATGCTAACTCAACCTAACTTTCGGGCGACCTAGTATGACGCACAGAGGTGGAGTTGATGTGGACCATTAGCCTGTTCACAAACAGCTACAGGGTGCCAACTTGTTTGTCAAGTCAGCCGTGCCCTTAATTGTGCAAAATGTATGAGCTCAAAATCTTCAAAAATAATCAGTTATAAAAAAATTCTCCCCCAGTACAGTGTGTGCCGATAGAGAAATTAGCTATTCAGATCAAAACTCTTTTTTGTACCAGGTGTTCAACAGGTTTATTTCTGCTGTAACGATGGTCTTTTTTGAATGGGTGTGTATGTGGTTTTCGGTGCTTTTGGAAGCAGCCTCAAGTGGACACACGAGGAACTGCAGTTTTTAGACAGAAGACAAAGACAAATTTCTGCCTTTATAGGCAAAAATACAAAAAGTATTCTCTATTCTATTTTTTGTAGTTTTAACATAAAAAAATAAACCAACATAAGATATGAAACACTGATTGATTCTGATTGGTCAAAACCTTATAACAAATGGAGCGCCGCCTGCAGGCTAGTTCAGGCAGACAACTCGAGCTGCGCTCATTCATACTGACACGTCATCATTCTCTCTATCAGCTGATCTCAACATCCTCTCATTTGGCGGTCTATTTAAGCTCCAAGTCTCCCTGTCTCTGCCTCTGCTTTACCAGTGCTCCTGCTGTCCTGCTCAGTGCTGTGTGTAAACTTTGTATCCACCTCCTCCCCGGCATCCACCTGCGGGCTCCAAGGGGGGTTAGTCCTATCTCATTACTCCTAAATGTCTGCATTTAAATAATCTACAAGGAGTAATGAGGTTCAGAGCCCATACACCAAACACAATACTGTATGCTGCATTAAACTTTATCTTAAGTAAACGTGAGTTGTCTGAATGAACTGTTATTAACTCTGAATAGCAAAGGCAAAGCTAGGAACAATCTGATCCCACTAATCAACTTCCAGAGAGGACTCAGGGACATTTAACTCCTGCCTGTTGACACTGTGGCAAAAATTATCGGTAAGCAACATGGAGGATATTTTCAACTACCGTTGATTTATTTTGAGAACACCAAACTTAAGATTTGTGGTTAACAGCTGGTCAGTAACCAAAAAATTAAAGTTTGGCAAAGAAAAAAACTAAAAGCGTACAGAAACAATGAAGGTGGGAAAACACAAGACGTGCTTGGACAGAGTTAAAGGACTGATTGAATGGAAGGAAAAAGTCAACAGACTTTAAAAGTGATAAGGTAGAGGACCAAAATCAGGTGCTGTGGTCATTTTGTGCATCAGCCCAAATAGTAATATTTAGACCTTACTGTGGATTCAAATGTGAAGACTAATGTGACATTGCTCACCCTGCCGGGATCCTAATTAGCAAAACCAACTTCTCACTGTACATTATACCCTACATGTATTTGCTGTATTCATTAATGCGTTTCCCTTTTCATGATGTATTACAAACCTTTTAAGTTATTGTCATGAAAACTTAGAAATACTAATTAGAATGTATATGCTGTAATTAAGCCAATTAAATGAAAATGTTCAAATACCTCTGATTATTACAGTAGGGTAAAGAAACATATGTTTCATTTAAATCAGTCTTGTCATGTTGTCAGTAAAGGTCTAATGTTTATTGTCCCTTCACAGCGAAAGCTTTACTTCATTTGTCTCTTACCGTCTGAATGAGATCTAACACAAGATTTGATTGAAGCACCTTTCTTATGTGGAGAACAATGCGTCAAATCTTAATTAATTCCATCCAGAAGTCTTCAATTATTAACTCATCATGTATCCTCAGTACTGTAATCTTGTTGGGAATAAGCATGAGGAGAACACAGACAGTCTCCAGTAAATATTCCAACTTGATTTTTATGAATTTATGTGCGACTGTCTGACCTCCATGGCATTTACTGTTTCGTCCAACAAGGCAAATTCCAGCCATCTGCTACTTCGGGCAAGTGCAAGCAAATGTTAACATGTGCTTTATCTGCAGCTATTATCTGGCCTGCTTTTCTGCATCACATTATTTCCCCTCATGTCTCTACCTTCCTTCAAAAGCAGATTCAAAAACACACATTAGATGTTGAAAGTGCTTTGGAATTCGATTCGGCAAATGCGAAAGACAGACAAACAACATCCATGTTTAATCCTCAAAGGCTACAGCCTCAGCAGATGTATAGAAGCTTGATTATACAAAGACATTGCAGTAATTTATGTTTCAAAGGCACCAGTTCAAACATAGACTCCTCACCCCCAGTCACCAAACCTCCTGCTGTTATTATTGCTGCTGTTGTTGCTCCAGCTGTTTGTGTTGTTGGTGCGGTTGCTCTGTTCATCGTTGCTGGTACTTTTTTTTGCCTTCAGCTAACTCCTCCATCTCTGAATTCTTACAGTGTCGCCGATCTTAAAGCCAGCTGTTAATCTAGAGATGGTGATAGAGTATAACAGAGCGGAACAGCAATGAAAAATGACCTCATCTTTTGGGTTTTTTCCTCATTTCCTGGCAAAGGAAAAGTGTTGAAAAAGCAGAAAGAGACTTCAGAGCATGCTGACAATCTTTAAGGGAGTAAAACTCACTATACAAACTTATACTTGCACTAAAAATACTGCAATTCAAACCATTAAAGTGGAATACAGGCAACTTGAAGCTCTCATTTAATTGCTGATGCATTACTGGCCTCTAGTGGTAATAAACGGTAATATAAGTGTAATGAATTGTGCAGAAGGCAATAATGCTGGAATAGAGGCTCTCTCAGAGGCAATTTGGTGATGTTAACTGTAAGTTTTATGACACTTGACACACTTGACAAGGCTGGTGTTTATACTGAGACTTCCATATTGACTTAATTTAGCGCTTAGAACTGTTGCCTTTATAATGAGGTTAATCACCCCAGCAGCATCTCGCTCATTACCATCAGATAATCACACATAAGAGTCACATGAGACTGGAAGGAGCATTAGATTCAGTGATGGGGAATCAAGTCAAATCAAAAAAAGTCTGTCTCAGACTAGACCAGCTTTTCATGAGTCTGTTGTGACTGACTTTAAAATTAAACCAGGACGACAAAAGCAAAAATGACCAAACTTTAGGGATCTACTAATTAAAAAATCCTGCATATCATGTGCAGTACTATTTCCCCTATCATGTAGAAAAATACATGACTTTTACTCTATGTGCAGGATTACATAACTTCTCATACCACGTGCAGTGCTACTTTTCATCACGTGCAATTTTACATTATACTTTTCATATGTCATATGTAATTGAACATCATTTTTCATGCCATGTCATGTGCAATAAAATGTAACTTTCAGATTGTGCAAAAACACATGATTTTTCATATCTGTGCAGCACTACAGTCCTTTCATATATGTGCAATTAAACATGACTTTTAATTTCATGTGACATGCCTTTCATGTTATGGGCAGTCCAGCATAATTTAATCAAATGTGTAGTGCTGCTTTTATATTGTGTGCAACAATACACAACTTTTTTTTTTTTTTTAAAGTTATAGTTTTGGCCTTTTTGCCTTTATTTTATAGGACAGCTGAGGAGAGACAGGAAATGTGGGGAGTAGAGAGCGGGGGAAGACAAGCAGAAAATGGTCAACCGGACGGAAATTGAACCGGCGAGCCCTGCGACAAGGACTGAAGCCTCTGTAAGTGGGGCGCTTAGACCACTAGGCCACCAGCACCCCTAATACACAACTATTGAAGTCATGTGAAATAATACGTGACTTTTCATGTCACGTAATACGTGACTTTTCACGTCATGTCCAATAAGACATTTTTTTTCCATGTGATGTGAAGCAAAACATGACTTTTTATTTGGGGCGGCTGTGGCTCAGTGGGTAGAGTCGGTCATCTATCAATCGGGAGGTTGGCGGTTCGATCCCAGCTCCGGCAGTCACATGCCAAAGTGTCCTTGAGCAAGACACTGAACCCCAAATTGTTCCCTCTGTTGTTCAGAGGTGTGTGAATGTGTACGAATGAGATTAGCTAACACTGATGGTCCTTCACTACATAGCAGCCATTACCATCAGTGAGTGAATGGGTATGAATGGGTGAATGTGACGAGTAGTGTAAAAGCGCTTTGAGTGTCAGACAGACTAGAAAAGCGCTATATAAGTACAAGTCCATTTACCATTCAATAATACATTACTTTGTCATGTGCAGTACAGATGGCAGTCAATACAGTACTTGTCATTGCATGTGCAATTTAGCATTATGTCTCATATGTGAGGTAATATAGTCCTTTTGTTTTCTGTGCAATATTCCTAACTTTTTATAACATGCATTTATACAGAACTGTTCATATCATGTACTATAATACATGACTTTTCATATCATGTGAAATAATATATAACTTTTGTACTGTGTGCAATACTGCTTTATATTATGTGCAATAATATTTGACTTTTGATGTCATGTGCAATAATTCATGAGTTTTTATGTTATATGCAAAATTCAATGACATTCCTTATCGTGTGCAAACAAAGATGACTGTCTTTTGCACTAATGGATTGATTTTAATGTCATGTGCAATAAAACATGACTTTTCACATCATGTCTAGTAATACATTACTTTTTATATAATTTGCCATTTCATGTCCCAAATCGTTTAAATATTAGCTTTTATCTTATTTTCAGCATTGTCTTCTAAAATTGAGCTGTAATATTTTGATGTCCATCATCTTCCCCATCAGTTACTTTTAATACTATTATGTACATAATTATTATTTATTAGGTTTTTTTAAGAAAGCCCTTAGCAGACTTTAATTTACTGAGTCATTTAATAAGAAGATCATGTTAGTATTTATCTGGATTTGACTTAAGTACTGTCCTGTCTGATGATCATAACTTGTATCTCCAGAGTTGCAAAAGAACAAAACAAACATAGAAATAAGCTCCACTTACCTCATAAGTGTGGATAATGGCAGCATGTCATGGTCTGGCCAATCACAGTGACCGGCCTATTGTTTTGTTTTCAAGATCACCAGAGAATGATCTTGTTATCACGAGAACACAAGCTTTGTGGAGATAATGGCATAAATTAATCTGGGATGATGGGAAAACCAGCTTCAATGTCCCCGGATAAAGAGAAAAATTAGTCGAGATCTCTTGAATGTAATAAGATCCTCTTTAAGCTCAAAGGCTGTGAAACAAAAATGTTAATTGCAAAATTACAGCGGTTATCTTCTTCAATCAATTCTTTGGAGAAAAATAAAAGAAGAGTAATCAAACCTGAAGATCAAATAAATCAATAAATAAAGAGAAATTTTGTGCAGCCAACAACACAACTAGAATGAAAAACAAGACCTTCAGTCGTGATAACAGCACAATAACTTTATTAACAACATACAGAGACTGAGGGGACTTTTAGCTTGTCCTCATTTTCAAAGAATTTGGTTACTTCTTCTGTGGAACCGCGTCATCCCTCTCCGCTGGGAATATCTCAATTTCCTGGATGATCCGCTTTGCAATCGTGTCATTGTTTGCAGAAACCATCCTTCGAGACATCAAGTCGAATGGTCCCCCTATAATGTCAAACATATGTCCTTGGTTTATGAATAAAGCCCTTTAATGAATCCTCATTTCTTTGTAAAACTTTGAAATCATACACACCATCAACATCCAGAAGAAGTCCTCCAGCTTCTCTGACAATGACCGCTCCGGCAGCGATGTCCCAGCAGTGGATTCCGATCTCAAAGAAGGCTTCCACCGCCCCGCAGGCAACCAAGCACATGTTGGTGGCAGCTGTTCCTGACCCACGGAGGCTGTGAGGACAGATGCATTAAAGAGAGGTAAGATATATAGCAGGAAAGGAAGGAAATATAAACTAGTATAGATGCTTCGAAGTACAGAAAAATGCTTGTGCTTTACGCCAGATAAGAAAGAAACACCAAGAACAGGAAATAGATGAGCAAAACTGGTAATATCCAATTAGTGATAACCATGAGAGCAGCTATAGATTTTTACTTCCTTGGTTTTAGCTAAGACTAGCTTGTATAGCTCTTTTGGGGTCATTCCTGTTTCCAGAGTTCACTAAGATTGTGAGATATCAGGAAAGACTATTCTTGAAATTCAAATTGCAAATCAAAAATTAATGAACTATTTTTCTGTTGCCACTTTTGTACAAGAAATACAGCTCAAAAACATCTAAAATCAGAAAAATGAATGCACATGAAGACAAGTTTAGCCTCATTTTAACCACAAAATAGAGAGTTAAACCTACATGACTGAACTAGAAATATAAGATGAAGTAAATATTAACCTTCCTGTTATGTTGCGGGTCAAATTGACCCATTTTAAAGTTTAAAAACCTGAAAAAAAAAGTTAAAAGTATTTTTTTGCTATGCAACTTCTTCTGCTTGGCTAAATTAGCGTAAATAACATATAAAATGAAAATGTCTTGCCCAAGGACACTTTCACTTTTCCATTTGACTGCAGAAGCTGAGATCAAATAGAAACAAGCTGGCAGCCTTTAGAGCAGTGAGGGACAAGTGGGTAGAGCAACTTCCACTGCTCTATAACCCAGGCCCTAATGTCACAGTGGATGAAAGGCTAGAGGTATTCAGAGGTTCCTTCCATTGTAGTAATAAATGCCTCCCAAACCACCTAAATACAGCATAAAAACCTGGGCAGCATGTGACAGAAGAGGTGTCTCTTGTTAATGTATCAACATCACTTCATAAAAAAAAGTATAATTAAAAATGTAAAATAAAAAAAAATAAAAAATCTAAGTCATGTAAAACTATTGTATTTATATTTAGGGCTTTCCAATGTACATTAAATAAAGTTTTAACATGAATTTTCATGAAAACAAGAGAGTTATCCTCATTGAACCATGTAATGTAATTTCAGTAATGGAGTTAATAATGAGATTAAAAAATGTGTATTGCGATTTTTTGGGGGTTCGGACACTTTGATACACTCAATACACTTGATAACTAAATATGCCCCGGGTCAAGTTGACCCAGGAACATTATTGCTGTCCCTAAGAAACGAACATAACAAGAGGGTTAATTAATAACCATTCATCAAAAATGGGACAAAGTTGTGGGTAGAAATAAAGTCCATGGAAGGCACACATTTATAATAATTATGATTTTTTAATAAGTTTCAAAAATAATTTGATCTATTTCTACTGCATTCCCACTCTCTGTCCATCTCTCAGTTTGACTACACCATCCCTCTCTTTCCTCTCTTCCCTCTGTCACACTTTCAGCCCACCCACTTTCAGCACATGGCTGTTTACCAGCAAGCCTGACTTTGCTTGAAGTTTCTGCCTGTTAAAAGCCAGTGCTGCTCGTGGTGCATTCATGATGTGATTGGTTGTTTTTTGTGGTTAAAGACGGTCCGATCAGGGTTCACAGAATAACACTATCTGTATGCATGGCACTCACCCGTGCACTGGGATGCAGAGGATCTTCTGCATGGTGGAGAAGATCTTCTTTACTTTCTCTGGGCTCCTGTCAGTTCCATGTTCAGAGATGATAATGGACTTATTGATATCTGCAATGATGGCAGGTCAGAAGGGTAATTATTACCGAGTGTGTAATTAAAGGTGTGACTGTGTCTGTGAATGTCACACACACGCAATTAACGTTTATACTCTTCTGAAGACTTCGGCTTGAATACATTGTTAATTTGCTCTGAGAGGAATACGTGACCTTGTTGTACGATGTTGGACTACATTTCATTTCAAAACATGCATAAATCAGTGATAAGAGTGTATTTTACCTTTTACATCAGACACTGAAATGGGTTCATCATCACAGAAGGCTCCCTTTCCCCTCCTCGCTTTATACATTTTGTCTTCCAAGCAGCTGTATATCACGCCAAACTCCAACTGAAAACAGACGTCTTCCTGTCAGCTTTAATGTTCTTAACATGGATTGACTTCTTTTACTTTTTATTTCACTTTACATACCTCCTTATTGACAGCAAAGGCAATGGATACAGCCACGAAGGGGAATCTGAAAGTAAATGGTTTCATGTTCATCAGATTGGTGAGTAATTAAAGCTGAATGAAGAGATTTTTTTCTTAACAAGTGCAACTATTAACAGGCTTTTAATGGGAAAATTTTTATTATTATTATTCACGCCTGCGAATAATGCAAGAATAAAAAGTATGTCTGACGGTAAAGCAAAGCACTTAAAATGTTGTAAATACAGTACTTACACCAACATCAGTGTTTTAGTCAGACTTCCTTAAAATTATAATAGCTAAATGATATAGTTAAGTTGACCCCATCTAAAGCTGTTGATAGCTTAGCTCTGGTGCCAGTTCTCTGCCCAACAAAAAGGCTGAGCTGACCGGGATCCTCTGTAGATAATACACTCACTACTTATAAAAAAGATATACCCTAATCTCATGTCTGTCTTGAAAATGAAAATTATGACAATAAGAACAAGAGATGAGGTAAAAGCTAACTTAGCTTGGCTTAAAGACCAGGGCAGTGGAAATAACTAGCTAAGTTACTTTGCCCGATTAATCAGGCTTTGTGACCAAGCTAGGCTAGCTAGGTCACAAAGTCTTGTTAATCGGGCAAAGTGCATTAATGAGACTGTAATTACAGTGTTTAAGCTAAGCTAACTGTACCCTGGCTATAGCTTTAAATCTAGTGTGCAGTTACAAAAGTGGTTAAAATTGTCTTATCTTGCTTAGCATAAAAATGCTGAACTACTGATATCAAGCAAAGTTTCAGTACAGTTGGAATAGCTTGCGAGGTAGCTAGCTAGCTAGCTGGCAAATTTGGTCTGTTAGTTAGCCCATGTGAAACCACTTAAACAGATATGAAAATATAATTAACATGTCTATACCTGAAAAAACTACCAGTTCACTGACTTTATCAGACAAAATATCAAAGGAAGGGAATTATTTTTGACTACCATTAAAATCATACAAATTTAAAATAGTATATTAAACTATTACTAGAGTCAGTATGTCCTTAAATTAAAAGATGTTGTCTGCTAGCTACGCCATGAGTTTCCAGGTTGTAGCTTAATGTTTCACCTTCAGACACAAGAGTGGAGTCAACCTTCTGATCTGACTCAGCAAAAACAATCAGCCAAAATGGCAACTGCTGTTTCAACTCAGACTTTTATAAATCAAGTAAATGTTCAAGCTAGGCTACGTTTATTAGCATATCTACGACCTCACAAAAAGATATAATTGTTTCTGAATGTGCATTATCTCTTAATTGGTAGCACGTTTTGACTTCTGCTAATAGTTTGGCTGTTCTGTTTTGGTGCCAATAATTGATTGACTTGTATTGAAAGCATTGGGTTTGTTTAGAAGCATTGACAGCTTACCCATGGACAAAGTTTGTGGTGCCATCCACAGGGTCGATGATCCATGTAGGTTTGTCAGTCAAGATACACGCTTCCCCCTTTGCGACTGACTCCTCTCCAATGAAACTGCAGCACAGAACGACCAATGAGCGATTGTATTCCCATTTAACAAACAGTTCTAGCAGGGATCAATATTATTTGCATGTCTCACCAGTGTGAGCCGTCTCCAAATTCTTCTTTAAGAGCACCGATGATGATTTTCTCCACCCTCTCATCGGTCTTGGTGACGAGGTCTACAGTGGAGCTCTTTGTGCAGACCTTAATCTCACATTCTCCAGCTTTCCTGATGACCTGAAGGAACATGGAACATAATCATCATCATCTGTTGTTAATTCCCTCAAAATCTCAATGAGATTTCAAGTTGTACCTTCTGTTGCAAAAATCAGGGAGGATGATTTTTAAGAAGGATAGATCTACTTACGGCCCCAGCTGCTCTTGCCACATCAACAGCAACATCATATGCGTTCTGCCATGGATCTGCCATTTTGTTTCTATGGACGGGGGCTTACTGAAGAGTCTGTAAAACATAATGAAGCACAAAAGTGTTAAACAATGCACTTTCTTTTCATTAAAAATGTACTGAATTGAAAATTACATCGATAGATAATGCAAATCTGTTAACCCTGTACAGCCTGAACCATCAAATGATTGTCCAAAAATTCTAATTCTTTGAAAATGGAGTGTTTATTGGATCTTCTGACAAATAAAAATAATATATATATATATTTCAAATTGCAATTTTCATATGAGTTTTAATTTGTATCATATTTGATACATCAGGCATTTTGGTGTAATTTTTTTTGCTCAAAGTTTCTCAAACAAAATCAAACATAAAAAACAAAAGTTTTTGCCTATTAAACTTTGAGTGTCGTTCAAATTTTTCCCAAAGTAATTTCAAACATAGAAATAATTTTTTTTCATATTGCACGACAATGTCATTCATATTTTGTATCTACTACACAGCGGAAAAGGTATTTATTGTACATTTCTTCTCTGAATTGTTAAATTTTCATTGGAAATCACTGAGCATTTACTCGGGAGCCATGGCAACATTCAACTAGTCATCAATTATCATGATACAGCAGGTTGCATACATAAAAATACAATATACATTATATATATCTCATTTCTACTCTTATAATACCTAATTATGTCATGTGAACATGTTCTTAAATAATAAAAAGACTGCATGTTGCTTTATGGAATACATAATGTATGACATTTATTGACAGCTCTGCAAATAAATACCTGCTGTATCAATTTTGATACACACATTTTAAACATGATTTGACTATAAATGAAGTTATGAAATATAAATTAGTTTTACATTGCATCAATCCAGTAACTATTCCTCTTGAAGTTTCAGTAACAATTCAATTTTTTTTTTTTTATCCAAACTTTTTCAAAATTGGTAAAAATATCCCTGAAAAACCTTGAGTGGCTCTCTTATCCACAGCTGCCATTTTGAAGGAAGTCACTTGAGACATCCTTCTGGTGCAAGAATTACTCACACCTGGTGGATTATCCGTGCACTGCATGTATCTGATTGTATGCATCAGGCTTTTTCCAGAAAAAATATATCACACTGACTCAAAAACTGATGTGTCAAATATGACACGCTTGGCGTTATAGCTTGGGGCATTGCATGTTGTGAAAGACGTTAACACCCTCTCTTCCAGCTACAATGCTGGACCCGAACCTGCTTGGCACACATCCCTTACAAAAAAATGAGTTGTGTAACACTTCCGAAGTGGTCTGTGCTGCAATGATTTTTATCACCAACGCAGGTTGAAGTAACTGTGATGAAGCAACTGTCAGAAGTGAGGGCGTAGGATTACTTCAGAGGTGTAGTGGCACGTTAAGTTTGAGGATCTTCAATAGTTAAAAATTAAAGCGAAGAAATCAGTCCTCTGTATTTAACTTGTATATATCTTTACTTCATTTGCAGACATGTTATGCATACTGTTATTCAGCAATGCTTTTAAAATCTGTTTTATATACATCCACTCTTACATGTCATGTAGGTAAATGAAGAACATTGAAACACCTGAGTTTTTTGCAGTTTGCCTGAATGCAGTTGCCAAACACCATCTGCATTATTTCCACTCTTAGTAATCATACAGACTTTGCAGTAATGCCTGATTACTCATGAATGCACCCTCATCAAGATCTTCTGATAAGTTATGCAATATAGCCTTTAACACACAACTTCCTGTCTATCTCTGATCTGTCTTTCTGTATCCTTAACTTTTTTGCACACAATGCCAAGCAACTTTGAGTATCTAGAAAAGTGCTACATAAGTTATTAATTACTATTATTAATAACATTAAGTAAAGACACTTTATAACATTCCTCCATCTGTTTTGAGCACAAAAAAGTCAAGCATGAACTCTCAAAGTGAAAGAAAACTTTACCTTGAAGGGTCAGGTGAGGCTGTCAGAAGTCGCTCCTGTCTGCTGAGTGCACCTTCTTTTAAAAAACTTCACTTTAAGTTGCCTCCATGAGCGAGATGAAGCAACCTAAAAGGCTGGCATGACACAGTGGGAAAAGTACTAGCCCCACCCTCCAGTGTTTCTTCATAGCAACCCAAAAAAAAAAAAAAACACTGTGCTCACGAAAGGCTTGCAACAACATGATGCCACATTTACAGCTCACAGGCTGCATTGAGTATCTATGGACGGATAAGTAGATGGAAAATTTATTTTTGTAATCCGTCTGATACCACTTTGCTTAACAATGAGGAGTTGTCAAATGCAGACCAGACGCACCCTGTTGTGTACATCTCTGTCGCATATGTTAACACACTTGTTTGACATCACTGGTTTGTCATGTATTTAAATGCTTTGAACAAAATGTACAGCAAAGGAGACGCCTCACTGCCAGCTCATAAACCTTTCACTCATAAGTCAGGTATGCAGAGGTGATTATCTTAAAAATATTTAGAGTAAGTGTTCTTTCAAGCTCCTCGTTCAAGCTCCTGACTTGCTGTGAAAACAGGATTCAGCCTGACAAACAAAGCTCCTGTCAGTTTTATGCTTCCTGACAGTTTCACAGCTATTGAGCTTCTCCCCTATGTCCTTTTATTGTATTCCACTAGTGGAAAATACTTTGCAACGTCCCCTGGTGAGTCAGAGTCGATTATGTGTATTTACATGCCCCTGCTTTGCTTTGCCTGCTGAACGCTGTGCTGAAAATAAAATAAAACAAGGCTGTGTTTAATTCACTGTGCTTTCTGTCCTTCCTTCCAAACAGCTGAATATGATTAGTTTGTACAATTTAATTGAACTTTTTTAACCTCTTTACTGATTCAGGTTCTTGCAGTAGAAAATCAAACCGGTTATTTGTTTTTTCAAGATGCTTTTGTTTGATTAAAAGCACTAGACTGATCCAATGACCCACAATTCCCCTAAAAGTGAATGTAATAATAATAAAAATCTTTAAAAATGTGTAAAGCAATACCCTAATAAGAGGTTACATGCATGATTTAGATCAGATATATAGTTGATCACATCAGTGGCATTTGCTTCTACTTTTGCCAACATTAAAATGTATTGCTGCAGAGATTGTTTTTCACACCCCTTATGCAAATATTTACCTGTCTGCTTTAAATACTTGAGTCTGATTTGTCCGTGCTCCATAGCGGCTGTGTTGGTCCTCACCAGGGAAGTGATCCCAGGCACAACCTGGTCCTACACGTCCAATCAAATCAATCTGCGGGAACGAGTCTGGCATGTTGCACACGTGCCCGTTGATGCTACGGCTACCGTTATCATTCTAAGTCAGTAAACAACATGAGTGATGTTTTTGATTTGCTGTTCAATTTGTTAGGAGGGTAAACATTTTAGATTTGGTGCCAACAGCTTATTAGTCAGCAGCAAGGAAAGAAAAAGAGGAGGAAAACAGTGCTGAGAGGATAAAGACACAAGTAGCCGAGTAAA
Organism: Notolabrus celidotus; assembly: GCF_009762535.1. NCBI lineage: Eukaryota > Metazoa > Chordata > Actinopteri > Labriformes > Labridae > Notolabrus > Notolabrus celidotus. Next base: position 24,672,497 of record NC_048288.1, read on the forward strand.
AACAACATCTACCAAATTGAAGAAGACAGACACGAAGTAACCTTAAAACGGGACACGATATGGGCTTAACCTTGCCTAACTTAAAAGGTACACTGTGTAGTATCTAGTGGCTTTCAGCAAAACAGACTTGGTAGAAAAGGAATATAATAATCATAAGCATGTTTAAACTAGTGTATAATCACCTCAATTTAAAAATATTTTTGTTTATGTTAACCTAGAATGGGCTTTTTATCTACATATGAAACTGGTCTCCTTCCATGAAAACCACCATCTTGCCCTGCAGACAAATTAGCAACATGTGCTTTTGTTTTAATGCGCCAGTTAGATTACAAAGAAGAAGATAGTCGTTGTTGTGCACAAATTACTTTGTACTGATAGACGTTTCTGGACGCTAAAACTTGACAAATGGAGGGTCATACTTATCGTGCATCACAGGAGCTTCTTGTCATCGAAGGCCACCGTAGCATCACCGACAGGAGGGCTGAACAAGGAAGCGTTTCAATCCAGAATCTGACCGCTAGAAATCGCAAAATACTTCTGCACACTGTACCTTTAAGCACCAATGGGAATATTGACTTCACAAGATTTGAATCCCTGTGATAGGTTGGCGACCTGTCCAGGGTCTACCATGCCTTCCGCCTGAAGCCAGCTGAGATAGGCTCCAGCCCCCCCGTGACCCCTAAAGGGATAAGCGGTCAAGATAATGGATGGATGGATGGATGGATGGATGGATGGATGGATGGATGGATGGATGGATGGATGGATGGATGGATGGATGGATGGATGGATGGATGGATGGATGGATGGATGGATGGATGGATGGATGGATGGATGGAAGATTTCAATCAAACAATCAGGGAAATGTTTTAGCTCCACCATGGCTGGAAATGTCGAGTTTAATGATCATTTGAACTGCATGTAGGCTGATCAGAATAAACCTTTACCATGACATACAAGGGACTGTTTTTCCTCCCTTTGTGAAATCATTTTGAAATCATAAAATCATCATTAAATCAATATGTTGTTTATGCTTGTCTTTTTTTAGATTGTACCTGGGTGGTTTGGGTTGCAATATGGTACAACCACCCACTCACTATACACCATACCTTACTGAGGTGTCCCCTTTGAGACAAAACCACTCTAACCAGAGTAACTGCAAGGAATAGCTTATTTTTAACATGCATCAGCAAGCTTAGCTCCTAAATGACACATTCAGATGCACTTAACTGGAGACCACTGTACATATGTATAATAGTTTGAACTCACTAGAGGCATAATTGTTACTCTCTGTCATTGACAAGAGAAGAGAGCATTCCTGCACACTATGCTTTAACTTGTAATAAACTTAATTTGAAATACTGCTCATCTGTCTAACCAGACAGATGAGCCTTGAATCTGGCTCTGTCCAAGGTTTCTGCCTGTCTTAAAATAAGTGTATTTTGCCACTTCATTTCTGTCTCAAGTTTAAGGGTTGAGTGAGCTCAACATGCTTTGTGTGTACATAAATCAAAGCTGATTGACTGCGTTTTGGTCCCTTATAGATAACAGTTAAGATCCAGACTTTGTTCCATTTGAATCAATTCTGCACATACATCCTAAAGTGCTTAAGTCTCTTCTCTGCATTGATCAGCTTCTTGTACAACAGTCTGCATTGCATACCTCCGTACCTGCTGCAAGACGGATTGTTCAATTAGCAGTTAACGCTGCATGTCTCAAGAAAATTACATTACGCCTCCTTCTTGTTTACAACCTTAAATGTGACTGTAATGATGATGAGTGTCTCAATTAGATGTTTGAAAAACAAGCGACTGCAACATGTATTGACACTCTCCATTTCTTTTGTTTATCTGAAACATTTGAAGACTCTAATTCATCAAAGAGAAACAGTAAATGATGCATTAGTTTCAACACAGTCTGATATTCCCATCTGTGAGTTAGAAAGCAGAAGCAGTCAGTCTCTTTCCCAGGCTTGTACAGACATGACGCACATCAGCACCACCTCACCTTGCGTAAGTTTGATGTGTGTTGAAACATGTTTCAGATATCAGATATTGCATCTACAGGATGTTACATCTGCCTCTCCTGAAGTGTCTGCTTTTGTCCACCTGATGATAGCGGTTTAATTACAGCCGGATAAAGTTGGCATGCAACGTTGTCATTTTCTAAACAAGTGACTCAGAAGCTGTGCAGCAGAAATAAACAAACCTCTGAGCGGCTCAGTACGGGGTATCACGATGTCAGGATTTGTTTAAAGTTTTGTTTGACCGGGAGCAGCAGGAGAGCAGTTGTCACCCTGTTGTCCCTGTTGTGCACTAAATATAAGACGTGCTCTAAAATGTTGGGAGACAGGCTGAGGGAAGTGATGGGACAAGGAAAACAAATACATCAGTCCTGCTGTCACCCTGGCAGGTCCGTTATGAATAATTTATCCAGGATGACGGATGTTTTGGATGTTTGGTTCCCTGGAATCACAGCTGTAACTGAGGCCTGCCATGATGCTGGAGTTGCTGAAGGTCAATAGCGCGACCTGAAAGATGAGCAGGGGCTTCAGGCAGGCTGTTTCCTGTCTACAGTACTTTATAGTCCTGTCACAGAGACCCTTTTGAGTTTTCAGTCAGCATCCACGCTTAGCAGCTCTATGAAGCCGTCCTTGGGCACATCAGTGTTGTAGTCTCATCTGTGGGCTGTTCAAAACGTGGATGTAGTCTCGGTGATGTCACCCCTTGGTTTCCAGAGAGGCGGTGTTAACAGGCGGCGATGTCTGATGTTGAAAAATGAAGCCAGGGCAGAAGTGCAATAAACATAGAGCTTCTCAAGTGCCCACAGGAGGTGGCTGGCTCCAAAAACCAATGAGTCCCTATTGGGTCTCATGATGTGATGTCCTTCTTAACAGCAAAATCAAACATGTTTACAGCCTGGTACAAAAGTGGATTTATCTATTTTGACATACTTTTCTTTTTACAGCAAATCCATTTTGATTTTATCGAGGATAAGAGCTCTACAAAACTTTAAATAACTAGGGCCATTGACTGACAGGTGGGCTCTTTGTAACTTTGTAGTCCTGCCTTAGGTCCCCCTCTTTTCCTGTGGTTTAAGTAATCAATCATTGGGTTTGGTCAGCATTTGCCAGTCAGGCTTCAAAACTTCTATTCTTCATTTAAGTCACAGAGACTTCCATTGTATTTTACACCGTCTGTGGTTATGAACAAGTGGCAGTCCCTGATGTTGAAAAATGAAGCCTATCAGAAGTGCAGAAAACTGCCCTGCTGATAAAATGGGTATTCATATGGGGTCTAATGGGGATGTCTTTGCTTTTCCAGGCTTCCTAAAAGGGACACCACATCCTCCTCCATCCCTCTTTCCAATCCCAACTCGGTCAAGGCAGATGTCTGTCTAACATGAGTCTGGTTCTGCTTGAGGTTTCTGCCTGTTAAAGGAAGTTTGTCCTTGCCTCTGTAACTTGGTAAATGCTGCAAAGTGCTCTGCTCATGGTGAATTAAGATGAGATCAGACCTGTCAGTCCTGTCTGTAAGATGGGACTGGATCTTATCCTGTCTTGATGTTGGGTCTTTGTTAATATAATTTAACATAGAGTACGGTCTAGACTTGCTCTGTTTGTAAAAACATCTTGAGATAATGTTTGTTATATGGCACTAAATAAATAAAGATTGAATGAGGCTGCTAAACCATTCACAGTTTGGGGTTAAGCGTCTTGCCCAAGGGCACTTCGGCATGTGACCAGCGGTATCTGGGTTCGGCCCCGGGATTATCAATGTGCCCAAGACAAGGCATGGCAGCAGCTGATGGGTGTGTCATTAGTTTTTGTAGTCCATGCTAGTATCATAACTTTTCATCTAGTGCCGTCATCAGACTAAAACTTTCAGTTACTCTTTGTTTATCCCCAGAGTTACACCAAAACACCTTGTGGGGGAGTGTGACTATTTTTAGGTCAAGTTTTATGCATTTTTATTGAATACTTTGGGCGCAAAATACTAAAAAACATAAAAGTCTTCTCCTTGCTGCTTGAGTTATTTGAGTAACTGAAACAAAGAGAAAATCGAATCCACATCTACAGAGCCGATCTCCAGGGTCTCGTTTCAGGGATGTGGCAGGATGACACAGCTTTGCCAGGTTTCTGAAGAACAATAGTTGGTACTTCCTGTTAAAACAAACAGGGCTTACACTTGGAGCACTGACTTGATTGACTTTAACAGCTTCAAATATTGCAAATAAAAAGAGAGCTGGCTGAAAGATTGAACGGGCAGCTGGAGTTGACCGGGGGCAGACTTTCATCTGTCTGATTTTGGAAGCCATTTCCAGCTCTGTTGATAATGTCTGAACCCTCCCTCCTTTCCTCCCTCCCTCCTGCTGCAGACTAATACAGATCATTGATTTCTGTGGAGGGGGCGCGCTGCAGTTTAAGACCTGGGTTTGCTCAAGTAAAGTGTTTTAAAAGCATTTTTTAGTCATCAGCAAACACCGGCTGAGAAAACTCTGGGCTATTTCAGAGCACGAGTTCAGTGGGCAGTCCATCGCCCAGCATGTGCGGCATCTGCAGCACTGAGTGGAAAGGGCAGGGGAAATGCAGCAGAGAGTTTTACATGGTGTAATGGTCGTGAATGCTTTTATCTCTACACTAAATCAAGACGGCAGCAGTCAGTGTTTTTGTCAGAGTTTTATGGAGTTTCAGAGACCCTTTTTTCCTCTTTATTTGCTTCCTGTTTACCACCAGAGACGCTTTTTTCCCTTCACATACTTACTTTATAGATTTTACAAAGAGAAAGACTGTTTGTCATTTCCTAGTCAAGATATCAAACAGGGACATTTATTTGTCTTCTGTGCACACGTCGGATTCATGCCACAGGTACCACATACCATGTAGGTGCTTTGGGGCCACGCTGGAGCTTAAAGACAGAGGAGGTGTATACCCTGATGCACATCTAGATAACACCAGATTTGAGGACATATGTGCTGCTGTAACACCTTTGTTTCCTCACTTTGATGGAGCAACATTTCACAGTTACCCCTTTTTGACCAACGCGAACCTGGTTGTTGTTCTGGGCAGGTGCTTGCGCTGAATTGGAGCTGGTTCAACCTGCAAACCAACTCAGCACCAGCTTGTTTTCCACCCGCTTGAACCAGTGGAAGAGCCACGTCATGACGTCACTTCTATGTGACCGCTTTCCCTCAAAATAACAACGATGGCGGAAAACGTAGCATGCTTGCTGGTGTGAACTTATCCAACTTTGCCAACACTTCTGTGCTACTTGTCGTGCTTTACATGGACGGCGACATCACCCCTCGCTCCCTGATGTAAGCGCTTCACGGTTCTAGACCAGCAAAGAGTTGAGAAAGAGAAACGTACTTCATTAATTAAATTTTCTCACTCGTGTTGTTTTTTGGTCATGCTACACGCAGTTTTTTTGGTATATATACATACAATCATGCACACACACATGCAGTGAACATGCACTTTGAGAGAGATGTCAGAGTGAGGATACTGCCATCAACCAGCCCACTGCTTTGGTGCCTTGCTCAAGGGCACCTCGGCAGTGACCAGGCAAGTGAACCAGCACCTCTCCAACCACCAGTCCTCTTGCCAAACTTCGTCCATACTGGGACTCGAACCAGCGACCCTTCGGTTCCCAAGCCAAGTCCCTATGAGCTACTGCCGCCCCAGTGGTGCTGCTCTGGAACCAGTTGTCCTGGCCGGGAGCCGGTTTTCTCGCAGTCGTAACACGAAAAACTGGTTCTCAATCATAGACTGTATAAATGATGGATGTATTATCCGTGACGTCAAACATCTGTTTCTGAAGCGCTGTTTTGAGGCCAATCGTCGGCGGGAGCCATATTGCTGCTGTCGAGCTAGTGTGACGTAAAGAGGCGGGCTTTGAGCCTCCTAGCCAACAGCTACAGTGTTCCCGCCTGTAAAGCAAGTCAGCTGTACCTCTCATTGGAAGACTTGTAATCTCAATATCTTCGAAATTACCACGGTATTAAAATTTTTAACCCCCCATACAGTGTGTGCCGATCTAGAAATGAGCTATCAAGACTACACTCTTTTTTGTACCAGGCTTGAATTGGTGTGTATGTGGTTTCCAGTACTTCCGGAGCCAGCCTCAAGCAGATCCGCGATGAACTGCAGTTTTTAGCACCACATTGGACTCATATTTTTAGACCGGCGGTTGCCGCTTGTTCTTAATTGAGCACCGTCTCTGAACCGGCCCTGAAACTGCCTCGGTGGAAAAGGGACACGTGATGTGGCACAACATGGGAGCAGCTTCGACAGAACTTTTTAACTTCTTAATTTTCTTGTCTTTTTCTTTTACGCGTGATTTATTTGCAAGTTTCAGAGGGAGAAAGTCTCCAGAACAAACAGGATTGAATTGTCTCTTACTGCATTACTCTGCACAAATATTCATCCTCAGGCTCGGCTTTTTGTTGGCAGTAATTGTTCTCAGTTTATGAGTAAAAGCCAACATGTGGATGCATGCTGACACCTGTCTCTGCAGGGCTTTAACAGCATGAATTTATCCCTCCGCAGAGCGTCAGAAAGAAGCTGGGCACTGGCATGAGATGTTTTTATTTGCTGCCTTCATTACAGTCGGACACAAAAGCAAAACAACGGAATATTAAAACCCTTCTTAACACACTGCCTAAAGAAGCAGTTAGACAGTACTTAATGTTCATCAAGTTCAGTGCAAACTCCTGGTGGTGTTTTTTAGACTGTATTTAAAAATACATTCATAAAATCACTTTATATTAACTCATGAATCAACCCCAAAAGTCCTACATTAAAACTTTAATAGATGTATTTACCAGTGATGCTGCTCTGATTGCACTGTGCACAGTAATGGATATAAATAGACAAGAGGTGAGGCTGAATAGAAACAATATCATAAAAACAAGTGCGTTAAGACAAACAGACATAATCAATATTTCTCACTTGATTTATGTCAACACAAGAAAAGGTTGAGAAAGTGCAGAGAATGAACACTGACTTGTAATAAGCAGAGAAAAAAAAAAGGCTGAATGTCTGAGCGCCGTTTCTTTAATATCCCCGCGCGGCTGCTCTTCAGAGGTACGTTTATTGTTTTGGTTCTTAAGGCAAAGACGTCATCCCGGAGTGTTAAATGTAAAACAGTTGTGTGTTTAAAAACCTGGTGAGTTTGCTGAGGGGAACGATGGGGATTTATTAGCCATCTGTGTCGTCCCTGCCGACGTGGAACTCTGTTATCTCTTTGGCGATGCGCTCTGCTATCGCTCTGCTGCTGGCCACGATCAGCCTCCGAGACATCAGATCGAAGGGTCCACCTGGGAGAAGGAGACGAGGGAGAGTAAGTGATGATGGAATAAAGAGGTATTAGAAAAATGTTGAGTTAACATGAATTTAAAAAAAGAACATGGGCCTAGTGATGTAATCTAGAGGTAGGGGTAGGATTAAAAAAGTGTGTACTTGTTTTTACTTCATTTCTCACATCAGATTAAAAGCTTCAGTGCTTGCTGATGGAATTGATTGATTTTGTTACTTCTTCTTTACTTTATTTGTTTTACATGTTCAAAATAAAGACATCAAATCAAACAAATCCAATCAAAATCTGGGATTAATCTGGATAAGAAAGATCCAGATAAGGAATTTCACTCTCTCTATCCTCTTTTGACTTGTTTCTAAATGTACCTAATTCTAATACAGACTTTTTACAGATTACTGAATCCAGATTACCAGCACTCCTCAAGGGACTACATTCTGCATACTTTGTCCACAGGTGGCGCCAAAAACACCACAAACTGAAAGTTACTAACATTTATGTTTGATATAAAGAGCTGATTGGTCTGCCTCATCTACATCATCGCTGTACTGATTCAGCAAATCAAGAGCAAACGTCAAAAAATGTGTCTAAATTGTATGAAGCAAAGTTGTGTGAGTGTTCATTAATGACTCTTTATTGATTAGTTTTGATTGAGAAATGATAATTGTAAAGCATTGGGGAGTTGAAAGATTTGAGGCTTTGTAGGCTATTTTTGTTACATTTTCAATTAAGAGGTTTAAAGTAACTGTCTCTTTAAGATAGAGTTGTGTGTTGTACACAGGCAGTGGGTGGAGTCAGTGAAAGCTCCACCAGCCGTGGAGTAATATGGTTTTCTTACTGTCTGTCATGTCGTCTTTTAATTTGGAATCCGGCATCATCTTACAAATATTCGGTTTGTGACCATAGACTGTATAAATAATGGATGTAGTATCCGTGACGTCACCCATCTGTTTCTAAAGCGCTGTTCTGAAGCATATCGTCGGCGGGAGCCATATTGGAAATGTTGAACTCAACCTAGATGCTGTCGAGCAAGTGTGAGGTAAAGAGGCGGGCTTTGAGCCTCCTAGCCAACAGCTAGAGTGTTCCTGCCTGTCAATCAAGTCAGCTGTGCCTCTCATAATGGAAAACTCGTAATCTTAATATCTTCAACATTGCAGCGTTATGAAAAAATTCACCCCCGTACAGTCTGTGCCGATCGAGCAATGAGCCTTCCAGACTACACTACACTGCTGTAGAGATCGGCTTTTTTGATTGGGTGTATGTGGTTTCCGGTACTTCTGGAGCCAGCCTCAAGTGGACACTCGAAGAACTGCAGTTTTTATCACTTCCGCATTGGCTTCAATTCTCACGGCCGGTTGCCGCTTATTTTTGACACATTTAGAGACGTAGATGAAGTGGATGATTGCACTGTAAACATCAGGGAGACCTGTGTAAACCCGGACTACCAGCTAGCTTGCAGTTTTGTCAGATACCAGCTTGTTACATAAATGATCAATTTCACAATTTGCTACATAATCCAGCCTTAATCTAGCCCGATAATCTGGACATTTTCGATCAAAGATATTCTTAACCCTCCCAAAAGATTTGATCAACACAAACTGAAAGTTTTATCCAGATGAGCAGATCATATCCTGTTTTGTAGTCCTGTCTTCTCTTTTGAGTTCAAGATTAGAATCCAGACGACGGTTTTAATCTGATCAGGTTACTTTCTGAGAACTAAACCCTGGATGTTACAATCTCTTCTTTCTTTATCTCCTATCTCATAATTGATATGTCATTTCTTGTTATTCTTTATATACTCTTGCTCGGCTTCATTTTGAAGAATCAACATGTTTTTTTACAAAGTGAAACCGCAGACAAGATGATCTGGCGTTTAATGAAGCATCCAGGAAGTGATTTCACATAACTGCTGTCTGTATGCACCAACAACACCTCAGGCTGACCAGGTTATCTGAGGACGTTATAATATTTAATGTGTTCAAAGACTTCCCTCACTCTTGGGTAATAACATTTGATGCATTGCTTGTCAAAGCTGTAATAAAACAATACTGGTCACTATGGCGGCTGCAGGAATATTCACTTTCATAAATCTGGCTCATTTTCTCTCTCATTCTCATTCTTCATTTTCAGAGAAGAAATGCTGAGCGCTGAGTTAGCCACAAGAGGGGAAACTGTTAACTTCTTAGTAATAAAGCTAAACAGAGAGTGCGTGGGTGAAGCCTTACTCAGATCATGATCTTGCGTGTATCAAAATGTGACCCTCTGCAAGATTAGAGTTCAGATCAGTGAGTTTGAACCTTCAGTGATCTTCAGGGGGGGAGGGGGAGAGAGTCTACTTGATGTAGCTCTGTTTTCCTCTTTCCTTACGCTACCCTTTGGCGTGCAAAGAAAGTAGCAATAAGCTAAAAGTTTGCTCCATCACATTAACCCGCCCACCTGATGTGGCACACAGGAGAGGAGTGTCTTCAAGTTTTTAGAACTTTTTGATATCAACAGAAGTTTATTTTTTGGTAACTGATCCAGAAAACACTCAACAGCAATTTTAACGCATGTTTGAGTACTGACATAAGAATGCAGAATGATAGGTTATTGTGTTTTCCTTTTCTTTAAGAGAGGTTATTATGCAACTTTCTGATACCTCTGTGATATCTTTACATGAGTCACAGCTCATCACTTGATATATCTCTGAGTGGTGCCTTAATAAACCCTCATTATAGCCTCTATCTGGCATGCATCATTTCTGCTACTGTCTCTTTAAACCTGAGCTCATATAGGTGAAATTTTTGGTTTTATCTTGTGGAGAGAAGTTGAGACTTCAGTGCAGGAAATAGGGAGAGAGAGAGCTGGGGGATGACATGTGACGACCATATTCTACCAGATCCGTGTCCGATACGTCACAGCACGGGATCTGATAGGTTTCTATTCTAGTCAATGTGTTAACTCCGCTCCGTTGCGTTCTGGCTGTGTCGGAGCCCTCCAGATCAGATACACAAGACTTCTATTTTTGCCAGATGCCCGAGCACGATGCATCAATCTCAACAGAGAAGATGGAGCGGGACAGGAAGTCAGGCACCCAAACCAAATGAAAACATCCTGTTAATTTTCAGAATAAAACACTCTGTATTATCACCAGATCGTATTTCACTTAACTACAACAGCAAACCGTCATGATGAGCGGAGCCAGGCCTGGAGTCAACAGGTCAGAGGTTTTCAGAGGACCATAAAGACAACATGGAGGAGTCGGATAATAAGTGATTGCCGCGGTAAAACCTCGGTCACATGACTCCAGCTGTTCGACAGTCCTGCTCTGTGCTGTGTTATGCAACTGGTGAGTGTTGACGCATGAGAGACCACGGAGTCGGACCACAGCAGATCAGATGACGGACTGGACACGGATCTGAGAAAGTGGCTGCAGGCAGGAATCAAACCCAGGCCGCCTGCTATATGAGCGTGCAATTGAACCACTAGGCTTAATCTGCGCCCATAGGTGACAGTTTTTAAATACATGTTGAGAAGAGAACACTCATTCACAACAATAAGAACCCGCCCCTATATGTGGCTATTTGATGGACACACACGTCACCAGTTCAATTTGTTTAGAGCTGCAGGCCTTCATAAAAATTTACTTTTAGATTTTGTAAATTCTAAATAATTCAGATACCAACTGTTCGATCTCACTTTATCTGATGTGCGTCATTTTCTGATGACATTGTTCTCTGAATGACTGATATCATACAGCATGTCTGTTTGTGGTATTTACCCTATAATTCCCCCTGACTCTGCAAACTGTGACATAATACATCAACATATTTGTGTTCTACATCCAGCAGCACTACGTTTGTTCCAGAGCTAGCAAACTTTTTCTTCCAGTTAGAGTCCAGCTCACAATACTTTTTAGATTTCAATTTGAGCACTCCTGACTTCTCTCTGCTTCTCTTGTTGACTCCGTTTGTTGGACATTGAAGAGGCGTTTACATGCATATTAGGACAAACTGACACAAGCTTCAAGCCTGCAAGGATTCAGCAGTTTCAGAACAAGCATGTGATCTTCAGACAGGTTGCCATGTATGTTGCAAGGTTGCCCAAACTCAAGACTACATTTCTCAAATCTTGCTGCTTCCCTTTTCAGGTGCAAAGACTGTGTGCCCTACTTCCCCTTTTCCTGAGTGTAATATTTGTGATCAGACAAAAAGATGAAAAACAACACAAACGTTAATATGAATAACCTCTTGTTAAGTTTGTGCAGAAGGATCTGAGTGTATTCCACCTTCAGTAAATCCTGCAGGTTCCATCCCTTCACTACACTCTGTGACTCAGCAGCCTGGGAGAAGCTGGTGAGTGAAGAGCTCACGTTTGGTCTGTGACTCACCTGAGATGTCCATGATAACTCCTCCGGCCTCAGTAACCACGGCCGCCCCTCCGGCCATGTCCCAGCAGTGGATGCCCATGTGGTAGTAAGCATCAGCTGACCCACACGCCACCAGACACATGTTGATCGCTGCACTACCCGGAGAGCGGATACTGTGGAAGGAAACAAGAGTTGAAGGTTTATTCCTCAAGATTATCATGAAATCAAACAGGTTTTAATATCTGTGGCTATAACTAACATTTCCTTACTTTCTCTTTAATGATTTTGGTTTGTACTTTAACTGATTATAAAACTTGATCTGGTTTGGCTGCACTGTGAACACACACACAAGTTCTCCTCTGTTTTACTTTCTGATCAAGAAGCAGATCAAGAAGAGTTTGCAGATTAATCAAACCTTACTCTCTGTGACTGTCAATACATATAATGTCACTCAATTTCTTTATTTCATTTCATTCCCTATGAATGCATTTTATTTGTGATATATAAATAACTTGGATTATTTACCCATGTACAGGGATGGTGAGGATGGTCTTGATGTTGGCCATCATCGTCTTGAAAATCTCTGGATCTTTCTTGAAGCCCATTTCAGTCAGAACCATTGATTGGCTGATATCTGGAAGAAAACATGTATACATTTTAAACATGACTCAGCAAATTCAAGCCTGCTACACCTCTTCAGAACTCACAATCACAGTCTGAAATGTTTAAACTTCTGAGCTGTTGGTGCATTAAGAGAATTTAGTGTAACATGATCGCCACCTGGTGGATAATGTTAAATACTGCAACACTAGAGGTTGAAGTGTTAATCAATCTTTACCTTCCTGTCCTGACACTTTGATCGGGGCTCCGTTGCAGAAAGCTCCTTTCCCTTTCCGTGCTGTGTACATCTTATCCTCGATGCAGCTGTACACGATCCCAAACTCTATCTGAGCGCCAGAAGCAGCCCGGACAGACAGTGATGAATGTGGTGTGGGAGGAGGGATAAAAATAGAGGACCACATGTATAAAAGGAAAACACTACTGTAGCACTGATCAGATATTCACAGGGTACTGGAGCATTTACTATGTTCATGTTTCCTATAATTAAGATGTTAGAGTGTCAAAGAAACAATAAAAACAAACAATTAAAACATACCTCTTTCTTCACAGTGAAGCCGATTGATACGGACACAAAGGGGAACCTGCACAAAAGACATTTAGGATATAAAACATTCACTTAATGAAGTCCCTCTTGGTTTTAGCTCGCAGGAATCAGCTTCTATTATCAGTTTAGTTTCATCTACGGCGTCTAATTATTCCTGACAGAGAGGACAATCCAAGAGAGAAGCTAATTAAAAGATAAAAATAGATAAGAAGCAAGAGATAAAACAAACGCAGTGAGGTATCAGGCTTCTCAATGATTTTCACTGAATATATATCGGAGTGAGCTGTACCTGTGTACGAAGTTGGTGGTGCCATCGATCGGGTCAATGATCCAGGTGGGGTTGTCGGTGAGGATGCTAGGAGCGCCGGCTGCTACCGACTCTTCACCGATGAAGCTTCAGCATCACAATAAAAGGAGGGAGGACATCATAACAAGGATTTTTTATGCATCTGTAGATGTTGAAGTTGCATGTGGAATGTCACAATTTCAACTTTGGCAACATTCTTGGACTGCTTTATCTTATTTCAGGCATTTAATTATCCTGGAAGAAGTTCTGACACATTATGATATTTGCCAGGAGGATTTCAGATTAAGTTAAAATATTTAAAAAGAAACCAGATGATTGGTTTCAGGATATTTCGGTAGGTCCAACGGCTACTAGGTCCTTTAGTCGAAAACTCAAAATTCTGTATGTAGTATGCAGTATGTGAAGAAGAGCAAAATCTGCAGTATGCCAAAACTACCCGGATGTCGTAATGATCCAGGAACATTTCTCAGTATGCAGCGGACCAGTCTCCCTTGCGTAATGTTTCCCACAATGCAAAGTGGAAATGTTCTGCTTCTTCTTTTCTCACTTTTAAGGTGCTGTTAAAATTGTCAAATTCCATATTAACCACTTCTTAACTTTTTAAATCATTAGTGATGCTAAAGAAGCAGTTTTGCTATCAGCTTGGTCGTTGTTTACTTTCGCTTTCCGAAACCGGAAATCCAGTGACGCCTCACCCAGCATACTGCAGACCAGATCCAACAGAACAGTCATACTACATACTATCTTCAAACGCAGTATGCAGTATTTAGTACGTACTGTATACTATATTTCTAGGTAGTATTTAGCAGGCCGTTTCCAAAACAGCTCTTGAGTCCTTGTTCTGCCTGGGACTCACACTTCACTCTTCAACAGTCGTGTGACACAGTAGTCAGTTCACTCTGCTCTCTGGTGAAAGGCTGCAATGATGTCATGTTTGATGACCCTTTCTTGCAGATTTTGTTTTGCATGAAGCACAAAAGATGTTCAAGGGATGTGACAAACATGCATGTCCATGTTGCAGCTGCAATGATTAAATGATAAATTATGGAGCTCTACCAACTTCAATTAAAAAATATGAAACTTGATTTTATTTGATTTTTTATTGTAGCTAAGCTACAACCTCCGGCCGTGAGAATTGAAGCCAATGCGGAAGTGTTGGAAACTGCAGTTCATCGAGTGTCCACTTGAGGCTGGCTCTGGAAGTACCGGAAACCACATACACATCAATTCAAAAATAAACATGTTTACAGCCTGGTACAAATGACGAGTGTAGTCTGGATAGCTCATTACTCTATCGGCACACACTGTAGGGGGGGGTGAATTTTTTCATAACGCAGCAATTTTGAAGATATCGAGATTACGAGTTTTCCACAATGAGAGGCACAGCTGACTTGATTGACAGGCGGGAACACTGTAGCTGTTGGCTAGGAGGCTCAAAGCCGCCTCTTTACGTCACAATCGCTCGACAGAAGTTAGGTTGACTTCAGTATATCCAATATGACTCCCACTTATGATTGGCTTCAAAACAGCATTCAGAAACAGCTGTGTGACGTCATGGATACTACATCCATTATTTATACAGTCTATGGTTCTAGCTCATGTGTTCATAGTGTCATCAGTATTTACAGGCTAGAGTACCTCCAGGATTAGAAGTAAAAGCAGGAGTGTGCTTAAATGAAAAACTACTACTACACAAACGACACATGCACACAAAGTAAGCCAAATTGCAAAAAGCTAAATCGAACTTCAAATACTGTGAAAAAGTTGAGAACTAGATAATAAAGCACAACGTGAAGAAAAAAACGAATAATCCAGAGACTCTTTAAAATGTCAGTCACATCCCTGATCAAATATCCCTGTCTTCATTCGGCTGATTATTACAGAATCAAGCCGTCCTTGCACCACCTCTCATGTCCTTATTTGCCAGCCAAGTACCTGTGAGTGGGGTACTTCTCCTTGATGGAGGATATAATGAGCTGCTCCACTTTCTGGTCCGTCTCGGTCACCAGGTCAACCGGCGAGCTCTTCTGCATGACGGCGATGTCCTTCTGGAGCGCCTCGCGGATCATCTGGCACGAAATCAAACGATGATGAAACTCAACAAGGGGACTTTTAGGATGACTGACTACATCTGCTACTTTAATTAGCTCTATGTGATGAGTGTTGTGGGGGGATGGAGAAGGCGGAGATGATTAGGTGTAAGCACCAAAGACTAGATATTATTTTGTTTTCTCTTGATTATACTTCACTTAAGCTTTTGACGGAGGAAGTCAACTCTTCAAAACATGCATGGTGTTAAATCAGTGTTTATCTCAAATATGGAATATATCTAAGCTTACATTTAATTTTTTTTTAATTTAGCTTTCTGTCATCACAGCCAAGAAAATTCCCTCTAAAACCTTTGGACATTTAGACCTAAAAATAAAGTGAACGGTTCAGAAGAACCTCTCCTTCTAGAGAGCCATATTTGGTCAACTGCCAGACCTCTAAAACCTCATCAACCTCTGTCTGTGCTAAACTTGGCAAATCTGAGTCAGCTTAGACCACTTAACAAGACAAACTCCACTGGAAAATAACAACTAAGTCGATAGCTGATTTTGATGATGATCTTTATTTATTTATTGTTGTTGTTGATTATTTTCAGTTCATTGTAATTAACTCCCTCATAGGAGCCAGGGACCCTCATTAATCCTTAGTTAGAGAAAAAAAAACAGTAAACATCGTTAAAGTCATTGAGGTTCTTTTGTTTAAGTGAGCAAAAGAGCACAGATTCACAATACAAATATTAATTTCATGTTTTATATTGATTTGAATGTTGTTTATTGTTTTATCAATTTTTACTATCTGTTTTTTATTATCTATCTACTCAGTTTTAGCCTTTATTTTATCTTCAACTCTTATCAGTACCATTTTATTTTTTTTAGATAAATAAATAAACAAATAAACAATAAACAATCAGGACGATGTAGGAGGACCAATCATGAGATTGGCTCTGATTGGTCAGAGCTGACGGGAGCGATTGGAATTTATAGATTGCTGGATGCAGAGGCATAGGAAAATACAGAGATCTCACCAATTATCTCAAAATACTTCATTTATTGATTGCTGTTGATGAGTGTTACAACTTTTTTGCCAAGACAGCACAAAATAAGTATGTTTTTTTTACCCCAATCCTACCAACTGCAGCTTTAAACAGCAACCTTACAATAAGCTACAGTATAGGGCATAACAGTTTGATATAGCTTCTTGTGGTCCCTAAGACCAGGCTGAAAACCAGGGGTGGCCGTGCTTTCTCAGCGGTGGCAACCAAACTGTGGAATGAGCTGCCCCCCATGTTAGACTGTCCCCAACATTACTGACTTTTAAATCCTGCTTAAAACATATTTTTACTCCTTGTCTTTTATTTTCTGACAGTGTTTTACATTCTGTGTGTTTTAACTTATTTTACCTCACTGTGCAGCACTTTGCTAAACTTGATTGTTTTTTTTAAATGTGCTATATAAGTAAAGTGGATTGAATTGGATATAATTGAATTAATCATAAAATAATAACTCCTAAATATTGGCCAAAACAGTTGGTGCATGACAAATAATTGGCTTTTTTTTTTGGTCAACAGGGTTGATGTTAAATGATACCAATACTCAGCTGATACATGTGTGCATCCCTAATACAAAAGTCCTTCATATAGCTAAATGTTTCCTGTGCAGTGCCAATCTGTCAAGGTTCCTGAATGGCTGCAAGCAACACACAAAGTAAATGCAAACCTTTGGGTCATTGTTGTGCTGTGTTTCCAGCTCATGTCAGTATAAACAAAGTACTCACCACCCCAGCTTTCTTGGTGACCTCCACACAGTGATCCATGCACTCTTGCCAAGGGTCACTCATGTTGACAGTGGTGCTCACAGATACAGATTAGAGTTAAAGGGATTCTGTAGGAATAGAGGAGAGGAGCGCTTTCAGACAGTCACATTCACAGCAGCTATCTGTAGCTCTATTAGCTCCTAAGCTAGTACTAGCATGATGACAACTGCGGCTACAAGCACAAACTTAACCGTTAGGTCAGCTAGCTTTGTTAAACCATTACATTAAAGCTGTAATTGTTTTGTTTCAATGATTTTGAATTACCTGAAGCTACTTCCGCCCACTTCCAAACGGATTTGACTGCTCGCATTTAACTGTGGATGCTAAAGGCAAAGCCCTCTCATGATTGGTCCAAATATGCCGACTGTTCACAAACGTCATCATATATGGGTGGGACTAGAGGCAGCTGTCGTTTCTAATTGGTCAAAAATGCCGCTTGAGTTGCCAAACGCTGCTCTCATTGGCTAGACTGTTCCGACGTATCCGTATGGTGGAACAAAACAAGGAAGTAAATCAGTTTGAATGATTTGATAACTTTTGTTTGTAAAAGAGGCTGTAACAGTGGAAGTTTTCTGCACATTCTTTTGTTAATACATGCTTGGGTAAATAAGTTTATAAAGTGTTTGTGATTGTCTTAGATGTATTAAACTACAAAAAGTTGAACATAAATGTAAGATATAAGGCATGATATAAAGTGAATATATGCCTCCAAGGTGCCATAAAGATAGTTAAATAGGAAATAATGCATTAATGTCAGTAATTTGGTGGAAAAAATATTTTCTTTTAGTACAGTCACAGGCAGGTTTATTTATTTTTTGTTCAGTTTTGAACCAACTCTGTTATTTGTTGAGATCTGACATATTGAAACTGTCAATAATTTTATTTTGTTAGTTTTTCTTGTAAACAATAAACAAAAAATATATATAATTTGTATTTGTTTATGTCTGTCTAATGCTTGAAACACAAAAAATATTTTTTTCACAAATATTTCATGACAGTATTTGAGATTGTTTAAAATTTCAAGGGTATCCCAAAACTTTTTTCCACCACTGTAGTTTGTCAAAAGGACGAAGGAAATATGAGGTTTCTACACAAGTAGGTGTCTGTTTTGTGGTCTTATTCAGGTGTAATGGTGTTTTCTTAATTTTTTAAAGGTAATATTACATCCATTTATCAGAAAAAGGCTTGTCTCTCTTTTTTATTTGTCAGTCTGGATTGAACCACAGCTCACCCTGAGCTCAGCTTGAAGACTACACCATATCCATAGGCCGATAATTAAGAAGTAAGAATAACAAAGACACACAATCAATAATAAAACATGCATATCTTTTAAAAATATATACAGAATTACAAGCAAGATTTAATATTCATATATAATAAAAAAGGATAAGTATGGAGATTTTGAATCCCTGGTACATTGATAAACATGTAATTCCTTTTAAGGCAAGAAGGTGGCAGCAGCTACACTGTGTAATAATGCACTGCTTCTGTTTCCTGCCTCCTGTGAAGTCAAACATGGTCTTGACATTTTGGCTTTTATTGCTTCAGGCAACATCAGGTGTTATGTAACCTTCATTTGACATTTAAGGGCAAACTGCAGGTAATAACCTGTTGCCATTGACCGAATAATACTGAATTTGCATATTCTTGTTTGTGCAATTCTTCACCTGAGGACTTATATGATATCTGTGCAAATTGCATCAAATGAAATCCCAAATGTTGCAAGTTAAAGCTTCACAAATAGATATAGAATATGTTTATGTTGCATTTTTCATTCTTAGAGAGTTTATAGCAAAACTTCAGGTATCAGTTGCATTGTAACATTGGATGCTTAGTCGCACGACATTGATCACATAGCACACATATCTGACTCTTAATGGTAAAATATTACTTGAAACTAATCCAAACATTGTACAGTTTATCAACAGAGCAGTGGAGGTTGTATATTAGATTTTTGTCCTTCTATTTCCAGCTCTTTTGCAGGCCTGAATCAGTTCCTGGCATTGTGTCATGGAGGTGATATTCAGCTACTTAACCTCAGAGCATCTTCTGTCAATAAGTTTATGCGGTGGTGCTGGGGGGGACTCTCTGTCCGCCTGGGCAGAGAGCTCAAAACACAATTAGCTTTAAAAATACGAGTGCACCGCCTTATCCATATTCAGTCTGACAGATTTAACCTCACAGCCTGTGTCTCAAGAAGACGTGGCAGCAATCCAAAATGAGAATTTAAGCAGTTGTGAAAAGTCTGGCAACAGTCATGCATTCATTAACTGTAATTCCTCTTACCTAGAGCAATGATTTTTTTTATAACATTGTAAAACAAGGCATTATATTGAAATTACACTCATCTGATTACAGTTTAAAAGTGATTTTTTGTTCATTTGGCTGTAGAGCCTCACTGCTGTGGGATTTTTGAGTTGGATTCTGACTTAGGAGGTCATAGTTGACCAATAACCAATAAGGCAAGCTGAAAGAAAGACATTTTCTATGCATCACTTTTTAGACCACTAAATGAAATCAGCAGTTTTATTAAATGAATAAGTTTTATGTTGAGTACGTGATGATCCTGTACATTGTAAACCAATTCTAGTGCATTCTAACCTCCGGCCGCGAGAATTGAAGCCAATGTGGAAGTGTTAAAAACTGCAGTTTCTTGAGTGTCTGCATGAGGTAAAAGTCGATTAAGCCGATTAAGGCTGGCTCCGGAAGTACCTGAAACCACATACACACAAATTCCAAAAAGCTGATCTTTACAGCAGAAATAAACATGTTTAGAAGCTGGTACAAAAGATGATTGTAGTCTGGATAGCTCTTTTCTCAATGGGCACACTGTACAGGGTGTGAACAGAGCATTTTCGAAGATATTAAGAGTACTAGTTTTCCATTATGAGAGGCACAGCTGACTTGACGGACAGGCGGGAACACTTTATTAGTTGGCTAGGGGGATCAAAGCCCGCCTCTTTACCTCACAGTAGCTCGACAGCCTTTTGGTTGAGTTCAACATTTCCAATAAGACTCCCGCCAATGGATACAACGTCCAATAATCATACAGTCTAAGATTCTGACATGTTTTGTAAAATGGTTTTCTTTTGGCACAAAGTAGAAAAACACATAACATATAGGCCTACTGAAATGTCTTTCAGTCTTAGTCTCCTAATGGCAAATCATATCAGCCTAGCAATAAATACAAACATATTGCAGAGTGTTAAATACTTACCTTTGCTGAGACTGGGGGTGTCATTGAGCAAGTTTAAAAACCAATTCTATGGCGCTACATGGAGAATCAGTCTTTGTCAGTGCTATCACAGTTCATCCTCAGGTAGTCGTCCTCAGGTGTCTGTGCAAAGTTTAACAGCAGTCTCACCAGTGCTTGTGAAATATTTCAGTCTTAACCAAAGAAATAAAAAAATGTTCAACTTCAACTCACTTATGCAAGACTTTACCATGAGTAACTAGATAGCTAAGTCATATCGATGAGGAAGAAAGGCAGTGGCATTCTCAGGCTGTTGGAGGGGCAGGGGTGAAAAAGGATATATATATATATATATATATATATATATATATATATATATATATATATATATATAGATACATATATAGATATACTTCCTGCATGAAGGTCGCATGCCAGTGAGATTTAATCTTATTCACACGTGATCATTTTGAAACTGATTGCCAAAATGTAATTGAACTTAACTGGAAAACAACAAGAAGGACATCAAATTAAAAGTATGTGCAGTACGCTGAACTTTAGCATTAAAGTAAAAGACACACACTACCAGCCAAAAGTTTGGAAACCCATTCTCATTCAAGGATTTGTATTTATTTTAATTATTGTAAACACTGTAGATGAATACCAAAGACATCAAAACTATGAAAGCACATACATGGAATTATTTAATTAACAAAAAAGTGTGAAACAAAGCAGAACATGTGTTATATTTTAGATTCTTTAAACTAGCCCCCTTTTATGTGGGAGCCCTGATGACAGCTTTGCACACTCTTGGTATTCTCTCAGTCTGCTTCATGAAGTGGTCTCCTGGAATGGTTTCTAATTAACATGAGCCTTGTCAAGAGTTTATTTTTAGAATTACTTGCCTTCGTAATGTGTTTGAGACCATCAGCTGTGTTGTTCAGAGGTAGGGTTAGTTAATAGGATAGCCCTATTTGACTACTGTTGTAATCCAGATTATGGCAAAACCATATTATTTCATAGTTTTGATGTCTTCAATATTAATCTACAATGTTGAAAATAATTAAAATAAATAAAAAACATTGAATGAGAAGGTGTGTCCAAGCCTTTGACTGGTAGTGTATATATAAATGGAGGACATAGAGTGGTTTATGAACCTACATCACACTCTGGACTAGTTGAAAATGATCATCTCCTGTCAGTAACACAACAGGCTCATTTTAAAGCATAAGCCTATGTATTGCCATGTGAATTGACTCAACGACAGGACTAGTTGTGTCCACAACAAACAGCAGCATATACTTCTCCCTCAGGCTCATCATGGCACCATGTCCCAGAGAACAGCACACACTATGTTTGGAGATTCCTAATGGCACCATAATGGGAATCATGTGGATCTACTCTTTTCAAAAGGACGCTGTGAGGAAAACCCCTCTCCTCTGTCCTTTACTAACATGTCTTTGGACTGGAGAGGAGACAAGCCTCTCTGGGTATGACAAACAGGACAGTATATGCTTAATAGCACACCAGAAGAGGACTCATTTTGTGCAGAAATCTGACCTGAGAACAGCTGTGGAGCCATTTGTTGCAGTATCTTCTGCACTGAAAATGGTGAGCCTGTCCTTTTAATTTGCAGTTACGAAATCTAGCATGTGTACCTTTTAAATCTCATGGTGTTAATAATGTGCTAACCACTGTAATTTTTTAAGTATGTATATCCTTTGTGTATCTTTGTGGTATGCTTAGAGGCATAACGTGTTCTAAAGGTCACGTCTAAACGCTCCTGCAGGGTGTTTGAAAAGCTGCCATGTTTGACAAATCCATGCAAAAAAAATGTTCGTGGGAGGAAGTTTTGCACAAGCTCTGAGAAAATTTGATTTCAGTCAACAAGTATCTTGTGAGTTCCCAGGAACGTACCTGCTTTTCTGCAGTCAGATCCAAACTTCTCACAGTGTTGTTTGTTGTGGCAGGTTGGCAGTTTAAGGCATGCACAAACACGCATCTTGTACAAATTCCAATGAATCAAGGGGTCACAGTTTCATGAGTGCCCTGAATACATCTGCATCCTTTGTGATGACGATAGCGTGTAAGTGATTCCTCCTGACTTTCCCACGTTTTTTTTTCTTTCTTTCTCTCTCTTTTTGATGTGCCACTCCCAGATATGAAAGATGATGTCTTCTTTCTTTGTGTCCACTTCAAAGGGTTTGTTGTGGCATTGTTCTGCCCTGGTCCTCTGAGAGCCCAGCTTGGCACTACCCCCAACATCAAACACATTGTAGTTGGACGGTGTTACAATTACATCACACTGGTCAACCCCAGCTTGAGGTAAAGTCAAGAGTCATGATCGTTGACGAATCTGTTAAAACCTCAAAGAGTTGAGTTCCTCCCAAGAGCTCTCAACCGAAGGATATTGGCTGATACAGGCAGATTTGAAGCCCACATGAAGGGCACTAACTGGTTCTGATGTGATGTTGAGCAACTTTATTTGCTTCTATGGAAAGCAGGATAATTATTTTGTGATGAAAGGGCATGTTCAGATATAACATTTTATCTCATCAGAAAGTTTCACTGGAATAACAGGACTTCCTTTATGATCCAGTTCATTGGTATTTGTTTGGTTTTCTTTGGAAGAAAACTCCCAGTACGTCTCATTTCAGGTGTACTCACAGATCAGTTTATCCCTTTTGTTGGATCACAAAGGCTGTGAGCCTTTCATGGAAAACATTGAATAATATGTATAACAACGAAGAGCAGAAGGCGGAATATACAGTTTTCTCTATTTGAGACAAACACAAAGTACTTGTGCTTTGATAAGAAGGGTGAGCCCTCAGTGGAAAAAACCCATCCCACCAGGCCCTCCGCTGATAAGTTTAGTAGCCTACCAAATGGCTCGTCATGTGCCCCACAGATCGAGGTAGATTGGTCAGCTTTGGTTATTAAGTGGGCACCTGCCTTCACAAGTTTGGCCCATGACACTTTGACAAGGCTTAGCAGTTAGCTCAGAACCGCCCTACTCCATGCCAGCTTCCACTGTCCATCATATCCACCAGCAGAACACCTAAATATACCAACGTAACCATTACGGTATTGGGGTAAACTCCAGGAAGTGACATCACTGATACAACATACCCTACCACATGGCCCCTAGTAGCCCCACAACCTAAAACAGGGCAAAAAGAGTATGAGCAAGATGTTAGAAGGAATACAGGAAAAGTTGAGCCATACATCCTTATAGTTCTGAATATATCGAAATATAAATACATGGAAATTTGAGTTTATTTGGGATATGTGTGATTTTGAATACACCTTGATCCGTAGGCATGATTGCGAGGACATCTGGAGACATTTTGAGAAGGCGGTTTTCCGTCAGTCTTTTTGTAATGTGACTGTGGAGGATTATCACAAGATGTTTTTCGCCATGCCACAAACCTGGCCTTGTGATAGGGTGAGTAAAGAAAACGGAAAATTGTTACAAAAATTGTTCTCTGATAACAATTGAATTAATTTGACCTGCTTACTATTTCCCTTTAGTCTCTGTTCTGGAGTAAAACCAGGACGCTGATGCACAGCTATGCAGCTGTTGCTCCTGAGTTTTGGACTCTGGAGGACACATTGGTCGGCTACATGTTCAATGACCTCATCTGGTGTGGACAAGAGGAGGACTCAGGTAGATCTGTTCAAGTCTTAACCTTTAAAGGGCAACTTAAACATAACGCCTGTACCAGCTTGGGCCAAAACTAGCAAGAGGAATCAGCAAAACTAGAAAATACTTGGATACATACAAATGTTTCTGAAACGTGCACTTGTATTTGTTCATATATAACAAGTATGGTGGTCCCTCTCAGCTTTAGGGTCTGTCAGCTCGTTGTTTTGGATTTATAACTCACATTCACAAGACCAGCAGACAGGTGTTTTCCATGAAAATGCTCAAAACACCCACTGTACACTCAGTGTTCAGCATTGAATGGCAGACAGATATATATGTAGGTAAAAACTAGCTTGATATAGTGAAGTATGCTACATCTGAAGTGCGACAAATTTCCCTGCAGGAGTCGGTGGAGACCAAAATAGAGCACAAAATAAGGTGAATACAGGAGATGTTTGCCACTTGGCTGCAAACACTGCTACAAATGAGCATTAATATTGCTCAGTAACTGCTGGGTGGGAAAATTGGCACATAGAAAATGATTTTGCCATGTCTGCCCCCAAAAAAAAAAGAGAAGATATAAGTGTCGCAATAACGGCTTTTATCTCTCAGGTGACCAAAAACAGTTGCTGCCTCTTGAAGTTTCTAAAACCTTAAACCACACATTACCCAAAAATCTACCAATGTCTTGAAACATCCTTTTATAACTTCAGCAAAAAAAGTTCTGTGTGGTGATGTGAAGCTTTCATGAATATATTTTAGTACTGGGGAAACTTTTACCTCTGGGATTTGAATGAAACATCATTGCTCAGGCAGCTGCAGCTGTGCTCCCATATGTTCAGCTTTAGGATTTTTCATTACAGATGTAGTGCTGAGTGATTAAAGTGCCAGCTGTATGTGAATGCATGTTAGCACAACAACTAAACTTGTTTTTCCCCAAATGCATCCATGTCTTATTAAAACATTCTCTGGGTCCTTTAACTGATAGTTGTAAATTTGACTTGCAGGTTTTGATTTCAGCTCTTGTCCGGAGTGGTCGGCATGTAGTGATCATCCGGTGTATTCCTTGTGGAGGCAAGCATCACAAAATGTGAGTTTGATGTCCTTGCACCGCTCTGCAGTGAACACAGCTGTGCTGTTTTTCATTTATGTGCAACATACTGTTCCAAAAGCAGCGGTGGAATAATGCTCCCGTGTGATTTCCTTCACTCAATTGTTAGTTTGCAGAAATGGCGTGTGGAAACATCACTGTGTTACTCAACGGATCAATTGCTAACGCCTTCAACAAGAAAAGGTAAAAATAACATATCTATAAATTAAACAAATTGTTGGTAAATTATGTTTTTGTCTACATCCAATTTTGTGTTATTTTTTCTCGCAGTATGTTTGGAAGTGTTGAACTGGACAGTCTGAGCCCTCAAAGGGTGGATCATGTCAACATAAAGGTGGTGGCCAATCTGGAGGGACCCTTTATGTGAGGATGAAAACAACTGACACTTTGTACCAAAGACACCAAAATGCTGCTCATGATTTATACATCATCTGTCTAGTATATGTAATGTTGCCCATTAGGTACAGCTCATAAAACTATAACATATGTGGGACTTCTAAGAGAGTGGAAACCATTAATATGCATGCATTACATGCTTTTTCTACAGAGAATCATGCACTGAAGGATCCATTGTAGACCTGATCCAGATCCTTCAGTCCAGAGGTTTCCGCTGGACTTGCACAGACAACGACCAGTAAGCGACAAGTGTCTTCCATGTGTATGTCCCTATGGCCAGTGTGACATTACATGTCTGTGCCTTTGAAAAAAGTAGATAGAAAAAATATTAAGATGATGTGACAGAGCTATGGTTTGAATTGTATTAGCTTAAGGCACGGAAAAAGACTGATAGACAGAGGAAAAAGAGCTAGCTTAGACTCAAGATAAGCATTGAAATATGACAACCTCTTTGTTTGACATCAGTTTCAGTGGATAGACCAAAGTGTGACTGGATACCTCAACCAATCAGAGCAGTAAAATGTGATTCTGAAAAAAAAGTCATAAATCACACAGGCTACAAGTACCTGTTAATAATTAAAGAGAATTAGGTTACAGGTGATATTTCTTCCTGTGCTGTCACTCTTTCTCTCCATCTCTCCCTCTGCTGATATGACTGTCTTTGGGCTGGTATGTAAATTAAGGATCTGATTTTAAAGCAAATAAGATCTATTTCTGATAAACCCAACCTGTATATCAGACACCCACAACAAGCGCTTGATTAGGCAGACAACAGCCTGGTAAAGCACTGCTCACGGTGGATATATGAAGCCAGCCTTAGTCATCATGGATGCAAAAAAAAATAGACCTCAATCTGCTTTCAAAAAGACAGAATGGTGATTGGTGGTTGGACCATAGACTGTAAAAAATATGGACGTAGTATCCGTGACGTCACCCATCTGTTTCTGAAGATTTGTTTTGAGACCAATCGGCTGCGGCAGCCATATTGCTTCTGTCGAGCCAGTGTGACGTAAAGAGGCGGGCTTTGAGCCTCCTAGCCAACAGCTGCAGTGTTCCCACAGGCAGCTGTGCCTCTCATTGGAAGACTGGTAATCTCAATATCTTCGAAATTGCGGAATTAGAAAAAAATTCACCCCCCTCACAGTGAGAGGACATCGAGAAATTAGCTATTCAGACTACACTCATCTTTTGTACCAGGCTGTAAACATGTTTATTAATGCTGCAAAGATCGTCTTTTCCCCATTCATGTGTATGTGACTTCCGGTACTTCCGGAGCCAGCCTCAAACGGATCCTCGATGAACTGCAGCTTTTAACACTTCCGCATTGACTCATATTTTTAGACCGGAGGTTGCTGCTTGGGTTGGACACATAGTTCACATGAAAGAGCTACAACTTTTGTATCTCAAAGAAGTTAAAGTCAAGCTAACCTCTACTTTAATCAACACTATAATAATAAAGGCACAGCACTTTGTCCCTTGTCCAGTCCAACAGACTAACATGACATAGATATTGACGCAGATGTTGTTCATAGCTTTGTGATGACCTTCCTGAATACAGTTCTCTGGAGTAACAGATGTAATATTTGTCCACAGGATCCTGATGATCCTCCAGTGCATCAAGAACCCTGAACAGTCGTCCTGCCAAACATGTGTGAACAGCCTCATACACAGAAAGAGCCCCACATTTAACTGAATCACGCACACATGTGTTGCATGTATTTTGATGATTATTTTGTTGTCTTATGCTCAGCAGAAGTGCATTTAAATAAATCATCAGCTCAAGATTTCCAAATCAAAGCATGCAAGTAATTTCTTTATACTTTGCTCTTTTCAGTGATTCCACTTCATCTGCAAATTATGTTAGAAAGCCTCTTTGAGCGCGCTGAAGAACAAAATGTATCAGTTTCTGAAGCCAACAGCTCCTTCTTTACTATCAAGATTCAAGATTCAGGAAAGCTTTATTGCCAAGTGAGCTCACACAGACAAGGAATTTGACGTGGTGAACACTGGTAATTAACAACAAGACAGTAAGGACAATAAATATGTAAACACAAATCCAAAAGTTCTAAATAAAAATAAAAATACTATCTGTACAAAGAAGGTAAAGCAGTACTTTTAAAGACATGAAATAAGTTAAATTAGCCTAAGCCAGAGTGCACATTTAGTAGATGAATACAATATTAAAATATGTTATGGGATAAATTGCAATATTTCACATGGATATGAGGTATTACACCGGAAATCAAAGTATTGCACATGTATGTGATCAGTCACAGGAGTCAGCGGTTCAACCGGATTATGTTAATTCAACTACAGATTTGTGACATTTTAGGATCTCAAAGTTGGATATCGTTACCTGATTTTAAATCCCCTTTTAAGACAAAATCAAGTTGTAAGGCCATCCTTCTTTGTGACTCAATCATAGACTGTATAGATAATGGACGTAGTATCCGTGACGTCACCCATCTGTTTCTGAAGCGCTATTTTGAAGCCAATCGCCGGCGGCGGCCATATTGGAAATTTGAACTCAACAAAACTGCGGTCAAGCGAGTGTGAGGTAAAGAGGCAGGCTTTGAGCCTCCTAGCCAACAGCTACAGTGTTCCTGCCTGTCAATCAAGTCATGGAAAACCTGTAATCTTAATATCTTCTAAATT
Source organism: Notolabrus celidotus (assembly GCF_009762535.1). Classification (NCBI taxonomy): domain Eukaryota; kingdom Metazoa; phylum Chordata; class Actinopteri; order Labriformes; family Labridae; genus Notolabrus; species Notolabrus celidotus. Next base: position 24,700,489 of record NC_048288.1, read on the forward strand.
GCCGCATTATGAAGAAATTCACCACCCGATCGAGAAACATGTCCACGTCTGCTGTAAATATCATCTTTTTTGAATGGGTTTGTATGTTGTTTCTGGTACTTCCACAGCCAGCCTCAAGCGGGCACTCGAGAAACTGCTGTTTTTAACACTTCCGCATTAGCTTCAATTCTCGCGGCCGCAGGTTGCCTCTTGGACTCAATGCATATTGCTCACAGCTGATCCTGGGCCTGGTACTTGTTTCACAGAGACTTAGCAGAGGGGGCCCAGTAGCCCAGTTTCACTGAGGGTTTAATCCGGCCCTGTTTGGCCTCTTTTGGACTGATGGGGAAAAGGTCACCAGGCAAACACTGCTGATCCTGAACAACCTGTGCTTCTAGTAATGTTGAAGAGTTCAAGCTTGCAATAGCCTTATATATTATGCAACAACTGAAACACCCCAAAGAGATATGAGACTTTAAGTTTTCTCCTTATTGACGACAGGTAAATCCTTGCTGTTTAACACAGAACCACAACATACTTATCACTGATCATGTCATGTCTTTATAACGCAAGATAAAAAGGGCACAAGACATCTAAGGAAAGATATACATGCACTGTTACGTCATTAAGTTGTTAGAGTCCAGTGAAACATACACCTGTGTCACAGAAAGGTCACTCTCTCACATGGATTCACCTCTTTCTACACAAAGGTCTGCAGCGTTTCTCAACTTATCTGTAACTGATGACTTCTCCATGAACTTTGATTTATGGCCCCCAAACAATCTCTGAGCAGCCGATGACTGTTGTATGAACTTCTTCTTGCTACTGTTAACGTCTCTTGCAGAAGATTATACATGCCTGACACAAGAGGTGAGTGAGTTGTGCCAACCCTCAAACCACAAAGTGTTTGAAGACAAAAAGAAGTTCCAGTCATGTTTATACTTGCACCACAAGTGTATTTGTCCGCTTTGCAAATGACTTCCTCCGTGCAGTATACAACCAGGTAGTGGGGGTTCCACATAAAGCAGAGACTCAAGAAGATTCTAGAGCATCATGTGTGAGTTGTAGAAACCTGTCTCAAGCTGCCTGCTCCCAAAAGAAAAAATGAATAAAAGATAGACACAAGGATGATAAAATGCTGGTTTTGTCCTTAGATTTAAGTTGTATATTTGCAAACAAATCATATATAAAATTACCTAATGTAATTTTAAAAATGTATATTAATTCAAATACCTACATTTTCATTCAGAGCTTCATTTTGGGATCTTTGTTCTCATTTAGATTACTTTTTGGGTGGATCTCTTGCTTTTATAGATAGTAGAAGACAGTAGATAGTAGTAGTAGAGAGTAGATAGTAGAGTCAGAAACTAGGAAGAGAGTGGGGAATGACCCAGGGCAAAGAGCTGAGGGTAGAATTTGAACCCGGTATGCCAGCTTTGAGAAGTATAGATTATTTACATAGGGTGCAATTTAACCACTGGGCGCATTTTGGATTATTTTCGATATGAGCAAAGTAATAGAGAGGTCAGTTGAATGAGTCCATTCAATTGTTATCTTTCTTTCCTGGAATATTTCCATTTTCTGCTACCTTCTTTTACACAAAGAAATATTTCTATATTTTTTAAAATATTTTTTACTGGAATTTTTCCCTTTTTTTCATACATTAATTCACACATCACAACATGGATCAACCAAAAAAAAGACATTAACGAAGACATTAACAAACAGCAAAAACAACTTAACAGGGCAATCCAAGCCTAACACACGTAGAAAAGAAAATATACAGACTACAACAACAGAAGTAATTTAGGCAGGACAAAACAAGACAGCAGAAGAAGAAGGAAATGGAAATAAAAATAAATAAATTAATAGATATTGGACATTTTAAGAGACAATACCCAAAAGCCAACTTCATCCTAACCTACATTTATTTGTAAAATAAAAACAACATATATATATATCATTATATTTTTTTTACAATTTCTCCAAATGTAACTGCACAATATTGACCTTCAGAGTGTCAACCTCTTTCAACAAGATTATTTGAAGCCAGTGACTTGTTGAATAACAACAAGGGGGCATTATTTGTTGTAATCTAACCTCATGAAGTAAAATAAAACTCTAAAAACCTACAGTTTACTTTCAACCAGATTCAGCCACACTTGATGCTATGAAAATATGACAATGACAAGCGTTTTTATGCAGAGACAGCTGTTTAAATCACACTAATAGCTTATTGTTTATGCGTTTTTAACTTATTAATCGTGCATCCACATTAATTGATCAAGGCTCAAAGTCTGTTCCTCAGCCACTGTGCACTCAGCACCCCAGGAACTGCCCGCTGCTGACAGACTGCTGCAGTCCAAACTTTTACAGAGACTGCCCTTTTTTCCAGAAAGGAATTCTGAATGTTTGTTAATATAATCAGACAATTTTAGTTATCTTAGTAGCTTAGTAGAAAACTTTATTTCAGGCCCATGAAGGCCCCCCCCCTCCCCACTTGGGCCCTAGGTAGTCAGTCCTACTTCCCCCCCACTACGACGCCCCTGACTGTCTATCTCATTCCCATTATCAAGAACTCTTCAGGTCTCAGTCTCAGCAGCTCAAACTTCTCCCGGTTGGAGCCTAAATAGCCTCGAGCTAGTGCACGTGTGCGCGCTCAGGGAATTGCACACCTCTCTATAAATACACGCCGGAGCGCGAGCGACTCCTGTGTGTCAACAAACTCGAGTTTGACAGCCACAGCTCCTCCGACAGACTCAGACTTTAAAGAGACTTTTTCAATGGAGCCTGCTGAGTATCGTCCTCCGCAGAAGAGACAGAAGAGACAGTGCGTCATTCTGAGTGTGGTTGTCCTGCTGCTCATCTTCGTTATTATCCTCACTGCTGTCCTCCTGACACAATTCCGAGGTTCTGAGTCAGGAGGTGCGCTGGGGCAGAGGACAGAAACACTGAAGGAGACGTTCATGGACAGATGTGGGAAGTTCAAAGGGTAAGCTTGGTGTTTGTAGTAAAGTTTATAAACAGATTTGCAACCTGTAGAATTAAAATCATATGTAGAATGTAATGTTATACCAAATAAATATATTCTATAATGTTCAGTTTTATTAACAGCTTAACCCTCCAGTTATGTCTATTTTAGGAAATATATGCCTTTCAAACCAGCTAAGTGCAGCATAAAAATTTGGGCAGCAGTTGACAGAATTTATCAACATCACTTAATAAAAAAAATAAAATCAAAATGTAAAATCAATGTCATAAAAAACTATTATATTTGTAATTAGGGATTTCCAATGTACATTTAAAAAAGTTTTAATATTCATTTAAATGAAAAACGAGTGAGTTATCTTCATTGAACTATGATCTGTGAGAATTAAAGAACACCAATGGACCAAATCTGGATTTAAAGGGTTAGTAATGGAGTTAAAAATTAGATTTAAAAATTTTTTGTCAAATTTGACCCAGGAACATTATTGCTGTTCCAGAGAAACGAACATAACAGGAGGGTTAAGGGCGGTTTTGGGTTATCTATATAATCTTATTTTGCACAACACTAAATTAAGTATTCAAAAAAAAAAAAAAAAGGTTTATTTTAGTTTTTTTATTATTATTATTTTACATATATGTAACAGTGCAAATATATAAAAGTGCTCGATATTAAAGAGAAAATAAAATAAAAAGTAGTTTTTGAAATAAATAATTAAATAAAGTTATCAGGTATAGACATTAAGATAAGATAAGATAAGATAAGATAAGATAAGATATTCCTTTATTTGTCCCACAACGGGGAAATTCATGGAGTTACAGCAGCAAACAAAAAGGTGTACAATACAAGAATTTCAACAAGAATATATATAGAAAAGAAATGTCCATCAGAGATGACAGCTTGGCCATAATTCTCCTGTCAGCCACCACCTCCACAGGGTCCAGGACTGAGCTGGCCTTCTTCACCAGTTACACAAAAAAGGTTAAAGGGGGAAAAAAAGGCTGGACTATAAATGACAATCAGAAAAGATGAACAAATAAAACAAAATAAAAGAAGAATAGACTGTTAAGGTAGGGAGAAAAACGAGTAACTCAACTCAGCTTTATTTATATAGCACCTTCCATACATAAAAACATGCAGCCTAAAGTGCTTCACAGAATAACAGAGAGACAGAAAACAACAGCAATGGTAAGATTAGAAAAGGCGTGATTATAAATAAAATACCTAAAAATAAAATACAATCAATACAGTAAAATTGATCAAATAAGTAATAGTGGAAAGAAAAGTTAAAAATAAGGTGAATACAAGAAATAAATTGCTAAATAAATTGCTAAATAAGATAAATAAATGTTAAAGCAATGATTGAAATAATAATAATAATTGAAAATAATAATAATAACACTCAATTAGACTGACAAGAATGAAAAAAAGAGAAAAAAACAATAGACAGAGAAGAGGCATTATGAATGTGTATATGCAGTTATATGAGTGTTGGTGTTTATGTGCATGTTGTAGTTTAGTTTGATAAGCACTACTTATAGTATTCAGAAACTTTAAGTAATAAAAGTGAGGCTATATAGTCAGAACAATGTATGTGCAGATGAGCTTTTGCATCAAATGTAATGTACAAGTGCAGTCAAATGGTCCTTATCTGTTTATCTGTTAAGTGTTTTGGGATTATTATTACTGCTGAATTAAGTTATGTGTTGTGATTAACAGACATATTCTAAAGGTTAGGTTAATTGTAACTAGTTTTTGGTACAGTTTGGTAGTTTTAGTCAACAAGGATGCATTATGTGGTTTTCACTAGGCAGAATAAGTGTGTGAAAGTAGAAATATATATATTTTTTTACTGTCAGATGAAGTAAGTGAAGTAAAAAGTCTATATTTTCCTCAAAGGTTTTGTGTAACAGAAGTATTATGTCATGTTAGAGGGAAATACTTACATAAATTATGTCTATTTATAACAAAACTTGAGTTAACATACTAAGTTAGATGTCACCTCTTACTTTTTTATGATGGAGCTGACAGGTGTTTCTGTAACATGATCTTTCCCATTTAGGGATCTATATATCATTTAGGGTGGCCTCTGTATCCCATAACTCTTTAGAACCCAAGGCACCTTAAACCGACGGTCATAATTGTCATAAAAATAACATTCATTGATGTTTTGTAGGGAATAGTAAGGAGCATCCAATGCAATAAATGAAAATGCAGAATTTTTGGTGAAGTGTGAGCGCAAGTATTCACAAACTTGAGCAGTCTTTTTGGGAGTACAGAGCCACTGATTCATATGTTGTGAAATAATATTAGTTGTATACATGCTATTCAGACAGTATCTGGTAAATGAAATGCGATTGTTGGAGTTCAGCCCAAGGCTCTGCAGCCAATGATTGATTGACTGGTCTCCTTCCTGCATTTTCTGCAGCTGTGCACATCATAAATGCCTATTACTGAAGGGACTTACGCTCTTTTGCCTGTATTATTTATAGTAATTTAGCCAGTGTTGGCAGAATAAGGCTGCTCTACATGCTCGGGACTTAACAACACTGTCATTTATTCTTCAGGTATGACTGTGAGAAGGTATGGGCTGCATTCCAAAAAGCCTACGTAGGGAAGGACCCCTGTAAAGTCCCAATGGAGGCCTACAACCCTTTGATTGCTGCGGCCCCCTTCAAACCTACATGCAACAGAGTAAACAGAGCTCATATTAAGACATGTTTGAGTGCATGTTACCCTCTCATTATGTCTTTTAAGATACACAATATTTACTGTATTGGCTTTTCTTTTGTTCAGATGATGTTCTGGAGCAAAACGAAGGATGTGGTCCATGACTTCACAGCCAAAAAAGATTGTTTCGTGACCCTGGAGGACACTCTGGTGGGATCTGTGCTGAATGATCTGACCTGGTGTGGAAAAGAAGGGAGCAGTGGTAAGATAGCATCACAACAGGGTGGGAATTTAGACTCAGTTTAGTTTGTTTTTCCAGAAAATATTTAAAATATGAAGAGTTTTCGATGATCCAAGGCAACAGCTTCAAATGTGTTGTATGTCGTTGCTGCATGACTCCTAATGCCAAGTACCAGAGGTGCTATTTTTGTTACCTACAGTTATTTTGACATAACATCATATTACAGCATGGCAAGCTGGGTCAAGTTTTTCAAGCCCATTATCTCTGTGTTTTGTTGGCTTGCAGCAGTTCCTGGATGATGCGCTCTAATAATTTAAAAAGAAAACATCTAAAGGTCACATATTATATAAAGGTATAATTCAATACTGTCAAGCTGGTGTTTTGAACATTCTTTACACTGGCAGGTATTGTGTGGTGTAAGGCAGCACCTTAGCCAAATACAAATCAAAAGGATTGGCCTGGGGAAACCAGCCCACATGAAAATGGTCATACAATTCTACCAAACCTTTGTATCCCTGCCAAGTAGCTTTCATTCTTCCGCCTATCAAGACTTAAAAGTATTAAGGTCTTAAAGGATAAATCACTGCATGTCCTACTGCCATTTATGTAGCTAACACCAGACAAAGCATTGCCACACAAAATCAGCCTAAATTTGATAAGTCTGGAACTTATCAGTTAATTTTTAAGCTTTAGCAGTAAACGCAAAGCAAATAGCCTCTGGATGCTACAACCTAACTGGGTAAAATGTGTGACGCATTAGCATGATGCTAAGCTAGGTAGCTAGTACTAACTAACAGTGAATATGGCTTCTAGATCAGCATAATTCCCAGACATTTGGCATGACAGGATTGAGTAGCCATTCTGTCTATTGCTGTGTTATGGGAACCACCTTCCACTTCAATTCATTCTGAGGTCAGAGTTCAGATTGTTTGATATCTCGGTTTGTTAAAAAAATACCTGAACAAATCTCAACTCAGCACCCTAAATAGATCAGCATTTGTGACTGGCCTGACATGGATGCTTTTTTGGAAGGAAATCGGTCTGAACAGGAGGGACACGAGGTTTATCTAACAGGACACAGAAAACTTTTGCGTTTTTTTCATTTCCAAACTAGCTACCAGGTAGCTGGTTAGCTTGGTTAAACCAAAAAACAAAGACAGGTGACAAAGTGTTTCTATATATTTCGTTCAGCTCCGTTGAGTATTGTATCATTAAAAAAATGCTTGAAAATGTATTTGGTTCAAAGGCTAGCTACCACCATAGACTGGACGTAGATTCTGTGACGTCACCCATCTGTTTCTGAAGCGCTGTTTTGAGGCTAATAGTTGGCGGCAGCCATGTTGCTACTGTCGAGCAACTGTGATGTTAAGAGGGGGGCTTAGACTCTCCTAGCCAACAGCTACAGTGTTCCCACCTGTCAATCAAGTCAGCTGTGCCTCTCATTGGAAGACTCGTAATCTCAATATCTTCAAAATTGCCGGGTTAGAAAAAAAATTCACCCCCCTCACAGTGTGTGCCGATCAAGAAGTGAGCTATCCAGACTACACTTGTCTTTTGTACCAGGCTGTATACATGTTTTTTTCTGCTGTAAAGATCGTCTTTTTTTAATTGGTGTGTATGTGGTTTCCGGTACTTCCGGAGCCAGCCTCAAGCGAATCCTCGATGAACTGCAGCTTTTAGCACTTCCACATTGGACTCGTATTTTTAGACCGGAGGTTGCCGCTTGGCTACCACCAGCAGCTGGTTTGCTTAGTTCAGCTCAATAATTGGCATGAATATGTGTTATATTGTATGGTATCTAATTGTATTTTATAGTCTCAAAAGTTTACCGTATATGATACCTGCCTAGCTTGGTCTGGTACATCAACAAATAAGATGGGTGTGGTAGTGAAGGCAGATGCGCCTTTGTTCTAAGCTAATCTAACCATGCAGTGGCTGTAGCAGTACGGTATATTCAATTATCAGACATAAGAGTGGTATCTATCTTCTCATCTAATTCTCAGCAAAAAGGCTTGTTCGTTCATATGTTAAACTAAAAAATTAAATGTATACATTGGTTAGAATTGTAACTAGCTTGTAGCATTTAATGGTACTTTTTTGTTTTTAAATGGTGTAAAAAGTTAGTTTTTTCACCATGGTTATTTTATAAGATAGTATTGCTTATTTTGTGTCTCACAATGGGTTTGTGACGTGCTAAGGTTTCTTGTTTCTTGAATTTAGAAGGTAGAAGGTAACCAGGGAGAATTCTAATTAACTCCACTGAAAAAGCATGAAGACTTAGGTTTTTTTTGTGTGTCTTTGTTCCAGAAACTTTCACGTCTAACTGCCCAGGATGGACAACATGTGACAACAACCCTGTTCGCTCATTTTGGAACAGCGTCTCAACTGCTGTGAGTAATCAATCAGAACGCACTACTTGTGTGAGAAATACTACAGTCCTCCGGTCCATCAGTGGTGAAAATAACACATTGGGAGCATGAAGTGAAGCAAATCTCTCCTGAGCATAAAATGATAATAATGGAGAGGAGAGGAGAAATCTTGTTCGGCCTGGTTCCTTCATCAATGAGGCTTTGTGCTGGTCTCCATGGAGCCACATTGTGTAGCTCTCTCCTGAGCGAGCAGGGGCAACCCACACATTCAGAGGAGTCCTGCTCGGTTTGGCTGAGATTTCTTTTGTCTGAGAAATTCTAACAAATAACACTTGCTTCCAAATATTCACCAAGACAGACACAAACAAAAAAGCTGAGGTGCAATCCAACCAAAGCAGGATAAAAGCAATCATGAAGTAACACGGAGGCACAGTACAGCATACATGCACATAAACACACACAGATTTACATGTGTTGCTCCTGCACTAACTACTTCTATTCATAAAAAAGCTATGCAGCCACTACACCTTTTTTACTTTTGCATGGCTGCAACTGCGATTTACTGGTGTCCCAGGATGTGGTAATACTGCATTGCTGAAGCGCAAGAGGCATATGTAAAAAAAAAAGAAAGAAAAACAGTGCAAACTTCACAAACACACAGTCAGATGCACACACACACTGCTGTTCTGTGCTGACATGTGCCCGAAGTTGGTACACTTATAATTTACAATGAAATGTATAAATGGAAATGTAACATGAAAGCTGTAGCTCACAGTGATAAACCCAAAGAAAATCATCATCATCTTTTAAATGGCGTAAGTGTTTCGGCTCATCAAGCTCTTACTGAAACTGGACAGTTGTGTCTACTCTTACTTCACTCAGCGGGGTGTTTGAATTGAAAAAGCTTTAACATAAATACTGTACACACACTCAGCAACAAAATCAGACATTTAAGGGCCAAAGAGTCAGAGATGTCCTCACAGGGACTGAAAAAAGAGAGTAAAAAGTCTGTTAATTTCTGACTAGATTTCTCTTGTTTACCAGAAATACAACTTCAAATAAATGAAGTTAATTGTGACAAGTTTGAATTTTCAACTTAGAAGTTGCTGATTTATAGACGTTGTTCAGACGGTTTTGAAATAAACGTCCTTAAGTGAAATATTTCTCTTTTCTAAACAGACACTAAAGTTGTTAAGCCCCTGTGTTGTCATTTCAACAGACCAGTAAAGAGCATGTAGAGCAGAACGGCCGTGAGCTGTTGTTGTGATGTGAGGAATGTGTTGCTGTTCACCTACTTATTGTCTGCTTTGTGTAGCATTTCCCCGCGAGGGAAAGTCCATCAAACCACCTGGTTGTTTTCTAAAGTGAACCAGGTTTAAAAAACTTGTTTTAGAAGGAAAGACTCAGTTTTAATGTATAATCACAGATAGTTTTGTGTGTCTCTTTTCAGCTGAAATGATTCTGAAATCTAAATCTTAACCTCCTCCTTATGTTTGTAGTTTGCAGAAGTTGCTTGCGGTGATACCACAGCGATGCTAAATGGATCCATCCCCACACCATTCAGTCCGACCAGGTAAGAAACCTTGCATTACTTAGAATTGAAGAATGAATATGATAACCTGCAGCACTAGAAATAAATATATATAAGCCTTATTTAGTTAAAAAAAATGATGTATCTCTTTGGGCCTTGCTGTTTCATTATTTGCTTCTTTTGTTTTGTTTTTATTGACTTTATCAAATGAAAAGCAAACAATATAAATGATGCATACAGTACGTAATGAAGCATGAGCTGTGAATAGACAATGAAGCCAATTTTTGGGTGAAAGAACCTTTTCTTGAAAAATGGCGGAACATTAGCCTTTTCGCTAACAGCGACAGGGTGCCCGCCTGTCAGTCAAGTCAGTGAAGTCAGTCATGTTCTTAAATAGGCAAAACTCATAATCTTAACATCTTCTGAACTGTCAGGTTATAATAGAGAGAGAGAGGATAGAGAAATTAGCTATTCGCACCAAAGCTTGTGGTTTCCAGTGTTTCTGCAGCCAGCCTCAAGTGGACGCTCAATGAACTGCAGTTTGTAACACTTCCCCATGGGCTTCATACTTTTTGCCGCTTGGTCAAAACGTGCTTGCTCTTTATTTGCCTTTGCTGTAAATCAAATACAAAGTTGCACTCATGCTAACGCTGCCATGAAACAAACTTCAAAGTCTCATGTGAACATGAAGCTCAAGTGAGGACATAAAAATGTAGTGATTGATTTTATAAGTCTGTTAAAACGGTTTATCTCCAATGTTGTGATTGTGAAAAAGGGGAAATAGGCTGAGGGAGTCTTAAAAGTTGAAAATAGAAATAGTCAGTGTACCTTAAACAGAATTACATGCTGTATATTGTGTTGGAGTTACTTATATAACCTTATATAACTTGCCAATGTCACATTACTTTGAAAATGGGCCAACAGAGTTTCTTTTAGTCTTATCAGTCACTAAGCGTCTGTGTCTGATAATTCAGTCTAACACCTTGTAAAAAAGGGCACAAGCACAGGTTACACAGGGGCCTGCTTATCCTCTCAAGGAGGTTTCAGGAAAAACTCAGATAAATCATTGGTTATCAGAACGGTCATGAGTTATTCTGCAGTCATTCATTTTATTGATTTATTGTTTATGGGCAGCCATGTAGCAATTTCAGTGCACTGACACATCTGGGAGACCGATCGGAACATTTGTACTGGATGAAATTTAGTCTAAACAACTGATAAAAGGAAGAAATACAAAGTACTTTTCTTTTCAAGGTTTGTTTTAGTAAATATGAGGATCTTTTATTGGCTTTATGCTAAATGTACAATGCAAACATAAACTATCACATCTTCAGATGCTCATTTAGCCGACATTTACAACAATTTGCTTTGAGATATTCTTGTACAAATGTTATTATTATTATTTTCATTTAACCGATTGGTGATAAATGCCGAAACTGAATGAGTGAGCAATGATTTTGTGTCAAACTAGCATTAAAGCTAGGGTTGGTAGTCTCGGAAAACTAGCATGAATTTAAATGTAGCATTTCCTTAGGACTCCGTCTAACCCCTCCCATCCTCTCTCAGAGCTCCTTCAAAACGACGCCCCCCCCCCCCCGCTCACATGCACGAGCGCCGCTGACTTGTGACCATATGATCGTGACTGTTTTAAAACCGGTCCTCACCAAAACATTATCATAGTGAAAGTTAAAAACACAAACAAACATGGCTGCTGTTAGTACTCACAACTGTCATGCTAGCATTATCCAGTTGTACCGGTGACACGATATCAGGAGAAAAGTTATAACACATATAAAACTGTAACAGCTCTACTGTTTGTTAAACGTGTTCAGTGTAGATGTTCTTAATTCCTACAGTGTTGACAGTCAGTGAAGGCATCAGGAGAGGTGTAGAGTGTGCGAGTGGGAGAGAGGAGAGACAAGAGAAGTTTTTCATTCATTCAAACATTGATTGTTGCTTTGTTGGTTGGTGTGATCACGGCCGACAGTGATCGGTTATTAAAACTCAACGTGTTCACGAATCGGCTCGTCATCCCTACAGAGTCCGGACGGACGCTACAGTACATATATATTTTCTGTGGGACTTACTAAATGTCATTCATTCTTCTGCTTGTCAGAGCCCCCATGGTGAGAGCTTTTTAGACTCTGATCCGGACTACAGTCCTGAGCAAAGCACCTCATCGGGTCAGAGGGGTACAGGCCCGAGGTCGAGCGAGAGGGGCAGTCAGTAGAGTCAGGGGAAGCAGAGGCATGGGACGGAGAGTGCACGCCGGGGAAATGTACGCGCAGGAGGCGGGCAGAACAGCAGGACAGGATTTGAATGGTTTAAAATTTTGGCACCCAAAAAACAGTGATTTGTTGGTGTTTTCCCAGGTTTACTCTGGCTGTAGATAGCAGCTTTTTTTGGTTCTTTTTTAGGAACACATTATGTATTGATTGCCATCAGGACATAAAGATCATTTTAACCAGTATAACAAAAAGTGTATCTAAATCTGACAACCAACCCCAGCTTTAAGTCTTTATCATGTTTTTTTGTGATTTCGTGAGAGCCGTGTGTTGAGCAAAGCAAACAAAGAGGAGGTTGGATTGAAATCATGCAAATTGGGTATTCATTTTAATTAATTTCATTTCATATCATATGGGGTTGTGTCGTATCGCATAGTATTGTATTATTTGGTATTATGTCGTGTCGTGTCATATCGCATAGTATCGAATCCTATCATATTGTTTTGTATCGCACCAAGTACTTAGTGTGTATAGGGGGCTTTATGCGGTTGGCTGTTTTTATCTACAATCATTGAACCTGCTCTAAAAACAAATGTCAATCATGTATTACAAATATTTGTTTATTCTAGTTCTTAAATATCAAGTTGTGCCATATTAAAACATGTTCTTTCCTTCCATCCTGCAAATGTTTGTATTCATGCCTTTTCAGCCTGTTTGCCTTGAGCTGAGCCTTGAACTTAGACGTCAAATAAAATGTTAATTTATTTGTTTTCTTTCTTTCTTTCTTTCTTTCTTTTTCTGCAGTATTTTTGGAAGCATCGAGGTTAAGAAGTTCACCTCCAAAAGGATGACAAGTCTGAATGTTGTTCTGGTCACACAGGACAAGAGTGTGTAAGTTCTCCCTAAGATTTTGCAGCATTATTTTCTACCTATTTTGTCCATTTTAAATTGGACAAGAGCATGAATTATCTGTGTGTTCTCTCACAGTTGCTAATTTATGGTGTTCAAAGTTCAAAAATGTTTCTAAAGTCATGTTCTCTTTTCTGTCTTCTTTAGGTCAAATTGTAAAAGTGCATCTTTAAAGAACTTAGAGAAAGAGCTGGATGGAGGCATTAAATACAACTGCAAAGAAGTGTCAGAGTAAGTACAGTCCGTTTATGTTCGAGGTAATGAACGTGTATTTCTTCGTCCACACACAGTTTATTGATTGTATTTCTTTCTGCAGGGCTCAGATCAAGGCGTGCAGCTCAAACCCACAGGTCTCCTGTGGAGCGTGTTGGTGAAACTGATTATTCTGTCTGACAAAACAAGGACACAACAACTACCAGCTCTAAAGAATATTTGTACTGAGTTTATTTTCTGTCATGTTGTAAATTAAATGATGTTCTTTTTGTACCTGTTGGCCAGTGTGACTTGATGTGAAATCATCTTTTTACATGATTGGCATCGATAATGTTTTTTCTAAGATAACAATGTTTCCTTGTACTTTGAAGTGGAATGTTTTTTGGCATGATTGGGAACACTTATAAAGTGTAAAAGAAAAGTTTGAGTTAATCTGTACTGTATGGTTACAAACCAGCACTGCTCTCTAATCATGTTCAACTGACACTCACTCCAACCTGTGATTTTTTTTAAATAAATATAAAATCTGATATTGTAGAAATGTCTTTGCTTCATTTGTCAGTGGTTTCTGTGTGAAATCATTTTGGTGTCATGAATAGCAAAGGGAAATGTAACAAGGAACTTCATGAATCAACTGAAACTAATGGCATAAAACTCAAAACTACACAAGCAGCAACCTCTGTTTAACATCTGAAAATCTGCTCGTTGCAGTTTGTTGTGTAACATAACGTAATGAAGATGTTAAGGTTGAACAAGCTCCTGATCATAGACTACATACTCCTACCTTCACAAGAAAGTCATTTTGAAAAATGTTAAAATAATAATAAAACTTTATTTATATAGCACTTTTCAATATAGGTAACAATGTGCTTCACAATGGTCTATAAAAGCAGGTAGAAATGCAAAGCAAATATGAAGCAATAAAATAAAGAAACTTAAAAGCACTCAAACTTGTACGACAGGCCAATAAAATCAAAGTTAAAATGTAATAAAGTCCCAGAATAAAATATTTTTACATCAGACATATTATACATTGTTCTATTTTCATATTTTATTTTTAATGATGTTAAAAAATGATCAACAAGACTGTTGTCTTTCTAGAAGATATTTGTATCCTATTGTGTTTTTTATTCCAAAAAGGTTTAAGTATATAAAGTAAGCTGAATCAAATTCAAGTGTCACAATATGCAGCTATACAGACTAAGCACAAGATACATACTGTTTATTGTGTGTTACAAAGTTGTGTAACATGACCTTACATAACTTTGTGCTGAACATTACCTGGAAAACGGATGAAAGTGCATCCACCAGAACCTTTTTCCTTTTCTTATCAGTCAATACGCTCAAAATATCACAATGCAGAACAACACCATGTAGAGCCCAAGAAGTTCACTTCAAATCAAATTCATTGTCAGAATAGTCATAGATTGTTTTTCTAGCATTCTTTAATCAAAGAAGACAGTGTGGATGTTAGCAGGGCAGAAACTTCCGTGTTTCCAATCATACAATATGAGATGTTCAGCTAAAAACAAGGAAGATAAAACAGAGTTCACAGTATAATGGTTTATATTTCAGGGTTCCATTAGTAATGGAATTTGCAGTCATTACTATCTCATTTAGCTCTAATATCTCATCTTAAAATGCTCAGTTGGTAAACTTTGCATTTCCACTATATTGTGACCGAATGGAAAGGGTTATCAATGTTTTGATTGAACTACTTGTTTGTATCACATCTAAATCCATAAAGTTTCTGTGTGCACATGTCTTTGGATTTAGCTTTCATCCACAGGTTGCAATCCCAGTCACTGGGTGGTGTGTCATATACTGCCCCCTAGAGGCCAAAGTATTGAAATGCTCTCTCACAACCTTTGTGCACACCTCTGTACCATGCCTGCAAACTCTCATCCACAGTTGCACTACCATCTATTATTTGTGCAAAACCAAGATTGAACTGAAACAGGAATATATATATTTACATGTTGTTACAGTGGCTGCCTTGCCTCCTCTCCTGTGTAGGTCATTACTTCAGCTGTGGAGTGATCTGAGTGTGTGTGTGTCTGAGCATGGTCATGGTGGTCATCTAGGCTAATTGTGCATCCACCTGTGCTGCTGGCTGGATGAGCCTGATTGGGTTGCTGCTGGAGGAGGAAGCCAATCACCGATTCTTAACCCAAGTTAGTCATCCATTCTGTTTTATTTCTTTATTGATGTGTAAGGAACCCATGGGTCCTCCACTTTCATTTTGCCTCACTTTTATTATCATCACAGACAGTTTTACTTATTTTTGTAAAAAATAACTTTAATTGACCTGCTTCATCTTATTCGTATGTTGCTTCCCTTTTCCCTAACGAGCTGGGTTGTAACACAAATATAAAAATACACAGGTGGGATTATATCCTGAAGGCCAACTAACAATGAATTTTTATATTTTACAGCTTTTACACACAGTAACAAAGCTTATTCACAAATGATTAGTGCAGATCTTTTTAATTTTAATTTAATTTTTTTATTTTTGGGGGGGCTTTTCGCCTTGAATGGACAGGACAGCTGAGGAAAGACAGGAAATGTGGGGAGTAGAGGATGGGGGAAGACATGCAGTGAATGGTCAACTGGCAAGGAGTCCTCTATACATGGGGCGCTTAGACTGCTAGGCCACCAGTGCCCCTAGTGCAGATATTTTAATAAGCGAAAATAGGAGAGTGATGATGAAGTGAAGCTTTCCTGATTTTTTCTGAATTTTATTTTATTCGTTTAATTTTTTCCTATTTTAACCATCTTAAAAAATATATTTCAAAGGTGACATATCATGCAAAATCGACTTTTTAATGGTTCTCTACCTGAAATATGTTTCCCTGGCATGTCTACAAACCCCCCGAGAATGAAAAAAATCCATTCTGCCCCTGTTCTGATTTCTCCACCTTTCTGTAAATGTGTGCTGAAACGAGCCGTTTCAGTTTTCAGTGTTTTTCATACGTCACAACAACATCCAGTCTGTAACGGGAGTCAGAGCTCAGAGCTTGTTCAGCACATAGACTGTATAAAATAATACTCAACTCCTCCTCCGTTTTCATTACCTGCACACGTGTGCTAACAAGGAGCTTAGGAGGGAGGCATGCTAGTTGTAGGCTGTCTTAATAAACACAAAGGTCGGTTTTACTCCCCACATCTGCAGATTTGAAGATCTCGTGGATGATTTTTATTTTTCATGCTTAATGGATCCATTGAAAATCCTTTTGATCCCAACCGGTGAGCACTACAGTTCCCCCAGTTCATAAAAATGTATTAGTGAAAATAATGATCCCTTTATCAACTGTCAGTACACCCAAATAGATTATGCTTTAGGAAATAATATTAAATTCTGATTCTGATTCTAAATTAACCCAATTTTGGATCTCAACTACCATACAGTGTTGCAGAATAATACTGGCTCTAGAACTAAACCCTAGGGGACTCCATAGGAAACAGAGATGAATTCAGGTTTATGCTAACCAACAGAGAGAGAGTTTCAGCCTTCACACCAAAGTCCAAAACAAAAGATAACAAAACAAAGGCTTTGTCAATGAACTTGTGCAGTGTCACAGCGGCAACCTCTAGCTGTGAGAATTGAAGTCAATGCGGAAGTGTTAAAAACTGCAGTTCTTAGAGGGCGTGAGGCTGGCTCCGGAAGATATTAAGATTACGAGTTTTCCATTATGAGAGGCCCAGCTGACTTGATTGACAGGTGGCAACACTGTAGCTGTTGGCTAGAAGGCTCAAAGCCCGCCTCTTTACCTCATACTGGCTTGACAGAAGTTAGGTTGACTTCAGCATTTCCAATATGGCACCCGCCAACGGTTCGCCCAGAAACAGATGGGTGACGTCCCGGATACTACGTCCATTATTTATACAGTCTTTGGTTTCATACAGTGACTGCTTTCCTCTATTTTTGTTTGCAGTTCATTTGGGAAAAATGAGCTGTTGGAAATCAAACACCCAGACGTGAAGTACCTGAATGTAATTCTTCTCACCAGACCCATGCTTGTGTAAGATTTCATTTTTTGTTTTCAATCATAAATTTTGCCTCATTATTTTTAAATATAATGCTAATTTACATCAACTGTGATTTTTCCGTGTTATGTGGATGTATGATGTGAATATTGTGTTGAAACAAGTGATAACAGTGTGGTGATTTTACATATTTTGCTTTGGTTCAAAGCTTTATTTTCTCATGTTTGTTTCTGACACAGCTCAAACTGCACCTCTCAGAATTTACGGGCTATACGTGAGAAGCTTGACCCAAAAGTCGATTATACATGCACGGAGGTAGCTGAGTAAGTAAAGCATGAGTGTGCGAAAACAAACATTTAAAAATATATACATGCATTGTTTTTTCTTTGTGGAGCTGTACACTAATGAACTCATTTTGTCTCTTATTGTAGATCTCATATCCAAGAGTGTGCCTCTGATACAAATACAGGCTGTGGGGCCTGTTTACTTGGTGGTGGCTAATGAATATGTAGAGTCCAAATGACAAGAAATTACCTGAAGTAATGAAATGTGATTTGTATTTTTTATTTCCAGTCCTTGCATATTAAAAACAGTGATATTATGTGTTTATCAGATGAATTGCCTCTCATGCTTATAGTTTAAAGTTTTATTTTCAAGTATTCCAGTGAATCCATTTGAAGTTTTTGATTAAGACAAGAAGGGCTCAGTCAGAAAAAAAGCTTATTTATTATTTGAGTTTTTTGAAATGCTGTGATGAAAACCTTCCTGACATGGAAATAACTTGCATAAAGATTAATTTTCTCTATATAGGTATTGCAATATCTAAAACCGAGTAGCAGGTTGGTATCAGATGGACAAAGGTTCTTGATCATTGGTACATTTATACTATTAAAAGGCTGAGATTTACATGTACAGGACAAAATCAACCAAGAGATCAAGGGTACCACATTGTCCACAGGGGGCGCCAAAATCAACACAAACTCGAAGTCCTCACAGAAACCATCAAATCTTTATCGTATTTTGGCAGCCAGGAACAAATGACATTGGAACAATGGGATAACAGGGAAAAGTTTTTTTATATTGCTACTATAGAATAAGAAATATCTTTATAGTGATTTATTGTAATGCTTGTACTTGCAGTATACGTGACTTAAGATAAGACTGTCAAATTGATGTACAACTTTTAAGGACCACACATTTGTATTTAGTGTAATCTCTGTTTTGAATTTTAATATTTTATTGTGAAGCACTTTTTGACCTCTGCTCTTAAATGGTGCCATAAAAATAAACTTTTCTTGCTTATTACTTATTTAAAAAGACTTTTTTGCATGTTCCCATTAGTAGTCCTTATCTACCCTTTCCAGTGTGGATGTGCACGTAACTACCAACCCCACCATGACCTTTGAATAGTTTTGTGTGTAAATGGAGTGGCTGAGGTCGAAGATAACTGATACTATCTCAACTTCCTTAGGAACTAACTATTAAATTGAGGGAAGTGAGAGCAACACTGTCAGCAAAAACCAATAACTGTCTTAAAATGATTTGTTTCTGTATTTCTTTGGCTTTAACATTGGGAGCATTGTCTGAGGTGTTTGGCATCCTCATTTCAATACTCAACACAGCTTTCTAGCAGCAAAGAACTACTGAGATCTTAAAAAAACACTCCCTGATGTCTTCAACTAATGTGAAATTCATTAGGGGGAAAGTAGGAGAGAACAACACAGATGATGAATGTAATTCGATGCAAAATGGTAAATGTAAAGTTAAGAACGAAGGGCCATGGAAAACAGCAGTAGGGGTCATGGCGGTCATTCTTGTTGTTGTTGTTGCTGTTTGTGTTGGTCTTGGTGTTCATTGTTGCAAAAGAAGGGTTCAGCAGGATCGACTCAAACTAAACTTCACAGAGCTTTTCATCAACAGATGTGAGATTTACGGGGGGAAAAACAAAAGGTAAGATTTTATTTTCTCTTACTTTTGTGAACATTTGAAGTCCGGTATATTGAGAGTTATATACACCTGAGGTTAAAATCTCACGGCAATGACTGAACAGTCTGTTAATGTTTGTGCTGATTCTTTGTGTGTTTAAATAACTTAAATTTAAATTACGTGTGATTCAAATTTTAGTTAATATGTACTTTAATTTTTCTTATCAGGACAGACTGGCAACATGTATTCAAAATATTTGAACAAGCCTACGTGGGGAAGTCCAGCGGTCATGTACCTATGGAAGCCTATTACCCCTTAATGGATCTGGTCCCTTTTGAACATCCATGTAACACAGTAACTATCATCACAGGCTCTGGCACATTATCCAATCAGAGAATACTTCTTTCAAAATTAAAATACTACATCTTCATTAATGTGATATTTTCTTTTTATCTGTAGACAATGCTCTGGAGTAAAACCCAAGATCTGGTCTACAAGTACACTGAGAATAAAAAATCTTGTTTCATCCTGAAAGACACTCTGCTGGTATCTGTTCTGGAAAACCAAGAATGGTGTGGAAAAGAAGGCAGCAACAGTAAGACTCTGTAAATGGTGGTCAAACTTAAAACCTCACCAATGACACCTACTTTGTTCAGACTAGCCAGCAGATTACTGTCCTAAAGCACAAGAGGTTCTTGTGTTGGTTTGAAGTGGATTATAAAGTTAAATTACTTATGTTAGTGTTTGTTACATTTGCTCTCACTGTTCCTCTCTACTGCTTATCCAGTACAGAGCGCTGCAGGAGCTTGCATTTGTCAAAAGAGCTTTAATCGATCATCTTTTTAAAAAAATAAGTGAAAACTAAACTTCTGAGCAAAATTAACTCTTGAACTTAAATCACCATAATTAAAACTATCTTGAATATGGACAGTATGTTTGAAAAAAAAAAAAAAAAGACATGAGATTTAATTCTCTGACCAAGAGAGCTGGATGCTCCCTTGGTGGTGAAGCTTTCAGCAGTGTGTCTGCCCCCTGGTGTCTGGCTGCAGTACACGTAAAAAAAATCTGTCACCCCCATTCATTTGAATGGTGGAGCAGTCAAACTTTAAAAAATAAATACAGGTCGTACAAATGTTTCTCATATCCGTAAGCTGTGGTGACATGTAGTTAATATTTGACTGTTTTGTGTCCAAGATCTCTTTTTCCTGAAAAGTTTATTTTTTCGTTAGTTATTAGAGTTTAAAAAACGGGGTTTTATTTCCAGGTTTCCTTTGATTCACAGCCGCCGTAGAGGGAAACTTCAAAGGACACACAGCATCTTGTGACGTTACGCTGTAGGGCGGAGCTTATTACAGTGGCTTCACAGGCTCTGGCTGCACAATGGCTGCGCCCAGGAGCGGGATTTTTTTTGCTTCAGAACCGTACAACAGGAAGAAGCGGAGCAACGCTGTCCATTTTTTATTTACAGTCTATGAGTTTGACCCATGTTCCCTATGTTAACATGAAGGAGTGGGGTTTGTGACCTGTACTGCAGCCAGTCAGTAGGGGGAGCTCTAAAAATGATGTCTTCACAGTCAGTGCACAATTCTGGCATCCATTCTAATGTACTAATTCTAATGATCCAGTGTCTGTGAGCTTGTCTTTCAACTACACTGAAATTGCAATAACCTAAATGTTGTGTATATGTGTGTTTTGTTCTAGAAACAATCACTGAAAACTGCCCAATAAGTGAAAATTGGAAGAACAACTCTGTTAATTCATTCTGGAGGACAGCCTCAGCTGCAGTAAGCTCCCAACAACACATTACAAACTTTTACAAACACAGCAGGTCTAGAAGACCATACTCTATGTTATATTATTAACAGAGACCCAAATCAAGACAGGGTAAGACTCAAGTCTCTGAGCATTGCACCCCGCAGTATTCAGCTAGTTACAGCGGTGAGGAAAAACTTGCAGGTTTGATTCCCAGCCACGACTATTTCCTGCATGCAGAGCCGGCTCTACCCAATGTGGTTACCTAGGCGAGATTTTAAATGGCGCCCCCCCTCCATCGGCGATTAACATGCACTTACAAAAGAAATCGAATAGCATTGCTTTTATCAATGTCTTTAATTTGTAAGGTAACATGTCACCAAATTTACATACTTAAATACAAAAAAATATGAAATAAAATATAAATACCCTAACTACACAATAAAAACTTGTAAATAAGTGAATAATAATAATAATAACAATAATAATAATAACAATAATGATAGTAATAAATTACAAATAAAACAATCAACATCAAACAATTTAAATAACCACACAGTTTGCTCACAAAAACTATATGCATAGGCTACATTTACACTCTGCAATAACTATATACAAAAACTAAATAAAATATATACAAAAGCTATGTAAAAAACCTTTCTACAACTATTTACAAAACTATGTACAAAACAGGCATTTTAGAGACCTCTAGTGGTGGATTTTAATTACTGCATCCACTACCTACTCAGCCACCCCTCTCCTGCTACAGCTGTACTTTCCTAGCTTTTCTCCCAGCAAAGTCATCTATGACATCGTCATATGCAACCTCACTGGAGACCACATGATTTATGCTGATAATTGAAAGTCGGGAGGAGGGGGGGTGACGCCGCCGCCCCATTGCTTTACATCTGAATCAATGTGAGGTAAGGTAAGGTAAGGAAGTAAGTATTTAAGGTAAGGAGGTAAGTAAGTAAACAAGTATGTAAGTACGTATTTAAGCTAGTTAGTAAGTAAGTAAGTAAGTAAGTAAGTAAGAAAGTAAGGTAAGAATATCAATAAGGAAGTAAGTACATAGGTAAGTAGTAAGTAAGTGAGTTATTAAGTAAGTATGTAAGTCAGTAAGTGAATATATCATTTTTAAATACAATTTAACAGTTCCTACCAGTTCTTTTTTAATAAGGAAAACATAAGCACAAAGATAATTGTTGTAAACTGACCGCTTTCCTTTTTTTTCATTCAGCAAGCAGTGTAACAAGGATTCACTCAAGAATTTAAGCAATATCCTGAAGACCAAAGAAATTGTTTATGTTTGCAAGGAAGTGACTCAGTAAGTTCACCGCAGATCATAACTAACACTGTACTCCATTATTACTGCTAAAAGTCAATCATGTACTTCCTCTTGTTTATTTGTTTCACTGTAGATCACACATCGAGGAGTGCATACAAAATGCTTCACCCGCCTGCTGGTGAAGGCTGCTGCACTGAATATCACTCAACACTGGACAAGATATCACATAATGCAGATATATATCCTATTTATCTTAAATTTGGAACTTGCAAATTTGATCAGACTTGAATGCAGATCAATAGATGATGCAGTTGTCTGACATTTTTGACATATGCAAATATTAACTGAGTGTAATGGTACAATAAATGATTTGAGCAAACATTGGGAGCTGAGTTATTGCTTTGTGTGGGTTGATTTAAATATGTATCAATAACAGTAGATGATGACTTTTTTATGTTTCTTTTTTATGAACCTTCGCAGGTAATCCGAAAAAAAAAGAGAAGATATTTCTTATGAAACATGTCATGAGAGAATATTTTCTTATCTAAATCAATGATTTTAAGGGGAGAAGATGGGATATTCTGCAGATAATGAAACCTCTTAGCACAAATTTGTCAACGGAGATATAAGGCTGTATGAATGAAATTAAGAGGATGGTTTGTTTAGACAAAATGTACACTCAATTTAAAGGCAATTGTGTGAAATATGGGGTCTTTAAATTTTCAGTTAAGTAATGTACAAATGATATTCTGATTAAACTATTCAGGACTTCTCCATAGAGTTTGTAGCTTAAGTAAGATGAAGTGAAGCCTCTGAATAACTTAATATTTACATTGAATATGAGACTTTCAAGAAATTATGAACAGGTGCTACTCTGGAGGAAGTAATGAATTAAGAAAAATCCAGTACTATAGGCATATCTGGAAGGGTGAATTTAATTTAGCTTATTCTCTAAAGACAACTGCAAACAATGTGGCGCATGGAAAACAAACTTGGGCGTAAGCAATTTGCTGGCAACATCGGAATACCTAAAAAGTTGGCCATCATACCCATCTGTAATCATCCTAGAAAGCCTATTGGTTCCAATATTCCCCAGCAATAATGATTGAGTAATGATTTTATGCATGACATAATTTTGATTCAAATATTTAAGAATCTATATGGAGGTGATGATGCTGAAGTGAGTGAAGTGTGAACAAGTAGAGACACTCACTGCTCTACAGGGGACATGGAGACAGAGATGCACTTCCTCTTCCACTGCAGCAAGTTCTCTTTACTAAGAGATTCCCACCACAGGGAAATTACTAAAATAGTAACAAACTTCCCAACATTAACCCCAGAAGAGAAACTGTCAGTTCTCCTGGGGGAAGGGTGAGCAGCTCCTCTGGCTGCTAAATATGTGTCTGCCTGTCACAGCCTGAGGGACGCACCATCCCATAATATTTGATTTTAGGTGAAGGTTTTATGAGCATACCGCATCAAGTGAGGACATTGAGATATGCTGCATGGGTGACACCATCGTTCATTAGTGCGTATAAAATATGTAATATATATAATATGTAATGAATATATATGTAATGAATATATATGTAATGTATGTGTATAATTTTTATGTGCTTTGGCAACAACATGTCTTTGTGACATTGAATTGAATTGACAAGGAGCTTTAAAAGTGAGTTCAGTTTTATAAAGCTACCATGAGGAACTTTGGCAGTTTGTGTTGATGTTGGCGCCCCCCCTGTGGACAAACTCTGAAATATGTGAACAGTAAATGTCTTAAAGATATTTCTACAATGATCCACTTGCATTTACAAAACTGATTTAAATATATACACCTTATGACTCTATGTTCCTTACACTTTGAAGATGTTACTACGAATGCTAATGTGACTTTAACTGCAGTCAAAGCGATGGCCTAAAAATCAAACAGAAGCAGTGCTTGGTGGCCAAAGAAGTGCAACAACTGCATATTATTCAGTTAGTTTTACTTTGTCCCTCCTCTGTTTTATTAAGTGAGGTCACCACCATCATGAGAATGGAACCAACACAGCTCTCTGACATCATGTTCACTGATAATAATTTACCTGTGCGAAGGGCAAATATTTGTCTTTCGGTGTTTGGGCTCATTCTGTACAGCATGTTGTATTCAAAGAGAAAGAGGGAAGTTAAAATAATGAAGTTCCTCATTTAAGGACCAAAATGGCTTTTTAGGTGTTTCTGTCCTGTGGTTCTTATTATGACACTGTGAAATAATAAGGAATAAGACACTTTGGACTGTTGCATGTAGCCGGCAACAGCACTCCATTCTAACAGCTCTGTTAGCGACTCTCATTTCACAGAAGGAGTTAAAATGGAGTCTATACCGGCCGTGTCTATTTGTGTTACTGTCGTGGTTGTTGTCATCATTGTTGTTCCAACGGTTCTGCTGACTCGTCAAGCCGATTTCAGGGAAACATTCATACACTCATGTATGAGTGCAAATCATGTATTTAAAGTGATATTTCAGTTTTTTTTCAAGTGGGGTTGTATGTGTTTTATGTCACTAGTAATTGAATTAACCACTATGGATGCCGCTCAGCTCGGAAGGTTTTTTCAGATCTTACAGTAAATATTTTTGTAACTCCCCTGTATTTCTTTATTTAGGGGAACATGTGAATGTCAATCCCTTGGAAGTTTAAGGCAGGACCTGAATCACTATATAAAATGTATTTGCCAGCGAGTGGTTATGTAAGTTCACTGCAGACGTCAACAATAATAAACGTTCTACACTACTTTTTGTCACAAAACATCCACGTTATTTTGTGTCTTCACTCAGCGCAACTCTTGTATATTTCTTTCACAGTAGATGACGTTTCAAGACATGCATGGAACAAAACACCTCATCTGATGACTGCTGGAGAATTCTTCTGAACTCAGTATCAAATTGCACTGTCAGACAAAACAGCATAAAGAAATACATTCATTTCATCTTTTTTCAGTCCTTGTAAGTTTCTAGATTTGGTAGATGAATTTGCTTTTGTGCTTTGTCTTCACTTTCCTTTTAATGGTAAAAACTAGCCCTGCTATCTGACTTTGTTGAATCAATAAAATCACCTACTATTTGGGGCAATATCTAAAATCTTCAAATAAAATGTTGGTATTAAAGCTCCTGTGAAGAGTTTTTAGCTGGCCATGAAACTGTCTGAAATTAACAATGCTGCCTCTTTGTGATCTACGCAAGCAATCAAGACCACAAAACATAGTTTCTTTACCGACCCAAAAACAGTCTTTAGCTGCTGGGAGGGGGTAGGTGTCAGACCAGAGGATTGTGAGCAACTGAAGAATACTTGATAATTAATTTTCCACTGCACATATTTGCAGTGAGTGATGCATTTGAGATTCATTAGACAGTAGGATGTGATTTAATTGTCAGAAATCCCCACTTAGACTTGTAAATAGCCGAGATAACAGGGGGCACCACTATAGCAGTTACAAAATGATCTTATGGTGACATCTTCCATGGGCTAAAAACAAAATCACTAAGCTGTCTGACAGATTTGCTGTAATTTTGAAAATAAATTATGAGCAAAGTTCAAAGCGGAATTGTTTTTTGAGTTGTCTGGTTTGATTTCAAACTGAAAGAGCAAGGACGGTGTGGTTATTTTTCAGAAACTTGACAAGTAATCGTCTAGATAAATTCATCTCTTGTGAAATGACTTAATGAGTCATTCAAACTTATTGTTACCTCTATTTAATACATGGTTTGAGAAAAAAACAAACATGCCTAGTTTATGACCCTGGTAATGTTATACTAATGCTATCCAAACTTTTTATAACTTTTTTTTTTTTAAGTTATATTTTTGGGCATTTTTGTCTTTAATGTATAGGGGGGAGTAGAGAGTGGGGGAGGACATTCACTAAATGGTCGAGGCTGGAATCGAACCTGCGAACTTTACCACGAGGGCTATAGCCTTTGTATATGGGACGTGTGCTTAAACTGCTAGGCCAACGGTGCCCTATTATTTCTTTTTTTTTTAATTGAAATTAAAAGCTGCTATCTAAGGTTTAACAAACAGCGAATGCAGATAGAGATAACTGTTAAATTACTATAATTAAGAGAACGTTCTAGAGAGGAACTTTAAGGTGTGAGACTACTTTTGTGTCTGGAAGAAGGAAACATAAACTTGATGGGCTAATGTTCTCTAAATGAGGATGTCGCTGTTAATGCTAATGTGACTTTAAGTGCAGTCAAGGCCATGGCCTAAAAATCAAACAGAAGTAGTGCTTGGTGACCAAAGAAGTGCAACAACTGTATATTATTAGTTAGTTAGTTTTACTTTGTGCTTCCTGTTTTATTATATAATGAGGTAAATAACATCATAAGATAAGATAAGAGATTCCTTTACTCGCCCCACAACAGGGAAATTCGAAAAAGAGAATATAAAGCAAACAAGAGCCTATAAAGTAACAATTATTAAAAAGTTATTAGCAATTAAAATTAAAATTAAAGAGGTAAAAAATAAGCATATCTTACAACATATATATATATATATAACCTATATAACCAATAATATATATATATATATATATATATATATATATATATATATATATATATATATATATATATATATATATATATATATATATATATATATATATATATATATATATATATATATAACCTATATAACCAATAATAAAAAAAAATATATATATATATATATATATATATATATATATATATATATATTTATTATTGGTTATATAGGTTATATATATATATATATATATTATTGGTTATATAGTCTGACCACTGCAGGAAGAAAAGACCTGCGGTGAGACGCCGCAGATGAAAAAGTCTGTCACTGAACGAGCTACTTAGTGTTGTTATGGTCTGCTGGAGGGGGTGTGACATGTTGTCCATCAGGGCAGATAGCTTTGCCATCATCCTCCTGTCAGCCACCACCTCCACAGGGTCCAGTGGGCAGCCCAGGACAGAGCTGGCCTTCTTCACCTGTCACTTCAGCTTCTTCCTGTCAGCAGCAGAGATGCTGCTTCCCCAAGCAGACCACTCCAAAGAAGATGGCTGATGCCACCACAGAGTCAAAGCAGGACTTCAGAAGAGCCCCCTCCACACCAAAACACCTGAGTCTCCTGAGCAGAAATAGTCTGCTTTCTGAGAATAAAACCAACACAGCTCTCTGACATCATGTTCGGGGTCAATGATTTACCCGTGCTAAGGACAAAGATTTGGCTTAGTTGTTTGGGCTCTGTACTCATTCTGTAGTTTCTTTTTTGATTAAGCCAACTGTGACACCGTGAGCTAAGACACCTTCCCAGACAGACTAGTTTTAAAGGTAAATCTACTCATTATTTTATTCTATGTGTGTATTTGATTAAGGTTGATTTGAAAAGTTGTGTACATAGCTTTTCATAGTTCATCTGTGTCAACAAAAGGAATGTTGTAAGATAATAAAACATACGAACTTCAGCGTTTAAAGGCACAGTATTGATCTACTGGTTTTCTTTCCATTGAAGGCTCCTTTGCTAGATAAAACTTGATTAAGTGCTCTAAAAGAGAAGATTAGATGACCTCTCTGTACTTTCAACTGGTCAGATATGAGTTCCCTGTGTGTTTCATAGAGGTGTAGCAGCTATAAAGCAATTACAGCAACATTTTAATCTTATTCTGGTTTTGGACTATTGCACTGAGAGACCAGGCTGAGACCCGCAGCAAGGAGCCGGCGACAGCACTCCATTCTAACAGCTCTGTTAGGGACTCTCATTTCACAGAAGGAGTTCAAATGGGGCTTATAAAGGGCCTGGCTATTGGTGGTACTGTCACCATCGTAGTTGTCGTTATCATTGTTGTTCCAACGGTACTGCTGACTCGTCAAGAAGCTGATTTCCAGGAAACATTTATGGAGAAGTGTTTGAAGTTTCCAGAAGAAAAACAAGTGTAAGTGTGTTTGTATTTCTAGTTTAGTTATTGCTATTTGAATACACATCAGGATTGTGTAAAATATCACAATACTCATTATGGATTTAAAAAATCAAGTGTGACTAACTTGCATTATTTTGTTTAGCTGTGAGAGTAAATGGGCCGCCTTTGAACAAGCCTATGTGGGGAAGGACGAATGCAACATTACTGAAGAAAACTATAAGCTCCTCTTCGATCAGACGCCTTTCAAGCACCCATGTGGCAAAGTAAACATCCTCACTACTGCCTATGTCAAAGTGTCATGCACATTCCTTTTATATATTTAACAATTTCATATCAACTCTTTTTGGTTAGACAATGTTCTGGAGCAAAACACCTGATTTGGTCCATAAGTACACCGAGAAGAGAGACTGTTTGTTCTCCTTGGAGGACACTTTGTTGGGGTACGTGCTGAATCATCTGAAGTGGTGTGGAAAGCTGGGCAGCAAGGGTAAGAATCATCAGCTACAGTGAATCTTGTAGACTTATTTATACTCACTTTTGACTCTTTTGGTTTATTCTGAAAATAACGAAACAAATAGCATACATGTTGAGTCTATAACAGCCTTTCTTGTGGTAACAAGTCTTCCTGAATTATTTAATGTAAATACAACCAATTTGTACCGGATAACAACAGCAGAATATATCATGGTTTCATGGTATCTCTCTGCTTTTCTTGTAAAAAGCTCCAGAAACCGCTAAAATGTGGAATAAGAAATGAAGTCAGTCAGTAAACTACGCCACAGAGATTAATGACAAAGCTAATGTCAAGCCTGTTTGTTCTTACATTTTGAGACTCTCCTAAAGATACAACAAAAATAAATACAAGTTTTTACAAAAAAAAAATAATATCAAGGTATTTTAGCTGAGCTTATGACAAAACAACATAATATGAGATATAATATTGCAGGGGGTCATCCCTATGTTCCCATATTTCTTGGACATTTTCAAAATTAGGTCTTGTGTTCATATATTTCCCTTCAATTTAAGGCCGCTCTCTCTACTTAGTTTAGTTCATTTATTTAAAAGGACAATGTGCACTTATATTAGCTGTTTGCAATAAACAAAGAGATGGGCCCGCCAGATTTAGCTAAATCCTACATTCCATCTGTAGTCCATTGCTACTGGATAATAGGTTGGTAATTGGCTACAAATATGAGAGAAAAGGGGGATCAAATCTGAAACAAATTTTAGAAAAAAGGAAGTGTTGGAACATAGGGCCTAATTGTGAAAAAAAATTTTTTTGGAAATGTGGGAACTGTGGGAACATAGGGCCTAATTGTGAAAAAATCTTAGAAATGTAGGAACTGTGGGAACACAGGACCTAATTTTGAAAGAAAATCTAAGAAATGTGTGAACTGTGGGAACACAGGACCTAATTGTGAAAAGAAAATCTTAGAAATGTAGGAACTGTGGGAACATAGGGCCTAATTTGGGAAAAATCTTAGAAATGTGGGAACATAGGGAACACAGGACCTAATTTTGAAAGAAAATCTAAGAAATGTGGGAACTGTGGGAACATAGGGCCTAATTGTGAAAAAAAAATCTTAGAAATGTAGGAACTGTGGGAACACAGGACCTAATTGTGAAAAAAAAATCTTAGAAATGTAGGAACTGTGGGAACATAGGGCCTAATTTGGGAAAAATCTTAAAAATGTGGGAACTTTGGGAACACAGGACCTAATTTTGAAAGAAAATCTAAGAAATGTGGGAACTGTGGGAACATAGGGCCTAATTTTGGAAAAAAAATCTTAGAAATGTGGGAACATAGGGCTGTGGGAACATAGGCACACTCCCTATTGCAGCCTAGCATCAATGTAGGGGGGGCACCACTAAAGTCTGCAGGGTCCCCAGCAGAGGGTGCTAAAGTTACACGCAAAATATAAGAGTACATTGGACGCAGCACTGACAAACTAAAAACAGCAAATGACCCACGAATAGTCGCAAGTAAGTGAAAATGATGCATGGGATCATTAAAGCTGCTTCATATACTTTTATGCTTTTCTAAAGGTACTTAATGTGATAGCCCTGACAGTTAGTTCTCCTCTATGTGAAGCTGTATGTTTAACTATCACTTAAAAGCATGTTAAAGCTTCAGTAGTGCAAAAGTAAAGTTTATTAATATATTCTTTGTGTCTTTATGTCTGTATTATTCCAGAAACTTTCACTGAGAATTGCCAGGAGTGCAAACTCAACCCTGTTGATGTATTCTGGAAAATAGCCTCTACAAAGGTGAGCACCCAGCAGGAAATCACTCATTGCATTAATTTAGTGAGTGATGTGTGCAATGCAACCTTAATCAATGCAAAGACAGATATTTTCATCAATAAGGCTTTATATTGCCTTTGTAAGCAGCATGTCTTATTTATTTTGACTGATAGACATGTGGCTAATCACGTAGACTGCATAAAGATGGATGATGCGTCTCTGTGCTCACTCCCATTGAATGGAAATGATGCCAAAATAATCCTGACATATTGTGCATTTGAAGCCAGTCTGCTAAAAAAGGGACTGGCTTTCGGAGCTGGCACTTTTCTATGACCAAGACATACATTTAATTTACCCATTAAATGACAAAGATCGCTCAGATGTGTATACAGTGTACGAAGCAGTCACTTGCAGTTATGGACAATTTGAATTAAGCTTGTGTTAGTGATTTTCTCTCCTGGTTTCTTCTTTACCCTGCCAGTCTGGTGTACATAACCACAAGGAAGCTGCATTTGATAACAGAACTGCCAATCAGGGCCCATTTTTAAGCATCAAATAACATCTGAAAACTAAAATTATTATTATTATTATTTGAAAATGAATATTTTAGCACAAATCAGCATGATGACAGCTAATGAGAAAACTTTGTAGTGTACTTTCATTTTATTGTTTCACCCATGCACCATTTGTTAACATGGAGGAGGCGGGCTTAATGCCTAGCTTTATGCAGCCACTCAATAAGAGGAGATATTCATCTCTTGGCCTTGGTTTTGGGGAGCTGTCACATCATCCATCCTTTTATACAGTCTATGAGCCAATTTGACATCATCCACTATAGAAATTGCATCTTAAATCTCTATCTCATTCTAATGTCCACAGTTTGCACTTCATGCATGCGATGGAGCGTCAGTAATGCTTGATGGCGAGAGGCCAGAACCATATGATTCAAACAGGTGAGCTGCACTTAACTTGCCATGTTGATAGTTGAATGAATCCTATGATGATGACATAAAAGCACAAACCATATGTTAGTGTTACTTTGCTTTATATTCAAAAGCATTTAAAAAGGTATTTATGCGTTTTGTTTTTTTTCATTTAAAAAATACTGGAAGCTATAGTCTCCGCTCTGTGACCAAGTCACAAAAACTTGTTTTTGCTTTCGGTCCCAGAGTGCATCTTGAAATGAGTAAAAAGAGTTTTAGATACGCTGCTCCTGCAGCCTGGAACCTGCTGCAGGAGAGCTTGGGTTTGAGGGAGCTTGTCTCTTTAAATGTTTTTAAAAGCAGACTGAAGGCATTTGAGGAAGAGGTGTCAGCTTGTAGAAGCTTTGACTCATGACTTTTGTTCTGAAATTCATGATATGTTGTCATGTTTTAGAATTCTGTGTTGTTTGTCTGTAACTTTGTTGGAATGTGCTGCTGCTGATCTTGGCCAGGACACCCTTGTAAAAGAGATTCTTAATCTCAATTTGGTTTTCCTGGTTAAATAAATTGAAATAAATAAATAAAATAACAGTTGGGATGTCAGGAAGTGTGAGCCACAGACATTACAAACTGTAAGCTCGATGCCATCCTAAGTCAAATGTTTCTTGATTTGATATATGTCTTCTATAATGTTGCTCTTTTGTGTGTGCTGTCAGTTTCTTTGGAGGTGTTGAGGTTCCAAATCTTCAGCCGCCACGAGTGAATAATCTCACTGTTGTTCTGGTCAATCCGGAGAATGGGTACGATTCTCTTGTAGAAGTTATGATTGTGTTTAAATATATATAAAATATAATTTCCAATGTCATGTATTCAATTTTGTGTGTAACTGCAAAGAAAAACCTTCCTTTTTTAATCCCGCCTTATTTCTTTTATTCAGGAAAAACTGCACCTGTGAATCACTCGGAAACTTAAGGAAGGACCTGGATCAAAAAATTGGTTGTACCTGCAGAGCGGTGGCCAAGTAAGTTCACCTTGGACCTTCTTTTGTGGTAGCGCAAATAAGTAAGGGATAATTTATAGCTTTTGGTTTGAGGCAGATGGCTGTCTAACATGAGTCTGGTTCTGCTGGAGGTTTCTGCCTGTTAAAAGGACGTTTTTCCTCGCCGCTGTAACTTGCTAAATACTGCAAGGTGCAATGCTCATGGTGGATTAAGTTGAGATCAGACTGAGTTTTATCCTGTCTTGGTGTTGAGGCTCTGTTAGGTCTCTCTCTGTTGGTATAGACCTGCTATGTTTGTAACATAGCCGTGTCTTGAGATAACGTTTGTGGTGATTTGGAGCTATACAAATAAAGATAGATTGATTGACAGTTTTCTGGGGGTTATGCGAAATAGAATCCAGGCAGGATGAGACAAGACCCCAGACTAGACATTATCCCACTTACTACCTAACTAAATATACCAACAAGGTGACACTAAGTATTGATCTAAAGATGATTTGAATGATTTAAAAATGATGTATTTACAAAGCTAATAAAGATAGTCCCTCAGTTTTGCAGGCTGGTAGCGCTTCCATGGCAAAGGTATTCGTATAAGCTTACTTACGGGTTGAATTAACAATAAATTTAACATTTTTGTTCATGGTAAAATTGTAACTCTTGTTGTGTTAACATCCCTGACTAATTACTATGCTGTTTTACCAATTCTCATCTTCTAGTCAGCCATTAACCACAAATCTAAAGTGTTGTCCTTTCCTAAATAAATTGAGGCTGTTTAAAGTTTCCTCCATGTTGTCTACTGATGCTATAGGAAAGTAACCTGAACTCCTTTCCCTAGATTTATTTGATATATGGGACCGTTGACAAGGGTTTCGACCAATCAGAATCAAGTATCCAACACATTACAAAACCTCCATGTTATTTTTGTCTTCACACAGTACACCTCTTGTTTATTTGTTCCTCTGTAGATCACACGTTGAGAAGTGCATCAAGGAAAGCACCCCCTGTGGAGCCTGCTGGTGAAGCGTTCTTCTCAATGTCATGCATCAAACCCCACTTCAGAACAAGCGTGCTGCTTCAGCTCAGCGGTTAAAGCACATGCCCCGTGTGCAGAGGCTAACGTCCTCAAACTTGACTCTTTGTTGAATTTAATCCACCATTCCTATCTCTCCACATTTACTGTCTCTCTTCAGATGAATCAAGGCAAAAAAATCCACTCTCAAAAAGTGTTTAGCAGATCAAATTGTGTTTGTGCCTATTCTATACGAACTGAAATGTCTAATAATCTTTATGTATGAATTTATGAATTGTATGTATTATATTTATCTACCTTTTTATGCTTTTTTAACTAAATGTTTGTGGCTCTCTCTCCGGTGTCAGTCCTACTTTCAGATTGTATACAACTGATGATCACCCTTCTTATTTTATGGCAATGCTTCAACATGTTATCAAAAGTGTGTTATTAAATTGATGTTATTTATTGGAGTTATTATACTTAAGTGCTGGTAAACAAAATGGTGAATAAAACATCAGATCACTCGACGATTGAAATTTTACGAATGGTTTCAACTCCTCCAGGACCAAAAGTCTGCATTAATCAAAGAAAGAAATGTTGTGTAAGTATACATTAGACTTCTACAACACTCTAGTACTTGTGTGTATTCATTTCTGGAATGATAAGTATGTTTGAAAAATTTTACATATGGCGATCTTTCTTTATAGACTTCAGAACTGGTTGTACAATGCAACTTAAATAATGTACAACCATCAGAATGGTTTTATTAAAAAATGTGTTGAAACTTGAAAGACACCTACCAAGACAGACATCATGGTTCTATTGTTTGTCTTTGCCAACAAAGGACATATCCCATCCATCCATCCACCCATCCATCCATCCATCCATCCATCCATCCATCCATCCATCCATCCATCCATCCATCCATCCATCCATCCAACCATCCAACCATCCATCCATCCATCCATCCATCCATCCATCCATCCATCCATCCATCCATCTTACTCCACTTATCCGTGGCTGTGCCAAGGGGTGTACGGGGGTTGATTTTTTATAACTCGTTATTTTTGAAAATGTTAAAATTACAGGTTTTGCCTAATTAATGACATGGCTGACTTGACTTGACAGACATGCACCATGCACTGTAGCTGTTAACAAGGAGGCTAAAAGCCTGCATCAACTCCACCTCTTTGCCTGTAGTTAAGTCAACTAAAAGTTATGCTGACTCAGCATTTTCTTCTTTTTTTTTTTTGAATTCCAAGATTTTTTTTGTTTGTTTGTTTTTCTTGTTTATTTTATTTTTTCCTTTTATATTATTTTACATGTAACAGTGCGAAGATGTAAAAGTGCAAGGCATTAAACCAAACATAAATGAAAAGAAAAGTAGTGTTTGAAAACAATAATCAAATAAACTTGTCAGGCATAGACCACATAGGCGTTACACAAAAAGGTTACCATACAAGACGATCATAAAACAAAAACTAAACAAAACAAAACACCTGAGTCAGTATTTTCAATATGGCGACAATAGGCTTTAAAACCCAATGGATGACGTCACAGAGACCACATTCATGTTTTATACAGTCTGTGTTTGATATGTTCCTATATAACGACCAATCAGAATCAAGTACTTTACACCACTTTGTAATAATGAAATAATAATAATAAAAACTTCAAGGTTGGAAAGCTCTTTATATAATAATATCCATTATTTTTTTGGAGCACTTTCAAATTGGACGTTAAAACTGCTTCACAAAAACTTAAAGAAGGCACTTAATTAAATTATAATAGGAAGGATTAAGAAATATTTTTAAACAGATGTGATTTAAAAAAAAAACCTCTTTAAAGTTATATTTTTGGGGCTTTTACACCTGTATTCAGAGAGGAGAGGACAGTGGATAGAGCAGGGGGGCACAGGCTGGCATTGAGCCGGGGCTGCCCGCTATATGGGCGTGCAGTTTAACCATTATAGGCTAAATCTGCACCCCATTTAAAAGACCTCTTAAAGACATCAATTTATTTTAAATAATATTTACAAGTCAATTAAAAATCCAAACTCAAATGAAATCATGAAATTATCCTAACAGTTTGTTTTGTGAGGGAACAGTCTAAACTGACATCATTTTCTTTGGTCCCAGATTTTTGTAGCCCACACAGCAAACACTCCCCTTTAGATTTCAGCCTGGTGTTTTAAACACAGGGTACAGTACTAACATGTCTGAAATACAGCAAACAGACCATAAAGGGTCTTTAAAGCAGTCAGCAAACTCTTAGAAGCTAAAATAAGAAGCATGATAAGAGGTGTTAATCTTTACCAGGGTTTGGTTGCGTCACAAGGCAGTCTGGGCAATAACACAACTTTCACAGAGCTTTGTTTTATAGAAGGAGCTTTAGAATGGTGTCTAAAAAGACCTTGGCCATCGGTGGTTCTATTACTGTTGCGGTGGCTGTGGTTATTGTCGTTCCTTCAGTTCTGCTGACTCCTCGAACAGCCCAGTTCAGGGCTGCATTCGTGGAGGGATGTGAGGAGTATGGAGAGGCAAGCTACACGTGAGTCTCTCTTCATTCAGCTCAAGGTGTTACATTTTGAATAAACATCAAACATCCTCACCATTATGGGCAATAAATTCCATATTCATCCTTTCCAGCTGTGAGAAAATACTGAACACCTTTGAACAAGCCTATGTAGGGAAGGACCACTGTGGCTTTGCTGAGGAAAATTACAACCAGCTCTTTGCCTCGAACCCCTTCAGTCATCAGTGTGGCAGAGTAAATATCCATGATTGCACAACTCTCTGTTACTCAAAGCATATTTCTATGTAGATATTTGACCATGTCTTTGGAACTCTTTCTGGGTTAGACAATGCTCTGGAGTGGAACAGAAGATGTGATCGATAGGTTTGCTGAGAATTCAGGTGATGTCATCTTGGCAAAGACTTTGTTAGGATCCGTGCTGGATGGACTGGAATGGTGTGGAGCGGAGGGCAGCAAGAGTAAGCTCTTTTAAATATGACTCATGAGAAATTTGAGAAATTCTTAACAGCTCTGCCTCCAAATATTTTGAAAAAATGCAGATACAGTGAGGGGTGACAATTTCAGCATGGTTCCTGGAGCTTTGTGCTTGTGTGGACAGCTACAGTGACTCACATGGCCTTACAAATGGAAAAAGATAGGGCTAGCAGGCTATGGATGACCTACTTGCAGATAAATCACACCAACTATCTTACTTTTGCCTTTTTCACTATACCCAGCTTTAAACAAGAAATCTGAAAGTAGCTGCATCGTGTTGTTTGAGCTTCAATAAGTTAGTACCTGACACCTGTATCCTGCGTCTTTCTCTTTGTGTGCTTACAGATACATTTATTTATCTTTGCAAAACCTGCGATCCCAATCCTGTGAGTTCATTCTGGAGAACTGCTTCTGCCAAGGTAAGTACCAAACAAGAAATCATTAGTTTCACAAATACGTAAACTCAGTCAGGACATGTGTCAGGGACCTTTAAAGCAGAAATGAGGCCCTCTGTTTGCCTCTGAGGAGTTATTTCTTATGCTGTTGGAGCTAACGCTTTAATGTCAGTGTGATTGAGATGACGGCATGCTCGAGAAATATAAATCTTCTTTTAGACAATGATTTGTGTCTAATAAAAATATACGTGAGCATACATGCATGCATATGTGTGTGAGTGTCCACATGATTTCATCTGTAGGTACAAAGGAAGTTAAGTATGAACTGATTTTGACTTTTGTTTTGTTTGCTGTTGTATGAAAGTGTGTACGATTGTTTGTGTGAAGGAAGAACTGCTGAGGCTAATGCTTGGTTTAATGGGGAAGAAAGAAATAAAGAAAGAAAGAAAGAAAGAAAGAAAGAAAGAAAGAAATAGCGAGAGAGAGATAGAGAGAGAGAGAGAAAGGGAAAAATAAAAATTAAGAAAGGAAGAAAGGAAGAAAGAAACAATAACAAAAGGAAGAACGGAATGAACAAATGGACAAACGAAGGAAGGAAGAAAGGGAAAAAGAAAAAGAAAGAAAGGGATATAGAAAAAGGAAAAAAGAAAGGAGCAAAGGAAGAAAGAAGGAAGGAGGGAATGAAAGAAGTAAGAAACAAACAAACAAAGAAAAGGAAAAAGAAAGAAACAAACAAAGGAAGAAAGGAATGAACAAATGGACAAACGAAGGAAGAAAGAAAGGAATAAAGTAAGAAAGACAGAAGGAGGAAGGAAGGAAGGAAGGAAGGAAGGAAGGAAGGAAGGAAGGAAGGAAGGAAGGAAGGAAGGAAGGAAGGAAGGAAGGAAGGAAGGAAGGAAGGACAGAAAGAAACAATGGAAGAAGAAAGGAAGGAAAGAAAGAAAGTAAGAAACAAAGGAAGGAAGGAATGAACAACTGAATAAACAAACAAACGAAGGAAGAAAGAAAGGAAAAAAGAAAGAAACAAACAAAGGAAGGAAGGAATGAAAGAACGAATGAAAGAAAGAAAGAATGGAAGGGAGGTAAGAAACAAAGAAAGAAAGGAAGGAAGGAATGAACAAACAAACAAACGAAGGAAGGAAGGAAGGAAGAAATGAATAAAGGGACAGAAAGAAAGAAAGAAAGAAAGAAAGAAAGAAAGAAAGAAAGAAAGAAAGAAAGAAAGAAAGAAAGAAAGAAAGAAAGAAAGAAAGGGAAAAAGAAAAAGGAAAGAAGAAATGAATCAAGGGACAGAAAGAAAGAAAGGAACAATGGAAGAAAGAAAGATGAATGGATGGACAGAGGGAAGGGCAGAAAGAAAGGAAGGAAGGTAGTTTATCCTCTGCTGCTTCCTGCGGCCACTGTAATGTAAAATAATGACACCACTGTGCTTTTGAATTTCCCTTTAGAGTTAAAATATCACCAAAGTTCTTTGACAGTGAGCCACAACCTGTGAGCTAAACATGCAGCTGATCAGACTGATGTCTGTCTGTCTGTCTGTCTGGAATAAGCCAGGGAATGGGGTCTACAAACATTTTTTAGCTGTGCTGCTTGTATGCCGATAATTTAAGAGACTCATAAATGTATTAATCTTATTTATTTTGTCCATGTCTGTAGTTTGCAGAATATGCCTGTGGTTATGTCAATGCGATTCTTGATGGTGAAATAACTGAACCCTACTATTCGAAAAGGTGAGCAGCACTACAATTGAAAAGATGACAGACCCTTTTCTAATGCTGTTTAAAATACAGAAATATTTTCAACATCAACATCACTGAGATTTGACATCACTACTCTTTTTTTTTTACTGTTAGTCACTTTGCAAGTTATGAAGTTCCAAATCTACAACCCTACAAAGTGACACACCTCAGTGTTCTTCTGGTCACTGAGAGCGGGTAGGATTTTCTTGTTAACTCCCACTGGTTGTTATCTTTTAAACGTCAGTGTCGTTATTTTCTCTACATATTTGGATTGTTATTTTAATTGTTTTCACCCTGTATTTATTTTATTCAGGGGACATTGTGACTGTGAATCGCTGGGAACTTTAAGACAGGATCTGGATTACAGAATAAGTTGTTCTTGCCATGCAGCGACCCGGTAAGTTCACTTTAAGTATAATTTTACTTTGCTATTGTCTCAAAATATCCATGTTATTCTGTGCCATCAATCAGTGCAGCTCTTGTTTATTTGTTTCACTGTAGATCAACTGTCAAAAAGTGCATGGAACAAAACACAACCTCCGATGACTGCCTGAGAAACCTCCTGAACTCAAATTAAACTGTCAGACGTGACTCAGCATAAAAAAGAAAAATATTCTTCAAAGTTCATTTTTAGTTCATTTATACACTTGGCAGATTAAATTACTTTACTCCAGGTTGAAATAGACATCTTCTATGTCTTATTGTTTCTGTTTGGATGGTAAAAACCAATAAACTCTACACTATTTAAAATGTTAAAGTAGTTGGTAAGCACCTGTAAGGAGTTTTTCACTGGTCATGAAACAGACTGAAAATCAAAGGGACCACAGACTGTATAAACAATGCACGTAGTATCCGTGACGCCACCCATCTGTTTCTTAAGTGCTGTTTTGAAGCCAGTTGTTGGCGGGAGCCAAATTGGAAATACTGAACTCAACACAACTGCTGTCCAGCTAGTGTGACGTACTGAGGCGGGCTTTGAGCCTCCTCGCCAACAGTAACAGTGTTCCTGCCTGTCAATCAAGTCAGCTGTGCCTCTCATAATGGAACTCATAATCTTAATATCTTTGAAATTGCTGTGTTATGCAAAAATTCACCCCTGTACAACGTGTGCCGATCGAGAAATTAACTATCCAGACTACACTCGTCTTTTGTACCAGGCTGTAAACATGTTTATTTCTGCTGTAAAGATCGGCCTTTTTGATTCTGTGTGTTTGTGGTTTCCGGTACTTCCGGTGCCAGCCTCAAGCGGACCTGACTGTTAAAGGACAGCAGGATCTTTTTTTTTTCTGTCAGGAACCACCTAGATATGTATAGGA
The DNA here is from genome assembly GCF_009762535.1 of Notolabrus celidotus. Classification (NCBI taxonomy): domain Eukaryota; kingdom Metazoa; phylum Chordata; class Actinopteri; order Labriformes; family Labridae; genus Notolabrus; species Notolabrus celidotus. The sequence goes on from NC_048288.1 coordinate 24,740,129, forward strand.
CAAGATAAGCAATAAATAAGAAGTTTTAGTTTGACCACCGGGGGCACCAGATCCACACAAACAGACACAAACAAGTTCCTAACAGGAGCTATAAGTGATAGTTACTGTAAAGAAGGCTCAGACTTTCAGGGTGGTAAAGAGTTAACTCGTTAAGCATTTGAGAGTGTTTGAATATGTTCTATGGACCACAAGTTCTAAAATATAGTTTATTTTCTACCTTCATGCTAATGCTGTGTTCACACCTGATGAGGATAAAATCATTCTCATGAGGGAATTGCATTTAAAGTCAATATAAAGGCAGGATTAGACGCAAGTTCTCGTCAGATGACTCACATTTTGCGGCATGAATTGACGTATGATGTGACGAACAGACTGTCGGAAGTTTATTCGTATAGAAACAGAGGAAAAAATGATTATGTCTATATGGGAGCTAGTTATTCACTCAAATAAAGCAAGCAAATTATCTTATTCATCAGGTGTGAACACGATAATATGTCCTTCCTGTTCCTTTCAGCCTTTTCAGTCTGAGATGGAAAGAAAGCTGCTGACGATGACAGGTCCATGTTTAAGCACCAGCCTGCAGTATTCCCTTTGACCAATAAGTATTGCTTGCACCATTTAAATACAAGCTAAGCTAATCTGAAGCTGTAGTGTATCTTTGTTTTTGTTAAGTTATATTTTGGGGGGCATTTTTGCCTTTGCAGGACATTTTTGGGGCATTTTCTGCCTTCAACTGATGGGACATCAGACGAGAGACAGGAAATGTGGGGAGTAGAGAGTGGGGGAGGACATGCAGTAAAAGGCGTGTCCAAAAGTTTATACAAAGCCAACCTTGGATCCAAATATCACATTCTTTTATTTTTACACCTAATGAATTAATTTCAATTTTGATTATTTCTTAATTAAAGAAAATAAACCTTTTGAAACGGAACATATAATATCCATTTCTTACCACAAAATAATAATTAACAAAACATTATTAATTATGTTATAAAAACCTACACCATTAGATAGAATCTAACATGTTTACCTTATTTATAGTGACTGATAATACCAATGCTACATAATGTTGAATACAATTAAAATAATTTTGAAGTTATGTTTTATTTTAACAAGCTATTTGAATTTAATGTTTCTGAAAAAGTTCACAAAGGGTCACATCTAATAACGGAATAAATGTAAAAAGATAATGACATTTTTAAGTATGTACAACCACTAACATCAGCATGGCATCAGCATTTATAATTAATAATAATTGTAAAATGGCAATAATTAGTAATTACTTTTAAGAAATTGCTGCTGTGAATTAAACTGTGGGGGGAAAAAAAGAAAATCAACAATTGTACAACAATATATGTATTTGGCTCTTAAGTTTGATCTCTACTACTGTCTAGATGTTTATGCATGTCAGTGCATTTATGTGTCACCTTTTTACCAGTGCCTCATGATGTTTATTTGTTCTTCCAGACTAACATGAGTAAGGAAATAAATACTGTTTGCTACGTCTTCTCGTCCTTTATTCCTGTATCCTGACCGATATCCCATCCTGTTTACTGCCAAACATACAAAGAGCTTGCCCTGCTAACCTTATTACCTTTCAAACATTTATTCTTCGAAGTTATTTTAACTTTAGCGGGGTATAAACAAGATCACTCGGTTCCTGACAGATTTGAAATATGTAAATATGAATCCATTTTCAAACTTTTAACATTTTGAAGTGGGAAGCTGCTCTCTAAGGTTTGACAAAGGTGTATGCAGATAGAGGAAACCGCGCAACAACTTAAAAGACAAGAATGTGCTTGTTAAAAAAAACACACCTGCTTTCGGTTTCTTATTTGTAGCTGAAAGCCTAGAGTGGATGTGTGTGAAGCGAGGGCGTGAGTATGGTGACACACAGACAGGAACTTAACAAGAGGAGTGTGAGTCTCTCAGTGTGGCAGGAAGGAGGAGTTTCAACCAAAAGTATTGACCTCCTCTTTCCTTTCCCCTGACTTGCTGCTGTGTCACACATACCGTAAACAGTCTGTGTGCTGGGAAGAAACGTGGGGGGTTCTCTCTGCTCAGGTCATGTAGGATGCCCCCTTTATCTGTAAAACCACAATATGAGGTTCTATGAGAAGTGCTGTCAGGCCCCAAACTTTAGCACCATTCAGGTTATGTATCATGCTGTGAGCAGTCTGTATGTAGCACTCTGAAGACACATCACAGTGATTATTAGCAGTTTTGGACTTTATGTTTTAACTAACTTCAAAGTATAATTCAACAACCGACTTTTAGTTAACATGAATTAACTTAACACAAGAACGTTAATGCTAGGACAGGAAACCATGAAAAACTTCACATGGTTTTGTCTGTCTGCATGATCAAGGAGTCAACTCTGCTCCAAGGACAACAATGCAAACATTTAGCTTTTTTAAAGGTATATTTTTTGGGCATTGTCACCTTTAATGGACAGGACAGCTGAAGAGAGACAGGAAATGTGGGGAGTGGAGAGTGGGGGATGACATGGTCGAGGCTGGAATCGAGCCTGCGACCTCTGCGACGAGGAGCCATAGCCTCTGTATATGGGGCACGCTTAGACCGCTAGGCCAACGGTGCCCTGCATTTAGCATTTTTAAGGTACTGTAAAGTTCCAGAAGTAGTTAGAGTTTGGGCTTAAAATAATGAATAAAACACTTACGCAGACAAACACAGGTGGGAAATTTACATTTTGTGAAAAACACCTTTGTTGCCAAGAGCGGGATAAGAAGTATGAAATGACCGAATACCAATGAAGAGGTGTAAAGCAGCTAGCCTGTCTCTGTCCAAATATTAGTTTCTAATATTACCCAGCTTTCTTACTAATCCACTATCTGTGTTCCACACTTGGTTTAACCGTTGGCAGTGGTTATTATAATTCTGAACAGCAAAGACAATGCTAGGGAAAACCTGAGCACACATTTCAGGAGTTACTGGGTAGGATTTCACCTCTTTCTGATGACAAAGTGACAAAAAGGAAACTTTCTGATAGCTGTAGTCAACACGGAGGAAATGTTAGCTTAAACTTTAGATTGTTGGTTAATGGCAAGACCCCACTTTGTCTTTGTGGCTAAGCTAGGCTAACACCTACATGTAATGATTATAGCTTTATATTCAACACACAGATCTTGAAATAAAACTTCATTCATTCATTCTGATGGTAATCACTTTCTCTTTTCACAAAAACATCAAATGTAACAATATACACAGAAACAATCAAATACAGATTTACTGGATAAGTTTGTTCCTCATTATTTAACATTCTTTTAAACTGTAAAATATTTTGTATCATCATCCAGAGAATTCCAAAGTTTAACACCATCAACTGAAACACACATTTGCTTTAATAGTGTGTGTGTATGGACTTTTGAAATTTAATTTCCGTCTATGAGCTTCCTCATGAGATGAAACCACAAACAACTTCTGTAAGTTTTCAGATATTTATCTGTTTCTGGCTTTAAACATAAATAGTAATGTTGTAAAGAATTCAAACTTTGTTCAAAAAAAACAGATAACCACCTTTTGGACCCTTTCTATAATGATTTAATCACTAAAGAGGGTTAAAAAAAAGTCATTATCAAAGAATATGTGTACAGAGTAGGGACGACCCATTTAAAATTTGTGATATTGAGAATCTAGATCTGTTTGCTTTCTGTTTGTATTGACCCAAACTATGGAACTCTCTGATTCAAGATTCAAAGGTTTGTATTGTCAATTTTCACTATATATAGAAAGACATACAGTAAAAACCAAATGCTGTTTCTCTCTTCCAGCTCTTAAATAGCAAAAATTTTAATATAAAATACAATAAAATATAATAAATTACAATTAAAAAAGAAAAACAGCTCTGCCTCTGGACAATAAGACGGCAAGCTCTCTGGGCGTTCTACTGCATTATTACCATTGTAAAATCCTATTTTTATTCATTTTATTTTATTCTATCTTATTGTATTATATTTCATTTTATATGTATTTATCTGGTATTTATCTGATTTTATTATATTGATTTTATTATAATGATTTTATTTCATTTTCATTTTATCTGATCTTTACTGATACTACTCTGATTTTATTTTATTTTATTGATTGTCATGTTTTTATTTTTAAGTATACATCCCTTTCCTTACCACTTTTTAAATATTGCTGTTGTTTTCTGTCTCTGTTCTTTTGTGAAGCACTTTTGGCTACATGCTTGAGTGCTGTTAGCACAAAAAAAAAAAAAAAAAAGGAAATCTAAAAATAGGAAATAATATCCAGCAGCTTTGTGGCTATCTACTGAAACTGATACAGTGGAACCTCCTGCTTCGACAAAAATAAACATGTGCACTAACAAAAAAAAAGTGTTATTTTGATGTACAAGGGTAAAAGTCTCAGAGATATCACATTTCTGTTTTGCCATTTGGGCAACATGTCTGTTAAATTTCATTATTGGAGGAGATTCCCAAAACTAACAGGGTTGTCTTCCATCTCCATATGTTGTAAAATATTGAGATTATGTATCAGGGACAGCACATAGAAGAATAATTGAGCACCCACTGGTGGACCCCCCCTACACAAATCGCTGTCAGGTTACTGGAGGCAGAGCAGCAGCGTTTTTTCCCCTTCACTCCTTCCCTGAAAGTCGGTCTGAGTCAAAACCTTTAAGAACAGCCTGTGCGGGGATTGAGTAATAACATAAAACCACGACATGTGTGATTTTCCCACGATAGCTGTGGCACGACACTTATAATTTGTATGTCTGGAGGGTTTCATAATGATATCAGAGTCTTAGAAATCGACTGATGAGTTTGCTTAAAGCGCTTCACTGCTGGTTGCCCACTGTAAAAAATGTCAACAAAGTCAACTCCTGCTGCTGAAGGCCAAAAGTAGGCCAACACATAACTTTGCTTTATCTGACTTGTGTGGTGCTTTAGTTTGTTGGCAGCAGCTGTGGATGGGGGGGCTAGCAGGATTTTAAGCCCTCAAATGAAGAAGGCTGAACATACAATAAAAAAATCACAATACATGTAGAATGACGAGCTCTCTGTGTGTTTTTAAAATTAAACTTTTTAGCCCTGGACTTCTTTATTAAATCGTTGCTTTAGCAACATTTGCTTATCTTATTAATTAATTAATTAATTATTTAATTAATCTATTTATTTATCTATTTATTTATTTAATTATCTATTTTTTTCTTTTACTTATCTGGGTTTTTTTTTAACTTTACCTTATTTTTTAACTTTTCTTTCTACTCTTTAAGTATTTTCTTTATGATCATGCCTTTCATTATTTTTTACCATTTATGTTGTTTTCTGTCTCTGTTCTTTGTGAAGCACTTAGGGCTGCATGCTTGTATGTATAAGAGGTGCTATATAAATAACGTTGAGTTGAGTTTAACTCTGTGAGCAAAAAGTATGCAACTTCTTTCACATGCTGTGTGCCTAATGTTAGCTGCAGTTGGTAGGCTAGACTAATAAAATAATAAATGAAGCCAATCTGACTTTACCTGTATTCAATACTTAATATTTCCTTTCATTTATGGGCTTTCCATTATATATAAATTAATTGATTGTATGTTTAAAGTTAGGGGTAGAATAAAGTTATGATTAAAAATAGATTGTTTATGTAGCCCGTATTTTCAGTCATTACTGGACCTTACTAAAGTAGTTTAAGATAAGATACGATAAGATATTACTTTATTGATCCCAGGGGGGAAATTCAGTTGTTGCAGCAACCCAGACATAAGTACAATCAAGAAAAAGTTCCAATTAGTAAAATAAAATAAGTAAAAATAAAAATAGATTAATAAAGATAGGATACAATTTAGATATATACAATGTTACAAATGGAATTGAGATAAATACAGATGTTACAAATGGATGAAATAGAAGTAATTACAGGCAGTATTAAAAATGTTTCAGTAGTGACAGGTTGACATGGTGTGATTATGTTGGGTATGACAGATTAAGCAATATAATAAATAAATATGGGTATATAAATATGTCCATAAGTTATAGTAAACAATAATAATGTAATTTTGTTTATTGTAGCTATTTTTGTATTACATGTATTACTTTTTTAAACATATATGCGTTAGCTTTTGATTGGTGTTCTTGCCCTTAACACACTGATGATGAATTTTCTTTTAATATAAAAATAATAATAATAATAATAATAATAATAATAATAATAATAATAATAACAACAATAATAATAACAATGATGATAATAATAATAATAATAATAATAATAATAATAATAATAATAATAATGATAAAAATTGGATTTTTTTCATTGGCCCCTTTCAATACACTCGAGGTATAACCTTACAAATGTGACAATAATAAAACAGACTCAATATAAAACAATATACAATATAAAAAGAACACAATGAATAGAAAGACAAGCTAAATATAAAACCAGTCGTACTGCATTCAAATAATAAAATAAATGTAAACATATAAATAGATTTGACAAACACCTCTGTATTATAAAAGGTGATATTCTGGGCCGTCTGTCACTATTTGCAGTGTGTGGGTGGACTTTTCTCTGAGTCATCTCCCCGGCCCGTGAACGCCTCGTTAATTACCGCTCGTGCTGCTGATCTGTCGCTTGTGTACTTTCCTTTCCTTCGCTAAACTCCGTCAGCGGCCCTGCCCTGTGACTGCACGAGCCTCTGTGAGAGAATCCTGGCAGCTGATTGGACGAGGCTGGTTTTGTAACGTCACACGGGATCATCAGTATAACTCTGACTGAGAGACTCACTCATTCAAATCCTGTGTTTTGGTGGACTCTGCACATGTCTTGGACTTTAGACAATAACAACATGGTAAGCCTTTGTCATTTTACTACTTATTATAACATTTGTTTCTGTCTAAACATAAAGCCTTTATGAGTTCTTTAAACTTTTTAAGTTACTGTAAATAAACCAAACTCCCACAAGCCAAATAACTTATAATCGGTTTAATTATGACTCTCTGAAAACACACTTTTTTATTCAACTAAATCCAAAACCAGTTTCGATTCATACTCAAAGTTAATGTTGAGATCATGCGGTGTGGATGTATTTCAGCTACATGTGCAGCGTGTGTAAGTGTGAAGATAATCCACATCCTCTGTGGTTATGAGTTATCTTCCATCTTATGTCACTTGGCAGCACATCCAGCATGTACCACGAGGCTATAAGATCTATTTACATTTAAATTAATATATATTTTTAATAATTCAAAATGGGAACGAGGCACCTGCAGTGAGACACTTCCAAAGTTGATCCAAGAAACTTGGAATCGACCGATTAACCGATTCAACTGAAGATTATTAAGTCGCAGTTAATTGTTTGTTAGTTTTAGTTTTTTTGGCCTTTGATTTTATGGATTTTACTCTATGAGAAAAACATGTTCTTGGGTTGAAGCTGGTGTTTATCATCAGGACTTTTATTATTCTAACTATTCTAACTTTTATTCTAACTATTCTGCACTTCTGTATGTACTACATTATTATTTTTGTATTTCTTTATTTTATTATATTTCTATTGATCTTTATTTTATCTTACTTTATTCGTACTTATATCTTATTGAATTCCTTCTTCAATTAATATTTTGACTTTCTTACATACTGTTTATAAGAGCTCTGTAATGACCGAATTTCCCTCCCCTGGATAAATAAAGTATTTCTGATTCTGATTTAATTTAATTTAAGTTTGTACATATAAATGTGTTTATTTATTTATTTATTTTTAAACTTATGTTTTATAGATGTTCAAGTTTTTAAAGGGTATTTACAGAATTTATCAAAATTTACAGAAAACACATACCATCCCCCCACACACAAAAAAACAAATACAGAAAAAGTAAAAATAAATAAGTGAATAGGAGTAACGCTTAAAATGTACATTTTCAGAAAGTTCTAGACAAAACCTTAAAATAAATAAAATGACATTGAAAATAATAATAATGATAATAAAATAACAATAATAGTACATAAAAACTAAAATGTAGCAAAAACTAAAAAAATAATAATAATAATTCTCACTTCATAAATATAGAACATGTCATTATAAATGTGTTTACTAATATTTTTGAATATTTAATCTCTTTGTATGATGCACTACACATAAAAGGCCAATTTGCTTGAAAATGACACAAATTATTAGAATAAAAGGCCAAGTAACATCAGACAAATTGCGTTCCAAACATACATTTTGATTAAAAACGACCAAATTGTCAATATAAAATCCCTTGCTGAGTTTAACTTGTGTCAATGTTAAGTTTTTTTCTTTGGATAATCCATTTGTGCTTTATTTCTGTTCAAATTAAAGACTTTTAAAAACATCTATTATGTTTAATGTGTCCTATTTTGTGTTTTTACAGTCTGTACATGAAAAAACAACACACATCAGACTGTATCCATCACTCCCCAGTTCAGGCCGGTAAGACAAAGTCCACATATTTCCTCTGATTAACTGGCTTAGTTTTCAAATTAAAGGTGATTGAATTAATTTTTGGTCATGTGATGAAATCTTTCAGGTATGATGCTTTTGTAGCAGACCCATGCATCAATGGAAACACTCCTCCAGCTGCACTTTTTCCTGCAGATGCTCCACTAGAAGACAAACAGGTAACATTAACAGATGTAACGTAAGAATAAATGTCTGCGGCATCATTAGTCATGACATTACATGTCCCCATGTGTTCACTGATCATAGGAAATAATCATGATTGTGTTACTGGAAACACTCCCAAACAAAAAATCCAGAAACATGTAAAAGGAAGTCATGTTGCATAAGTGGCAATACAGTCGCAGATGGTCAAGTTTGGTAGCGTATTTTTATAGTTCCTCTTTCTTCTCTTTTATTTGCTTCAGTTAGAAGTATCAGCCGCCAGCACAGAGGCCAGATGGAAAGCACAGATTCTTATCTTGGAGGAGCAAAATCAAGAGGTGAGTACATTTCTGAACTGAGATTTACACTCATCTCAAAACACTGGAACCTCTCAGCAATCAAACGTTCTTTCTGTTTCACTCAGCTTCTTTCTATCAATGAGAAATGGTCCAAAGAGTACCGGACTATGAGGCAGTACTACAAAGATAAGGTACGGAAAGAGACACATTCACTGTCATATGCAGATCGTTTTATTTTCATTATTTACTCACATGTTTCCTCCCACTCAGGTTGAAGATTTAAAAGCATCACTGCACCGTGACTACACTCGGTTTGAAGAGGAGGTGTGTGAAGGAGGGGAAATGAATAACAGGTTATCTGAGAAAACAAAACTCAAGACGCTCAGAGACCACAGAAGCACATGGGTATGTTCAGACAATTTTCTGATTCATCTACATCACAATGAATTCAATCTGTAAAAATGCATTCAACAAATATTAACATTGCAGACTGGAGACGCTGAGGTCAACCCGGAGTTACTGAAAGCAAAGATGGAGGCGAAAGAGCTACAAGCACAAAACAACACACTGACCTGCCGAGGGAGGCAACAGGCCGAGGAGATCAGACGACTGAACAGAGTAAGTTAAAACACTTGCTCCTTTTATACATCATGATAATAAACGCACCATCCTTACAGAGTCAAGGTGGTGTCGGTGTTTGTTACAGCTGTGTTAAAAACCCTTATTTGTGTGTGTACAGGCTCTAGAGGAGGTACTTCAGAACACTTCTCCTGTTGATGTGAGCAGTGAAACACTACAGGAAGTCTGGAAACATCAGGTAAGCTTCGCTCACCATCATATACTTTTAGATATGCTAATTTGACAAAACTTCCCTCTCATCTCCGTACATAAAATATTATTTACAGTGACGTCAAGTGACACACAAGTCAAACCCAATTACACAAAGGAAAGATAAAAACAGAGGAAGTTGCACAAATCCCATAAAACACATAATGAACAAAGACATTCACTTCAGTTGCAGAATCATACACAGTGGTTTGTGGTCATGGTTTTGAATTGAAAATAGTTGGGGAGACTATTGATCTTTAAAGAATGTTAAAGGTTGTTCCAAGAATCAGGAGTAATATTGGAAAAGGCAGATTTTCCAAACTCAGAGTAGACTCTGGGGACCTTTAGTGTAAGACAGTCATTGAAACGAGTTGGATAGGAAACAGAGTTCCAATCCAGCATCATAGTAATATAAGATGGTAGTTTACCAATGACGGCATTGTAAATGAACAAGAAACAATGTTTATCACGTCTCTCTGCAACAGAGGACCAACCCACTTTATCATACAACTCACAATTTTGAGCATTAGAGCTATTACCAGTGATGAACCTGAGGGCTGAATGATAGACTGCATCTAGAGGTTTCAGCGTAGAAACAGCAGCATGTCTATAAACTACATCACCATAGTCAAGAACTGATAAGAAAACTGCTTCAATAAATCCCTATCTACAGATCACTGGAAAGTTGGTTCTGTTTCTGTACAAGAAGCCAATTTTCTGTCGCAGTTTGCACACAAAATTAATAATATGGAGCTAAAAACTGGAGGCAGTTAGCCTAGCCAAGCCTAGTCTAGCATAGAGATTAGAAACACGGTGGGATAGCTAACCTAGCTTTGCCTACAAGTGACTAAGCAGAACTGAAGCAAAACGGAAGCAAATTAAAAAGAGGATTTTACTTAGCACATTACTTAGCCAAAAGCGGTAACTCATGACGGCAACCAAACAAGAGTTTTTAACTGCTGGTGGTTGTCATGTTTTACCCGCACAGTCATGCTGTATCTACTAATTTCAGTCTTGATGCTAAACTGAGCTAGCATACTGCTTCAGGGAACAACTAGCTAAGTTAAATTTGCAAAAGTGGAAAAAATACCATCCCCAGGGTCTTACATTTTTTAACAAAAGGGCATCTTGATTTTTAAATAAACAATAATCCAAATGGTGATGTTTTTTGACAAAGCCAGGCTATGCTAACCTAAGCTAACTGACTGCTATAGCTTCATAGTTAGCCTGCAGACATGTAACGGTGTACGTTTCTTATCCAACATCCAGATGAACAGCTAATTTGATTGGTTTGTTACGTAAAACTGCTCACCCAGATCTCTACTTGATCCCTTATCATGTTCTTCTTTGTCCATTCTCAGGCGGAAATCTACAAAGAAGACTTTGTAAAGGAGCGGAGAGACAGGAAGAAGCTAAAGGAGAAGTATCTCGATCTAGAGAAGAAGTTTAGAACCGTTCACAGCGAGCTACATGTCCTAAAATCTCAGGTATGACATAACAATTGTTTACACTTGTATTTTGTAATGATCAGGTCAGTAATTATCAAATGTAGGTAAAAAGACTTGAACTTATTGTTTGTGTATTTCCAGGTGACTTGGACTCAGACACCACAGCCTATTCCTGAATGCACCTGCAGACCTCAAGCAAAAAGTCCAAACTGGGAGGTGCGCCAGATCAACCCGCACCATATGGTGTTACAGAAGCGATAAACTGTGAACTCTGCCATTCAGATGCTTGTCACTCTGTGTTTGAACATGTATGATACACTTTATGCCTTAGCTCACAGTTCATCAGGACTACATCCAGGAAGTGAGCTCTATTCTGTCTGAGTCATTGGTTCAACATCTGCTGCAGGATCAGAGTCCGGTAGCTTCCATTGTGGTTGCAACAAGGCCGCTCCACCACTTTGGGGCCAGTAGGTGACCTAAAACACAGAAACATCACTGAATCATTCTGGGAAAAACGAAGAACCTCAAGTAACGCAGCAAATGGTGAAATACTCAACTCATTACATGCAAAATTTGCAATATAGGCCACTGTGGTCTTGCTCAGCTCCTCCTCTTCCTGTGACACAGTTCCTTAAAGAGATGTAAAATATTTTAAACACTATTTATGTGGATCACATACATCAAAAATGCTAAATAAATGAAAGATCCTTAAGTGTGAGGTAGCTCTTGCAACAGAGGGATATCCACGAAAAAACAGAGTGTCGTCATAGTGGTCTTTTTCCTCTGAGCATCAGCAGGAACTCAAACACTCACTCTGGCACACTTGTGTCTGTTTAGAAGAGGAACAATACAAGTCATGAGGGGACCAAAGGAGCTGCAGTTGTTCACCTTACTGTGAAAGTACCTCTGTGGTGTGCAGACACTTTGAGTGTTGGAGGAACAAACACCATGTTGTAGAGAATCTCTGTGAAAGCATTGCCAGTTCATTAGCACCTGAAGCCTGCCAGAGAGGAGATATGGAGGTTATATAAATATGTTATAGTATCAGATATTTAATTTATGAATGTTGAGAAAACTCTATTAATATATATTTTCTTATTAAATAAATCATTGAAATGTGTATGTGTGTTGATTCTCTTGTACAGAAGCCCTAAAAGGACATGATTAAATACATTTTATTTTCTCAATTTTCTGGAGATAAGTTAATTTTGTCTTTATCTCCAGAAAACAAAGCTTGTTATCTGGAGATCTCAACTTATTTTTCAACCTATTTTTTTGTGTTTTTGAACTTCAACCTGTTAGATAAAAGTCTCTTCACAAAATGACTTTTTATTCTTTACTGAGGCAGAATTCTCTAAAGAATGTTTGTGAAAAAAAAAACAAAGAACAGTAAAGAAGCTGATAACAGGCCTTTCTTATTAGCTGAAGTTAGTTGGTTACCATATGTATAAATATGCTCCTTTTATATTTAGTACAGAAGCTCTAAAAGAACATTTTAAATATATTTTATTTGGGCGCTGGTGGCCTAGTGGCCCAAGTGGCCCAAGCGGCCCACATACAGAGGCCATAGTCCAAGTCCAAGATCCGCTGCATGTCCTCCCTCACTCTTTACTCCCCCACATTTCCTTTCTCTCTTCAACTGTCCTATCAAATCCTCACAAATAAATAAATAAATAAATAAACAAAGAAATAAATACATTTTACTCATTATCTCAAGAAAACTTAGCTTGTTATCTTGAGATGACGAGAAAAATAAGTTGAGATCTTTAGAAAACAAGTGAAAGTAAATCGTCACAGAGAAAATAAAATGCATTTAATCATGTCCTTTAAGGGCTTATGACTCTTGTGCATGTGCACAGATCACATTGCCATGTGAGCGGTGACATGAGAGAGCAAGAACGTGTCCTTTACTGATAAAACCTTTTCTCTCTTCACACCTTGATCCCATCCAGGAGGTCTTCAAACCTGTTCCCAAGTACAAAGAGCAAGTCTAATAAAACCTGGGGGTATCCTCTGCCCTCAGTATATGCCCAATAAGCAAAGCCCAGCCCTTTCATGGTCTGCTGTCTGAAAACACAATCTGACGGTCCATTCAGAATCTGCTCTCCTTTTGACGTCACTGGGAGAGTCATTGTAGCCCCCTCTGATGGTATCTCCACCCTCACCTTCAGTGCCAAACCTTCAGAGTTAAACTTTTAGGAAGTCTGCCAATATTTTTCTTTCAGCAGGCGCACCCTACAGAAGAGACACAAGCTGAATTTGAGTGAATGTTTCAGAACACTGTCTCAACATGTTCGGCTTGAACCTGCAGTTACTGTTTTTCCTCTTCTGTTGGCCACTTGGGGGCAGAAGTAACAAGTAATGGGTTCTTCTAACTTGATATGGTAGATAACTGCTTCTTTATATGTCATGTAAGTGATCAGGTTGTTGAGCATGAAGCAGAGGGGCCTTGTCTCACTTTGAAGATGTTTTTGTAACAATTAGAAAAAGCAGCTTCGTCAATGTGATTTTAATCTCATTTAATAAGTGGAGCATGTAGCCTACTGACTGTAAAAGCACGAACAGCCTGACCAAAACAGTTGCCTTAATGTCAGGCAAAGAAAAGACAAGTAATAGTAACACTATCTGTTCAACTGTGCTCAGTATCTCCTCCACAGACACCGCACAAGTTCCTCATAGTCGGCGCTCTCAGAGGTCAAATTGGCGCTCATCTGCAGAAGAGATGCTTGAAGTTAAACACTAGCTGTCGAGAGCTGATGATAATAATTGTCTCAAAAGGGTGGTGATACCTTGGCTGCAGTCACTGGGTTGCTTTTGAAGTGTTGCCACTCCACTCATGAGGTAGGGAGACAAACCCTGCACAGAAACATGTAAAAGTCTGTATTTTATATCCTGCAAATAACTCCTCAACAAACCATGCTTGGATTTGTTTTGGTCTGTATTATTCCCCTCAAGCTCACCAAGAAAGAGACTCATGCCTCTTGCGGATTGTCCAAATTTGTTGACTGAATTTTGGGTCTCTGTTACAGGCTACCATATTATAATGGACCTGCTACAGGCTGGCTGTCTGATCCAGGAAGCCCCTGTTTCCACGTGGATGTTACTATGATCTAATTTTAAATCAGCAGAGCATTCACCATCGAGTCCCTTGGTGGAAGAAGTGGCAGAGTGGTAACTTCCTAGCAGGTCTCTAGCAGCCTCTACTGGTGGAAAGAAGGAAGTACAACCAGGAAGTATGCTTCCCTTCACATATAAACCTATCTTGAAACTGCAGATCCCTGATCCTTTCATTACGACCTTTAATAACACCCACCATTAATACTAATACACTAATAGTAGAAACACATTGTGACACTTTAACTTTATCTTTACTGTTTATGTTTTGCATTTGTAGTTTGTAAATGGGTAAATGGTTATCAATCAGTTATCATATGAATATTTTTAAGTTTGTACAATAATCCAAAACTTTTAGAATTAATAATTACTGGTCAACAATTATTAAAAGTAAATATATTAACATATTTAAATGTATAAACAAACCTATAAAATATTTTGACTTGGGTGTAATCACATTATACAAATCTATTACACTAGCTCCCTATAAATAAAATATGGTTCATAACATGATTTAGGAACAGAAAACAAAGATTTTATTGTCAATGTTTAACTGATGTCTGATCTGAACCTGTAGAATCCCAAAATACTGAGATGATACTGAATAATAACCACAACCAAGTTGTGATTGGGTGAGTTTATACAGGTAGATATACAATGCAACAATTCTCAAGCAGAATTCCATATTTCTATTTTTTGTATTATTTAACTTCTATTTTATAATGTAAAACCACCTCTGCAACTCACCACTGCACTTTATCATATTATTTTAGCCTGTACATATTAGTCAAGCTATTTGTTGTTTCTTTGTATTTATAGCTAAGGTTATTGTTATTATATTTTCATTTTATTTTTTATTGTAGTTCTTATTCTTATTCCTATTCTTATGCCTTGTACAAAGAGAGCACAGTTTACCAAAGTCAAATTCCTTGTGTGTTCAAGCATACTTGGCGAATAAAGCTGATTCTGATTCTGATTCTGATTCTGAGCCATATCTGCAGACACACTGCCCGTCCCCCAAAAAAGAGCTGCCTGAATTGAATGGAGCAACTAGGTAAGAGCTCCATTGGATAATTACTGCAGTGATGAACATGTTTTAGCGAGCAACAACTTAGTTAACCCTAGCTGATGCGATGAGTAGCTTCTCATTTCTGAAACAACCAGGTCAGTTGTTATATCCTATGATCCTGGAAAGGATGTTAATCTGTTTCATAAGAGTCAAATTATTGGCCTGAATCAAGCAAAGAAAACAACTAAGGAGATTTGCAAGGGAGCATAAGGATTGGACTCTGGATATTCTGGAGCAGTGGAAGAAGGTCATGTGGTCGGACGAGTCCAGATTGACCCTGTTTCAGAGTAATGGGCGCATCAGGGTAAGAAGAGAGGCCAATGTCGGGATGCATCCATCATGTCTAGTATCTACTGTACAAGCCTGTAGGGGTAGTGTTATGATCTGGGGTCGCTGTAGTTGGTCAGGTCTAGGTTCAGCAACGTTATGAGGTCAGCTGACTACCTGAGTATACTGAAGGACCAGGTCTTTCCATCATGGAGTTTTTCTCCCTGATGGCACGGGCATATTCCAAGATGACAATTTCAAGATTCATCTGGCTCACATTGTGAGTGAGTGGTTCAGGGAGCAGAGTCCAGACCTCAGCCCCATTGAGAATCTTTGGGATGTGCTGGAGAAGACTTTGCTCAGCAGTCCTCGGTTCCATCATCAATACAAGATCTTGAAAATATTAGAGTGTGCAACTTGACTAATAGATCATTTGCCAGCTGTATCCCAGTAATCAAAGTGAATATAAGTGTGTTGATAATGTCTCTGAAGTGGACTGACCACGCCCTTTCCATACCCTGACCTTTGACCTCAAACACTTCAGTCATTAATAACCCATACATGGCACATCACAGTTGCTGCAATGACTTAAAACAAGTGCAGCATAAATCCTTTAAGCCTGTAATGCGGGGTTGAATAAAGCAATCAGAGGTAGAGGAGGATTTTGAAGGATTCTTTATTGGCACAGTTATAGCAGCAATGTGTTCTTGTTTATTTTCAACAATGATCCCATTAAAGTGTGTTTCTCTTTGGCAGTATCAGGTCCTCTGGCTAATCGTAACTCCTAAATCCAGCTGGCTTAAAGAGGACTCTTTGAGCTCAGTTGTGTGTGATTGTCAGCACAGTTGCGTAAAGTGCAAATGAACACATCATATAGAAAGTGAGAGAATCTGAACTCAGATCTGCTTTAGTTGCTGCTCGGTTGCTACATTCTTAGTGGTTCAGTCTTAAGATACTTGCTGTTTATAAATAGATGTAGTACTGAATGCTAATGATTAGGGTTGGGGTTGTAAGGTGATGACATTTAAAATTACATAATGCTTTTAAATGGTGACACAACTGTACCCAGTGCTCAGTGCTGTAGCATGTTGTTACATTGTAAATGTTGGTGTTGAAAAAGGTAAGATACCGCGCTTTCTGCCTCTCTACAGATAAATATGTTAAATACATTCTGTGGAAGTATTTTCAAAGGACAGCATTAACAGCCACCGAGCGGTTTGAAGAGATAAGTTCTGGTCAGTATTGCACACCAGCTTTTAAAACCACTTCTGACACATCAGCCGCTGAACTCTGCCAACTCCAGAGCAGGATTATTACAACATCCACTTGTCAGAGGACGAGTCCAGAAACTCCCGGGCTTCAGTAGAAAGCGGGGTTTGTGTGCTCGATGACGCAGCGCCGGCAGTGGCGCCTGACAAACCGCAGAGCCTCCGGCGACACCTCGCAGTCCTGCACGTTGAGAAGCTGCAGCTCGCAGCAGTTTGCAGCCAGAGCTTTGAGTCCTCTGCCCGTCACACTCTCGCACGCCCTGAGACTCACTCGCCTCAGGCCTTGGCAGTACATTGCCAGCTGCTCCAGCCCGCTGTCCGACACGAGCGGGCACTTACCCACATCCAGGGACTTGAGTTTGGGGCAGCTCCTCGCTAGGTGGCTCAAGCCGTGGTCTGTCAGCCCTTCACAACCCCTGGCATTTAAGTAGCGCAGTCTTGGGCAGTATCGCGCCACATAGCGCATGCCTACATCCGTTATGCGAGTGCAGTGGGCCACACTCAGGTAGCGCAGGCAGCCCTCCAAGCGGGCCACCTCACGCAGGCCGAAATCCCCAATCAAGCGGCAGTCACTGAGACTTAGCTCCCGTATTGAGGGGCAGTGGAGAGCCAGGTGGCGCAGGGCCTCATCCGTCAGTCTGGTGCAGCGCCGCAGATACAGATGTGTCAGGCGGGGGCAGTGGGAGGCGATAGTTCGCAAGCCCTCGTCTTCGAGGGAAAAACAATCAGTCATGTCCAGGAAGTGGATGGAGATCTGCTGGCCGTGTAGAGGGGACAGTTGGAGCGAGGCCTCCTGGGTGAGGCTGATACATGTGACCTTAGAGCAGCCTGGAGGAGGAGGAGGAAACAGAGGTTGTCAGCTCAAACCCATCACAATTTTTCAAGTCTGTCTTAAAACAGAAGTTGGAGGAAACAGGTGCTTTATATTCATCATACCAGCCTATTAGTATTCTATCACTCCTCTGCTTCAAATTCTTAAAATGTAGTGAAAATTGAGGTTATACAAAGTGTAGCCAAAGCAAAGCTAACTCCTCAGCAGTCTGACTTTGTTAGATCAAGGGAGTATTTTCTGAGTTTAAAGACGTTTAGTTCAAAACCGAGCAGAGATAGACTGTTGGAGAATGGTTTAACATTTCATTCAGTATGACCCAAGTTGTTGCCCCCTTTTTACTGATAAAAAAAAACCCTTTAAAAATTGTTTAACTGGCTCAGTTTCATGAGTGGCCACTTGAGGGCCCCAGAGTAAAACCTGTAGTAGTTGACTTTGTGATCAAAGAAGAACCACAATGTCTAAGTGCACACAGCTCCTTAAAACTTATCTTTGGGTTCATTTTGAAGAACAAGAAAGCAAAGACTGATTTCTTTACCAGTCAAAAAACAATTTGATACAATCAGTTTGTTCCTTTGTTCCTCACAGACACATTTTTAAAATCTATTTTTACACCAAAGGCCTCGCTTCCTGGTGCTAATGATTCAGACGGCACTCTGACACCGGTCTCCTCTCCAAGTCTGAATGTTATTTGTGTCACTTTCTTAATGAAAGCAGCAGACCTCTCTCCTTACTCACGTTGAGGTAAGCTCTGCTTTCAGCTAAAGAAAGCCTTTCTTCTCCCACACGGGAGCTTAACGCTGGCAGAGCTTCTCTTACTCCTCTAATGATTTTACCAGCTGAGACGGAGGAGAGGAATTCTTTGAGGTGAGCCCAGGGTTTTAGAAATGCTTTATAGAAGTGCAGTGAGCCAACCATCAGCTACTAATTAAGGTGTGTTTGCTTTGATTTGCTGTGATGGATTATGTGTGTGTCTTTGTACCTGAGAGGTTCAGGTGTTCCAGGTTGGGGCAGCGGGACACCACCTCAAACACCGCCTCATTAGAGATGTTATAGCATCCAGAAACCTCCAGGCGACGCAGCTCCGGGCAGCACTGAGCCACCACATGCAGTCCGCGGTCAGTCAGCCTCTTGCACCCGTTCACCACCACCGTCTCCAGGGTCAGACACACGTTCGGGGTGTCCTGGCACAGCCGGTGGGTCAGCACCCTGATGGCACGGTCCACGTGGAGCACCTCACCCGTCAGCCGAACCGTACTCCACAACCTGGGGTCCCACGCCAGGTTGTACCAGCGGCGGCATACGCGGGCGCAGCGGCAGAGCTGATTGGTAGAGAGGTGGGAGAAGATCTGCAGGAGGGTGTGGTCCGGGAGGAGGTCGATGGGGGCGTGGTGGTGGGCTTTGGACTGGCGGGAGCGTGTGTGAGTGCCAGGTTGAGAGTGGACGACAGCGACGGTCTCTGCGGGGGCGGAAGACGAGGAAGAGGAGTTGGTCTCATGGCCATTGCTGGAGAGGGCTGGAGAGGAGAGAGAGGAGGACTTAGATGGGAGGATGAGACCAGGGCTGGGGGTGCTTAGAGTGCGTGTGCTGGAGTCCAAACCTGGAGATAAAGAAGGACAAGACATGTGAAACAGAGTGTAAGAGAGAATTATTCCCTCCTTTATGGTTTCTTAATTTGGACTCTGAGCCAGTAAAACTCACAAATCAGACTCAGCTATCAAAGCAACATTCCTCCACCAGACATTTTTTAACATCATCAATGCCGTTGAACACATTCCAGGAATTACTCTGCAATGAAAAAGTAATTTCCCTTCCTGCTGTTCTTTCCTTTAATCTGACTCATGCACTCTTCATTTCCTACATTTCCCAGAATTACTTTTGACATCTTAGAAAAACATGCACTCAATGACTGTAACATCATCTGTGAACAGCTATTGGTGGTTTCATTCGTGAGTTACCGAGAAGGAAAAAAAAAGTTTCCATCCCGGAGAGAGAAAAAAACAGCTAAGCATCTTAAAGAGGTACGCTGATGATTTATCAATGCACTTCAACAAAGCTGGGTGACTCACATGAGGCTGAGTTCAAGACAAGGGAGGCTGGAACTGAAGCAGCAGTATGAGGCGCTGTTTGTAAAGCTGTGCACACTGAAAATAACAGCAACAATTCTCCACATTTAGCTCTCAAATGTCTTCAAAATGTACTGTGAATTTTAAAGAGTCATTTTTTATCACATTTAATTTTGTTGTGACAAATATATCAGAGTTAAATTCCCTGTTAAATCCAAATGCTAAATATAAATGTTAAATGTTGAATCTAAATGTTAAATATAAATACACATTTTAAATAAAAATGTTAAATGTAAAATATAAATATAAATGTTGAAAGAAAATGTTGATTGTTAAATCTAAATGCTTAAAGCTGACTCTTAATGTTAAATCTAAATGTTAAATCGTAATGTTTAAGTTAAATCTAATGTTAAATGATCAATCTTAATGTTAAATCGTAATGTTTGAGTTAAATCTAAATGTTAAATGATCAATCTTAATGTTAAATCTAAATGTTAAATCTAAATGTTAAATCTTAATGATAAAGTTAAATCTTAATGATAAAGTTAAATCTTAATGTTAAATGATAAATCTTAATGTTGACTCTAAATGTTAAATCTTAATGAAAAAGTTCAATCTAAATGTTAAATCTTAATGTTAAATATTAAATCTTAATTTCCAATCTAAATGTTAAATCTTAATGAAGTCAAATCTAAATGTTAAATGATAAATCTTAATTTTGAATCTAAATGTTAAATCTTAATGATAAAGTTCAATCTGAATGTTAAATCTTAATGTTAAATATTGAATCTTAATGTTAAAGTTGAATCTAAATGTTAAATGTTAAATCTTAATGTTGAATATAATGTTAAATGTTAAATCTCAATTTTAAATGTTAAATCTCAATTTTGAATGTTAAATCGTAATGTTAAATATTGAATCTTAGTGTTATATATTGAATCTTAATGTTAAAGTTATATTTAAATGTTAAATCTTAATGCTGAATCTAAATGTTATATGTTAAATCTAAATGTGAAATGTTACATCTTAATGTTAAATGGTGAATCTAAATGTTAAATGTTGCTCTGGGATCCTAAATATGAAGCTAATATGTAAATTCACACTGCCATCCAGTGGAAATACAAAAAAATAAAAGCTTAATACATCAGGAGATGAAATATCATGAATTTCAGGTAAGATGAATCCAAGTACTAAAAGAGAATGTTGATCCAGAGGAAGAGCTTACACCGTTCAGCCATGACATTAAGACCACCTGCCTGGTTCTCTGCAGATCTGCAACAACAAACTGTGCTGCCCTGTGTTCCAGTAACTCTTCTGTTGGATCGACCCACACTAGCCATCCTTTACCCCCCACATCAAGGAACCATGGCTCATAGCTCTGCTGCCACTTTTGGAGATGCCCTCAGCTTTTAAGCACTCTCTCTCCAACCCCAAGCTCAGACTTCCTCTGGAGTTATCTGTTGAAAGACTCAGAGCCTACAACCCCCACAATGCAACCACTTCCTGAAGAACTGTTTATGTTATGCTAGCAGTTCCTCATGCATCCTCAGGCAGCCAGCATGAAGCAGAGATCTTTCATACTCCAACATTGATTCATTTTTTTCACTATGAACATTGTTTTCAACCTCAACCAATGCTGACTCAGGAATGATCCCTTGCAGTAGTTGGTTAGATTTCTCAAAGCTCCTTGTTTGGCCACAGAAGTTTTCAACACTGAAATATGTTTTGCATACTCAGTAGTACTCCCGGGGACTTGTAAAACAAACTTTGATGTGTAGAGTTGTTGGAGTTCCCCCTTTTTTTTTGCAGTCAACCCATGTTGATGTGATGAATTGGCGGAATACCCCTTTAGGAGGAACATGCTTTTTGCTGCTCTCTTTTACTTTGACATGATGAATCTTTTACTTGTGATTTTGAACTTTACTACTGCACTTTTAGATCACTTACACTGTATCACTTCAGGAAAAGGAAACACAAAGTCGCATTACATTTGCTCAACATTAGGTTTTAGTCGTAACAAGAGTTTCCATGGATCTCCTTATCGTGTTTTGGGATGTTGGGGAAAAACCGTGTCACAGTTATCTTCTGGGCCTCCTCATCTGATGAACTCAGAGGCTTCAAAGTGTCCAGCTGAGGAATTTGGTGCTAGAGCTGACAACGCACAGTTAGCACTGTGTAAACACTGAGGCCCTCTTGACAGATGTGCACTGATTGCTGCCACGTCTGAAGATGCAGCTGTGAGAAATGGCTGGCTGGATCCCATCATCATGTCGTGAGACAACAGAACCCTCCGCTCTCGTGAGCATGGGCGGGATTGCCCGGGTTGACCTAACACACTGGGACACTGAGCGCTCTTCTCAGATGCTATCTGTGTTTCCTCGCCAGACCCTTGGAATTGGTCTTATCCAGTTCTGAGGAGTTCATTTGGATTGAGTCATGACTAAAAGCATTTCAAGGAGTCACAAGTATGATGTCACCTTCAGCTTTAAGTCTGGAACGTGTCAGCTTTCAAAATAAAAATCAGGGTATGTGGCGATAACAAAAGTGTTGTCACGGTTCTGGACTTTGGACGAATACAAAGGGCATTTCATCTGTTTTGATCAAAGCCCTTTTCTGTATATAAATTCGACTTCTTTTCTTTTGACTTCCCAGGAACCTTTCAAGTACCTCAGGAACTTTCCAATTGTTCAATAACAAAATACACCGAATCAACTCTTTATCAATAAATCAACCAGTCAACTTTAATTTATAAAGCACCACATCATAACAAAAGTTAGCTGACAACATTTGACAAGTGCAGGTGCATACTGTGCTTGTTTTTTCATTTAGAGTAGGCCTAATGTTAATCCAGCATTAGCCAAACACTGGGCAGCATTTGGCAGCAAGTAGCAAGAAAAAACGCCACTCCAATAGGCAGAAACCTTGAGTACAACCAAACACACTGGTAGAAAGCCATTTGTAGGGACTGAATAGGAAGAGAAAGTAAAATGGAGAGAGGTTTAGTTGTACTAAGTTATTTGATGTTTAAAAAATGGGTAAAGGACCCAATTGACAGCTCTGTTGGCAGATGCAGCTCCTGTGTGGCTCTGCCAACAGAGCTGAAAAGTAGAGAAGAAATAGGGAGAGACAACACAAGACACAAACACAAGTGAGATTATCTTTCCATTGGTGAGTGTCCATTCAAACCGACTCAAGAATCTGCTGTGGACTGAAGTAGGTGCAACAATTTGTAAACGTAGTCAACTAAAATCAATGAAAAAATGAGTCACTGATGTATTCAATAGTCGATGATTCATTGATGACATCATCGACTATGTTTTCAAACTGTGCGGGAACGCAATATTGATATCCTGAGTTGAACTCATAGACTGTATAATAAATGGACGTAGAATTGTGACATCACCCATCTGTTCCTGAAGCGCTGTTTTGAAGCCTATCATTAGCAGGTGCCATGTTGGATATGCTGAACTCAACCAAACGTTGTCCAAGCTAGTTTAAAGTAAAGAGGCGGGCCTGTAGCCTTTTCGCTACAGGATGCCTGCCTGTCAATCAAGTCAGCCATGTCCTTATTTGGGCAAAACTCGTAAGTTCAATACCTTTGAAAATACAGAGTTATGAAAAAATCACCCCACATACAATGTGTGCTGATAGATAAATGGGCTATTCAGACCTAAACATGTTTTTTGAACCAGGCTTTAAACATGTTTATTATTGCTGTAAAGATCATCTTTTTTTGAATGGGTGTGTATGTGGTTTCCAGTGTTTCTGCAGCCAGCCTCAAGTGGACGCTGGATGAACTGCAGTTTATAACACTTCCGTGTGGGCTTCATATCTTAAGACCGGAGGTTGCCGCTTGGTTGAACTGCTGAGGAGTGAGACATCTTGCATCCATACTATCTTTGCTGATAGTGGCGCTTCCTGTGACCAGGCAGGTAAACGAAACATAGCAAAACTAATTACTAAGGAGTGAGCCATATCAGGTCATTACTGTCTTTCCTACACCTTGCACGTGCAAAGGGGCGGTTGACGCAACCCCATCTTGTTTTGAAAATTTTCAAGTCTGGGAGTATTGATGTGTCAGTGCTGCTTATACCTTTAAACAGGAACTTGCTTAGCATGGAAGTACATCAGTATGTGCGAGTGTTTGAGGAGAAGGCGCAGTGACATTCAACTCGGCAGTCCAAATGTAGAACCACACTGTCAGAGTTTTACATTTTCAGTCCCTCACCTTAGAATCTTCACCTAGAGCACTTTATTTTTTCTCTCCCATTAGTTATCCTATTCGTTGAATAATCGTTTCAATAATGGATGACTAGTTGACCATCAAAATAGTCATTAGTGGCAGCTTTAGTGGACTGTACCAACCTGAGGGGTTTCTGAGCTTGTTCCAGTTATGTGTGTTTTCCTTCAGGATTGACTGTCAGCTGGTTCTATATGTGTATGTCAACATCTCCATGACAAATGGACAGCATCCTGCCTGTCATGTGGATTTGTGTGCAGGGACTGACATCTGGGCTGTCACAGCGTCCTTACGACCGTCCTGCGGATCTGTATTCCAGACTTTGGCTCGGTCCTCTTCTGATGACATCCACAGACTCATCGTCCCGGGATCATGTCGAACCGTTCACGGCTACTTTAAAATCCTCTCCTGTGTGCCTTAAACTTCTCACTCATACCTGAAGTCAAGCAAATCGACATTCCCGGTGTCGAGACATGATAAAAATCGAGCAAAGGTTCAGCTTACAGGAAGAGATGTTTGGATGTAATTGGTTGAACTGGGGGATACTGCTGACCTCACTGTGGGTTTCTTTGCATCACATTCTGCCGGGTGGTCTGCTTATGATTATCACAGCATGAAATGTGTAGGGTTATGTTCTTGTGATCATGCAGCTTATCTTGGCCTTCATATTTTTAGCTCAGTTAAAAAAAAGGGGATTGTCTGGGGTCATTATAAACACCTCATCTATTCTGAGTTTCAAACACCTGTACAAATATGTCATGACAAAACTAGTGCAGGGGTTTTATGTTGATTCAAGTACTCTCCAAATATTGCAAGATTCCTGACTTAATACCTAATGAATGTGGATTTATCCATCATGGAGAGAACCACACATGTCGAAACACAGCTAGACTAACAAGTGGAAATCAGTGTTCTCTTTCCAGCACATACCTTCAATCTTTCCACTAAAAATACAAGAATCTCTAATGATGTTAGCTCACATATTCAAGTATCTTTCCTGTGGCATCGGTGCAAAAAGATTTACACAAGTTTTGGGGATGATATCAGACGTTCCAGTGCAGCCGTGGCACAGACGCATTTCTTGACTCGTTAACATTTATGCATGAATAAAGCCTCTTTTATTGTCCAAGTCTGATCCAATCTGCATGCAAGGGATGAGTTTATCTGCCACTTGCTCAGGAGATGCTTTCAAATGGTGCATTTTACATGTGGTCCCTGATCAGACGAGTGCCAGGAGAAACATACTGCTGCTAATGAGACTACACCCTGCTTCACTTCTCACACTCCCAAAACAGCTGGTGGGAAAAGTGAAGTGAAGACAGCTTGATGGTAACAGAGGATCTTCAAAAGATAGCACCTTAGTGTGTGTGTGTGTGTGTAAGATCAGCGAGGTGTTATCTATCTGTGTTTTTTGGCTTCTTCAACCATAAACAAAGTAACACTGTAGATGTTCATTACAATGATCTAAATACTAAAACATGCACTTTTCAAATGTCCTTGTTTGGCTTTGTTCAGACTGCTCGCAAATTACTCTCTCTGCATTGGTATTTCAAAGTGCATAAGTCAGATTCTGTCCTCACACATTGCTAACCTATCTACATGTTTCGCTCAAGTAACTGTGAACCTATTGGTAGCTCCATCCTCTGAAGGTGCAGGGTGTGACAAAGTAAACGTTCATTATCTATCTCTCCAAATCAGAGTGCAAATGTGAATTGAGTGAATTTCCTTTTGAATGTGCGTATAGAGGGCAAGATCTGCAAAGATGAGATAAGATAGTACTTTATTGATCCCTGGGGGGATTTGGTTGTTGCAGCAACATACTGTAGACATAGTATTAAGCAGTAGCAAAAGAAGAAGGCTTGAAAAAATAGTACAAATAAATAAATGAATAAATAACATTCAAATATATAATAAAATTAGAATAGACTAAATATATATATATATATGAACATCTAAGGAAAAAATTGAGTAAAAGGACACAGTCACAAGCACAGAAGAAAAATGTTTTCTTTCTTTTCTTTTGCTGCAAGAATAAATTGCATTAATATTTGACATTTTGTGACAAACATGACACAAACCAGAAATATATATGCAGAGAAGAAAATTAAGTAAAAATTGAAATAGAGAAATAATAAAAATACATATAATTTAAATCGAATTAATTATGTTAAAATAGATTATTTAAATAAAATGTATAAAACAATCAAAATAGACTAAGAATATATTTATATAATGAAATAAAATACAATAAAAATAGATAGATAAAATATATATAATTAAAACTGTATTAATTATATAAAAATAGATATATAAAATAAAAAATATAAAATACAATCAATATATATATAAATACTCAAATTCAATAGAATTAATAAAATATATTTATTTAAAATTGAATTAATTGTATTAAAATAGATAAGTTAAAATAAAAAAAAACTCAAGCTTAATACATTTTAAATAGAACAATAAAATACAAAATATATCATTAAATCAATTTAAATTACATTGAAATAGATTAAAAAAAATACAAATAAAAATTAGAGGTATATAAAAATGTTACACGGTATGGTAAAGGTAAGAGATAAGATGTACTGCTTTTGTCCACAGGGGTTCCTTAAATTGTCAGAAACCAAGAGCTCCTCAAATAAGCTTTAAACAACCAGACACTCGAGGTATAGAAAGAACTATAACAGCTATGGAACTTGTGTCAATAAAAATATCTTCATGCCAACTGAGAAGCCTGTTTCCATGAATAAGGACCATCTGTTCCACTGAATCTACAGATTAGGCTGGTTAGTGGATGTGGAGTTGGGAGTGTTGGAGGAGTAGAGACACAGGTCTACCTGCAGTGTGAGAATATCCACTTTCTTGTTGCTCTCAGTAACGGCTGAAATCTGTTCGAGTCAACCAGCGGTGTCAGGTTTTATATCTCTGTATCGCTGCGAACCTATCATTAAAAGAACAAATACCATGCAGCTGTTAAACAGCTCTTTGGAAATCAAAGGAGAAAGAGTGGAACATCTGGTCCTTCCTCTGGACAAAGAACGACTGAGCAGTGGTGAAATGAAAGCAGAAGTCATGCATTTTGAATGTGCATATAGCCACAGCAAGGCATACTTGGCTGAAATCATTTGCCACTAATACCCGAATCTATGCTGATCCGCAGCAGTGCCGCAGAAGGATCCCATTAACTTCAACTTAGCTGTACTTCTGAGGCACATCTGGATTGCGCTTTGATACCAGAATGTAAATCAATCGAAGTGATCACTGGAAAGACAAGATGCCTGCGGGATGAAGAGGCGCAGCTGGAAGTTAAGGGGTGATGTCGCCTTAATGACAAAAACCTGATGAACTTCGAGAAAAAAACAAACCACTGAAAAAACAGATTCAGAGGAGTGTTTTTGAGGGCCTGGTAGAAGAATCGGAGCGAGAGGAGAAGAGGAAGGGAAGATAAATTGGCTGAACAGTCTGCAGACTTTCCCAGAGACGGAGACAAGTGCACAGGCAGGGTCAATCCAGACTGAGACGCAGTCCGGTCATAAACGTAAGCTATAGGGATTCTTTTCAGGCCCTTGCATCGCAGTCAAGCTCTGCTAAGACTCTGTCTGGGACTCGCAGGATTATTACCGCTGCATCTGGCAGAACAGACCAATACATTACCTCAACGCCATTAGCTCTGTGACATGTTCCTGCTCTGTGAGCTCCTCCCTGCCAAGGCAATGACAGGGCGGTGTGGCGCATATGAGAGAGTCACTGATGCTCATTTATTACTCATAAGTGAGGAAATTAAATCCAGATCTGTGCGAGATGAGCAAACTGTAGAAGAAGAAGTATCAGCTCAGAGAGGCAACCAGGCAGCAAAGAGAATCAAATTGATTTATCAGCACTAAACGGTTACATGCTCCAGTTTTATAAAGGGAAACATCCGACTCAGAGAGAGCTCCAGGGATAAGAAACATCTGTCTGTCTTCGGTTTTATTGAATACATGGAAGTTGATATTAGCGTACAGTGTGGCGGCTGGGCTATCAGCAAAGCCTTCACTACAGGAAGGTGTTACGTCACTGGACAACTGGAAGACAATAGGGCCTTCTGGTTCCTTTACAATGTGCACACTCGGACAGGAAACAGACTCCTTAGCTCCACACACAACCCCCACAGCTCCACCGCTCCTGGTATGCAGCTACTCTCACACTTACTCAGTCTCAAGATTCAATTTTCAAACTTGTGCAGCCACAGTTTTTCAACCATGCTCTCTGCCAGGAAGTGCTACAAGTGATTCCCTCAAGGGAGTTTTCAGTCTCAAAGCCACTCTGTCAGTTCAAAAGACACAAACGTCTCCGCGCTCTGCCCTCATCACTTTATAAATCCTCCTCTGAGGAGGACAGCAGACGCTTGGATGTCTCAAAGCCAAATAACAAGGCGTGATGTACTCAAAAAGTGAGCATTTGTGCATGTCCATTCATCAGAGCGCAGATTTTCCAGAACATAGATGACAGTTCAGACTCCAAAAGCCATTTGGCATCAAGGAACACAGATCTGGCCTTTGGCAAATCACTGAAATTCAAGATGATGTCATTCTTTACAGGTTGTTAAAGCAGGATGTCAAAGACGGGGCGACAGAGTGTGCCTGAAATGCCTTTCTACAGTTGATCCTTCTTGGCAGCAGAGTGTGTGTATATGTGTGTGTGTGGGGGGGGGCAGTCATGTTAAATGGGGAGAGCAGCGTTGTTCTACACACATCATACACCATGAGGACTGCAGGTCAGACAGAAATGGAAAAGCGAGTCCTGGCCTGAACGCTTGATTTGGTTGTGATGAAGAGCAAATGTAATGAGATCATGTGGTTAAAGACACAGAACAGAGGGAACATTCTGCGGTTGTAAAACGACAAAACAGGGTTTGGTTTGTTTCCAGAGGGAGGTAAGTTTTGTCTTCAACAGTAGAAGTATGCAGAGGGTGCAGTCACACTCGGTCCAGTTGTACTACACCATGCTGAAGCACGATTAGTTCTGGCCTGCACTCACATTGCACCAAG
The DNA here is from genome assembly GCF_009762535.1 of Notolabrus celidotus. NCBI lineage: Eukaryota > Metazoa > Chordata > Actinopteri > Labriformes > Labridae > Notolabrus > Notolabrus celidotus. Next base: position 24,769,189 of record NC_048288.1, read on the forward strand.
CCCAACTGGACCTGAGCTTGGTTACTTCTTCTTCATGTCATCACATTGGCAGATGGATGTCTAACACGAGTCTGACTTAAATACTGCAAAGCACTCTGCTCATGGTGGATTAAGATGAGATCAGACTGAGTCTATATTATCTGAAAATGCATTAAACACTAGCCAGTAACTGTTTTAGCTTTGTTATGGTGTCACGTAGGATGGGAAGAACCTGTTATCATTAAGGGTGGACCTGCCAGACTCCAGCGGCTCAACTTCTACTATCCATCTCACCACTATCATCTCTCTCTCTCTTCATCTCCTCTATCCCTCTTTCCAACCCCAACTCAGGCAGATGGCTGTCTAACATGAGTCTGGTCCTGCTCAAGGTTTCTGCTTGTTAAAGGAAGTTAGTCTTTCCCGCTGTAACTTAAATGCTGCTTTACTCATGATGGATTAAGATGAGATCAGACTGAGTCTATATCATCTGAATATATATTAAACACTAGCCAGTATCTGTTTTAGATTTGTTATGCTGTCATGTAAGATGGGGAAAACCGGTTATCATTTAGGGTGGACGTGCCAGACTCGGGAGGCTACAACTACTACTATCCGTCTCACTACTATCATCTCTCTCTCTCTCTCTCTCTCTCTCTCTCTCTTTTTTCATCTCCTCTATCCCTCTTTCCAACCCCAACTCAATCGAGGCAGATGTCTGTCTAGCATGAGTCTGGTCCTGCTCGAGGTTTCTGCCCATTAAAGGAAGTTTGTCCTTGCCAAACTTCCTTTAATGCAGCAAAGTGCTCTGCACATGGTGGATTAAGATGAGATCAGACTTAGTCCTGTCTGTAAGATGGGACTGGATATTATCCTGTCTTGATGTTGGGTCTTTGTTAATAATAGAACATAGGGTACGGTCTAGACCTGCTGTGTTTGTAAAAACGTCTTCAGATAGCGCTTGTTGTGATTTGGGACTATATTAGTAAAGATTGATTGATTAACTGATTGATTAAATGATCACGTCACATCTAGCATCCTTACTTTATTAGAAGCGTGATCTCAGAGCTGACTTAATTTTCGTCGTTGCTTTTCTACATTTTATAATTTTACAAAGCAACAAATCAATAAATGACATCATCACTGTGCGTCCTGCAAAAAGTTGTCTTGAACTAAGAAAAGTAGGACTATAAAGATGTGTTTTAAATCCATTTGCTTCCATAACAAATGTACCTTTTGGCAAGAGCCATGTCTTATATGACAGATGGTAATGGTGCTCATGGTAAATGTAGTCTTCATCCTGGAAAAACACTGCCGACTTCATCCAAAGGGGTCAGCAGAATCAACACAACATGAAATGAGAAGAATAGCTCAGAAGCGAACTATACAGACCCTGACATGTTTGACCATCCTTAACAGATGTTTTCATCATTCTCAAAAAAGAAAGAAAGAAGAAAGAAACTTCTGAGTGTTATTTTCCCCTTGTATGAAAGAGCCAGGTGCCTCTGCGACCACAAATCCAAAGTTTGTCATTTAGCTCTGCTTGTTAGAAACACATGCCTCAGTTTATCCAAAACATCAAGCACACTGTCGACTTTTTCCCCTCATTTTATACCATAGCAGCTCCAGCCTCTACCGACACTTCCCTGCTTACGTAACTAAACTAAAACCACAGAGTGAAAAGAGGGGAGGGGAAGTCCAATGTGTCAGTTCAGCTGGTTCACAACTGTGGTCACACTGCCACATAAAAAGCCCGGTAGACCCAGGTGTATCGCAGTGAAAACATCGCTCACAAGCCAGAATCATACAGGAAGCAAGCGAGCGTTTGAGGCCAGGTGGCGTGTTTCCCAACTCCTGTCAAACATGCTGCTGTAGTACGGCTGAATAATGTGACCCCGCTGAAGAAAACGGCACACGCATACAAAACAACAGGCCCCGGCGCTTCCTCCCTCTGAGAGAAGACGGAGCGGTAATCAGAGAAGAGTTACGAGATGGAGCTCACTGAACTGCCTTTTCCTTCGTCTTCTCCCTACCCCCCCCGCCCAGACCCCCACCTCTTCCTCTCTCCCATCCTTCGCTGAACTGCTCTCACTTGTTTTCTGTTTTCTTTCGCTGCCTTGTTCTGTGCTTTTTCGCTCAGATTTCCTGGCTGCAGGAGCAGTAAGGAGCGAAAAAAGAAGGGGGAGGAGCGAGGACAGCTGATGGAGAAAATCTGGGGAAAATAACGTTGGCATTCTTTGCTCTTCTGTGTTCTCTCTTTTATGCAGACAGTTTCCAATGAGGATAAGAAGAAAACACTGATAGCTCTTAATGAATCTGCTGAGGGCTGCTTCTTTGAGTCCAAAGTGAAATCAAAATGGTTAACAGATTGTTCTTCTGAGCACCAACTTCTCCAGGCTGTGGATTTTTGGGCCTAAAAAGGGAACAATCTACAACACGACTTCCTCTAATCCTGCATTGGTGATCCATCAACCAACAAACATTTCCCTTGAAAAACAGATGCTTCTTCTTCTTCTTCTTCTTCTTCTTCTTCTTCAAATGCAGCAGAAGACACAGTTGTCGCACAGGCTCAAAGTTTGTCCAGAGATGTTTTCACTGCAAAGATATACTGCAAGAAGGATCAAAAAGTTATGTTTACACCCCGAGTGGAGGATAACAACTTAAATCTCCTCTGTGCTGTAAATGTCCCATCAGCAATGACAAACACAAACACCTTAACGTGGCCCCCTCGGTTTCTGGCATGGCGAAAATCAACAGTGAAACTCTATATATCTGCCGAGGTAAACATGAGTAAGTGGGTCGTCAGAGCGTGAGGTTGGTTTACAGATGGAGTGTGAGGAATCTGTTGCCTTTGGGGAGGAGGGGGGGGCGAAAATATGAACATGGTGGAGACAGCAGCTTTTTGGGGAGGCTGTTTAGACTGAACAGCTGAACCTTGATGCTCAAACGACAGCTAGGTGGGAGTTTTAGTTGCTGAGACTGATCAATAATAGCAGTGTGTTACTATATCATTAAAGGAGACCTATTACACCAATTTTTGAAGACCCTAATTTCATCACTTTTCCGCCTCCACCCGAAACGTTTCTTTTTGTGTGCTTGTCCAGCAATAGAAAGTTTGACACAACTTGTAGGTGTTACTTCCACACAGTTTCATAATCAAGAAACAACCTGAATATTACTGCTTTACAGAAAACATTTCAGGCTAGCCGTTAGCTCCCCATTATAGCTATTGAGGTTAGCTACTGTTGCATTAGCTGCTGTCATCGTGTAACTTACAGTTCGTGGTTCTAACGGCCAAATTCCACCAGATCTGTATCCGGTCCGTCACGTCACTGGATCTGATAGGTTTCTATTCTAGTTAATGTGTTAGCTTCCACTGGATCCACTCCAATGCGTTCCAGCTGTGTCTCTGATCCAGCAGGTCGGAACGCTACAGATCAGATATGTGAGACTTCTGTTTTTGCTGGATGCTGGAGCACGACGCATCAATAAGCACACAGCAGATTGGACAGGAAGTCAGGCACCAAAACAAAACTAAAACACCTGATTAATTTTCAGAATAAAATACTCTGTGTTATCAACAGATCAACTATGACAACAAACCGTCATGATGAGCAGAGCTAGGCCTGGAATCAGCAGGTCAGAGGTTTTCAGAGGACGATAAAGACTACATGGATAAAGAAAGGAGGAGGATAATTGTTATTGATATGATTCCTGCGGGAGAAGCTTGGTCGAAACCTGTGGGTGTTGACGGACGAGAGAGCCAGACTGCAGCGGATCGGAGACGGACCGGGCACGGATCTGGTGGAAGTCCTGTGTGAGCCTTTATGGAACGTTTGTAGAGATGCAACAACCCCAGGTTTCAGTAACAGTTGAGACACAAATCCAGGTAGATGTTAGGCAGATGGCTGTAAAACATGAGTCTGGTTCTGCTCAAGGTTTCTGCCTGTTAAAGGAAGTTTGTCCTTGTCGCTGTAACTTGCTAAATGCTGCAAAGTTCTCTACTCATGGTGGATTAAGATGAGATCAGACTGAATCTTAGACTGTCTTGATGTTGGGTCTTTGTTAATAATATAACATAGAGTACGGTCTAGACCTGCTCGGTTTGTAAAAGCGTCTTCAGATAACGTTTGTTGTGATTTGGTGCTATATAAATAAAGATTGATTGATTGATTGATTGATCAGAGGAGTGTCGAGCACAAACAGTTATTGGTTGTGCCCCAAAAACATAGACTTCCCACTGAAAAGAAAATAGTTGTGACTTTCCTTCAGACTCAAAAGAACATTTACTAGCAACTTCACATGACATACTGAATCAACAAAGAGCCATTCAACTTGTGTCTAAGGAATTACTTCATATAAAAAATGCAAGTCTGTAAAAAAGAACTATTATACGTTAAATTCCACATACAACCTGACATGCTGTATGTAGACTTTTTTTTGTAGACTACAGTGTTTCTAGGTGTAAGAGGATGGAGTAAGTTTTTCCCCTTTACTGTTATCTCTGTTTCTTCGGTGCCTGGCAGACAGAGAGGAAGTTGTCTTCGTCATTGTTTCCACCGTTCCCAGTTACTCAACCACCTCTTGATGCCTTTGTAAATCCTACTCTTTAACCTTTATTACCACCCGGTGAGTCTGTGCTAAATGAGAGAGTAAAGCTGGTATAAATGGATCAGAACAGTCCTAAAGAGTTTGAACAAATGTGGATGTGTTGTCAGTTTCAGCTCCTGCCATGTCTGAGCCACATTCCTCTTGTACCCTGAGTCCGGCTGTGCCAAAGCAAACCCTTGGGGCCCCGACAGGGTCACAGTGAAACCCCCTGCTGGGAGATACTCAGTTTCATCCCGCAGGAAGGATTTACTGTCCAGGACTGTGCCGTACAGTCTGCAGCTAATAAGCAACTCAACTGGGTCAGCCCACCACAAGCCCGACTAAATAATAAATGAAAACAGAGACACATTGTAAAAACTCGCCAGATGACTGCCCGCCTCAGTTTGTTTTCAGGAGGAGAACGAGTGTAACTTCCTAATGCGGATTTTGTGGGAAGACATATTGGACCGGTGAAAGACGACAGGCTGTGGCCTACTTTCGTTTGTATGCTGGTACTGGGGCGGGGAAATAATTCAGAATTATGATTTATTGACTTAAAGCCAGTATGTGAAGTTCTGAGATGATTATAGCCTTTTTCAGATTCTTTTGGGGCTGAAATTTTGATTTGTAGAAGAACAGTTTTGGTTAGTTTGTGCAGTCTCCGGTCGTCTGGTTTCAATCGTTCTGACAGTTTTGAAAGACAGTTTTTCTCTATCTTTAGAAAGCAATAATTTGTTTCTCACAAATGAAAATTGGGTCAATATGCATCAACACGAGCTCTTTCTTCACTCCATAGAAGAAGATATTTAACTGAGACAGATTTCTAAGGGAACATAAAGTATATCTTATCGTATCTTGTCGTATGGCATATATCATATCAGATGGTATTTTAATATAGCCTAATCTGGTCCAGTGTGACTAGTTTAACAAATGAAAAGCTGAATCAGTGTGAATTAAAGCGAGCCCTTTCTTCACTAATTTGCATAAAATGTTGTGACGTAGTGTAGTGTAATGTAATGTTACGTAACATAACGTAACATAATGTAATATAACGTAATGTAATGTAATGTAATGTAATGTAATGTAATGTAATGTAACGTAACATAACGTAATGTAATGTAACGTAATGTAATGTAACGTAATGTAATGTAATGTAACCTAACATAATGTAATGTAACGTAATGTAACGTAACGTAACATAATGTAATGAAACGTAATGTAACGTAATGTAATATAACGTTATGTAGTGTAACGTAACATAACATAACATAATGTAACGTAACAAGTAACGTAACTAACATAATGTAACGTAACATAACATAATGTAACATAACTTAACATAACGGAACATAACGTAACGTTACATACCGTAACATGACATAACGTAACATAACATAACATAATGTAACATAACATTACGTAACATAATGTACGTAACATAACGTAACCTAACATAACGTACCATAACCTAACGTACCATAACATAACGTGACATAACATAACGTGACATAACATAACGTGACGTAACATAACGTAACGTAACATAGCGTAACGTAACATACCGTAACATAATATAACGTTATATAACATAAAGTAACATAACTTAACGTAACAAAACGTAACGTAATATAACATACCGTAACATGACATAACGTAACATAACATACCGTAACATGGCATAACGTAACATAACATAACATAACATAACGTAACATAACGTAACGTAACATAACGTAACCTACATAACGTACCATAACATAACTTGACATAACAGAACGTAACACACCGTAACATATATACAGGTAACATAGGAACATAACGTAACGTTACATAATATAATGTTACGTTTAGTGTGGTATCGTGACATGTTGTGTATTATTTTGTGTCGTAGTGTTGTATTGTATCACATCTTATTGTTTCAAAAGTTTGGTTACCGTATCGTAATGTTTCCTAGAGTGTAATTTCATACAGTATCTTATTGTTTCTTTTCGTGTCATACCGTATCCTCATGCTGTACTATTTTGTATTGTATCACATCTTATTGAATCATTATAGTCGTATTGTATATAATCATATGTAATGACTCTTCACTTAGCCTAATGTTACACTAAGTTTTAAACATTTACCCTCATACAACTGTCACTTGCCACAAAAGTCAAACAGTGGTTTCATGTTCAAAATGTTAAATGTTGTCCAAGTTAAATAGTTGTCCAATTTAAATTCAAGCAAGCTGTTATTTAAAGGAAAAAGTAGTCATTTGTGGTTTTGATTTACAAGTACAAAACGTTTTATTTAAGGTAAGTTCTTAACAGGAAAGGACAGTTTATTGCATTGAACACCAGTTTTGGTTCTTTTTGCATTCATGCTTGATACCCTGAAATCTAGAAATGACATTTTTCAACCAAATGACTTTGCACCAAAGACAGAACTGGATAAAAAATAGAGGATCTTAGATTTCTTTACTCTCTTCATGTTTTGCATGATAAAAATGGAAGCAATACCTGTGATACATTTATGGGTCAAGCCTTGAGAATAAAATCACTTTAAAAGAAAAAGTGCCTGAGAGATTTCTTGTGACTTTTGTGTCCATTTTGAGTATCTCAAGTCCTCCAAAAAGCTCTCCCATCCTTTCAGATTAATGTTAGCAACATTTTGGAAATAAAAGCAAGCCATCCAATTTGTCTTGCAGCAGAAATATGACCTTTTTAATTTGAAAATGTTCACTAAAAATGCTGTTCTTAGGTTTTTCAGTTCTAAGTTGTGTCAGTTTTTCTTCTACACATTTCACAAGAATGTGTCTTGCCATATTTTAACATTAGAGATAATGAGATTAAAACAAAACTGACCAACTGACTAACAAACTACTACAGCAGTGATTACTACGGCCCTGAAGAAACTGTATAGGCCCCCTAATACGAATCCTCTCAGTGTGTGGTGGGGAAACAGCCCAGACTGCTTCCTGATTAGTTTAGTGGACCACAGACGAGGTGGGGAAGGACTATGTATCTGCCACCGTGTGTGCGTGTGTGTGTGGGAGAGAGTGTGTGAATGCTGGTATGCATGTGTGTGTACTTGTGTATGTGTCTTTTTAAGGAGGGGGGATTGACTGTGGCCATAGTGGTTCCAGACCATGTAATTTACTCCCACTTAGCGTGGAGAAAAAACTAACAATTTCAGTCATAACACAGGAGGGAAATTATGGTGGGAGGCTGCTGACTTGGTCTATACTCTATCTATATATTTCTATGTGCACAGGTTGTTCTCCAAGCAGACACATTCAGGACTATTATCAATTTACCAAAAATAGTCTGGCTGCATTTCCAGAAGCTCATAACCAACAGATCTGAGTGAGTCAGCATTTCCAGGGAAGTCAATGAGTAGCTGTAATCTTCCTCGCTCTGATGAAGACTCACAGGAGGGCAAGTACATCCTACTCTATACTTAGTGAGGTTAATCAGTGAATTAACCTCCCTAAAACAAACTAATAGAACCACAGCTCATATGAAACCAAACATACCTCTGATGTCCCGTGAGGAGGTTCTTTGTTCTCTTGGTTCTTGCATCTCTCTCTGAGAAACACCTTGAAAAATCTTCGGCTGACTGACAACCATAAACATAGGCTGGGGCTGGGATCGGTTTCTTGTGGGCGGCTCCAAACCACAAGAATACTACATTTCATCATGCCAGAGCAAATTTAAGATTGGTGAGGACAATGCATGAGAAGAACTGGGTTCGGAGTGTATATGTGTACGAGCGTGCAAAACAGACAGTGAGTCACTCGACGACTCAGAGAGACCACAGAATAACGGCCGGGGAGACTGCAGAGTATTTGTGGTTGATTTTTGAGATATGTATTTGTAGTCTTTAATTTTACTGTTGACTTTTTAATATGTCTTGCCCTGTTGAATATTCTTCTAAAGCCTGTGACACTATGAAATCGTAGGATGCTATATCGCCCCTTTACTGCTAAGTGCTAACTAGCAAAGACCTTTCTATACTTCAGGTTTCAGTTAAGCTAATGGACATTCTTTGCTGTGCTGAGTAGTGTAAGTTATATTTTTTACACTATTTAACACAACCATTAAGAGTAACTGAGTCACATTAGCAACAGAATTATAAGCAGCTGACTTTAACCTCTACTAGTGCTTTAGCATCTTTTAGCGCACACACAGCTCTGATAAACCTTCTTTACAGCCACAGGACGTAGCTGTTTGTAGATGAAAAATCTCTGTTGAACATGCTGTATGCTGCCTTGCAAGAAACAGACAACATACTAAAAACGATGGCAACTAGCTAGTGACCACAGCAAAGCAATTAGCATCAATAATCTGCTGATAGATATTTTTTAGCTGGTGGAGACCAAACACAGAGCTCAAAAATACCAAATTTAAAGTCAAATTAAGAGACAGATTAAAGGTTGTTGCTAGTGTTGTGTGGCTTTCTTTATACTGGATTCCAAAATAAGTAAATCTTAACTTACACATTAGCAGTACTAACTTTTTGAGCTAATAATATGCCATGGCGTGATTTAGCCTGTCAGTGGCCAGGAAAACATAAAAATACTGGTTTAAATGCTGAATACTTCACTTCGCCATTGTTGGATGACCTCAATCAACCTTTATTTATACACGAGAGATCATTGAGGGGCAACCCTCATTTACAATGATATCGAGTCAATTACAGTGACCATTTAAAAAACAAACAACAAACAAACAACAATGCATCAAGAGTATCAAAGTAATCAAATAGGATATCTTTTTGATTTGGATATAAAAACAATTAAAAGATTGAATAAAATAATACAAATAAAATGAGGTCTAGGGGATTGACTATAATAGCACTAAAATAGGAAGGGCCGGTGGTTAAAATGATACATGAAATATACACAGGTAAACCTTGCTAAAACAGTTGCAGAGCGGGGTTAAAAGGTTAAAAATTAACATTCTAAATACTACTACTACCTACTTGTAGATATACAATCACTGTAGTTGTAGAAAGCTCTTCCGCTGTGCAACTTTGTCATGGGAAAATTAAGTGTGTGTGCAGCTACACACGCATGTGACTCTACCACCAAGCTTCTAAGAAACAGAAAAACTACAAATGCCACTGTTAGAAGCGTGGTCACCGCCCAATACATCTCAATGGAGACAAGCTACAAAGAGTAAAAATGTTCGTACCCTTAAAATTTGTACGTAGACTGCAGCGATGTCTTCTGGGATAAAGTTACAGCTCAGCAATCAAGCTGACTAAGGAAAACAAAAGAGGAGGCCCCCTTTTGAAAGAATCAGTCCACACCACTTAGGGTAGCAGAGGTGTGGGTAAGTTTGTTTGAGTGAACATTATTGTAATGATTTTTGTTGAGTAAACTTAAGGTTAAGGGATGATAATTATGGTTCAGCTTGTGGGCAAGTTTTGCTCAGTTAGCAAGTTCATTGTAACATAAAAGAATAGACTGCAAACAGTTTGGTTGTGACCATTTGGACTGGATGTCCAACTTAGTACACAAATGTACCAACAAGCTATGGTTTCCCAAGGAGAAAGAGCTGAGGTTTCAAGTTTTTACAACACAGTTAGGGTTATAGCACCTGGCATTAAACTACTTTATGGACTCTCTGTCTAAAAGATGACAGCTGACTGGAGGCTTCAAAAGACATCTGTCAGCTATGTCTTAAGTAGTTTTGAACTATTACGGTCAGCTTACAGTTTAAGTTAACACACATACTCCTGACAGGGCAGGGAGGAGGTATGAAGGAGCATGAAGAGGAGTAACAACAGCTCCTGAGCAGAAGGTGAAGCTCTCTTCTTCCCTCCCTACACCTTCTCTGTCTCCAAAAAAATCCATCTCGCCCTCCTCTCATGAGCTCACGTACTCTACCTCCCCTCCCTGGCAGCGCTTTGAGCCTGATACGACCACAGTTTAGATAAGCATTCCTCCACAATGAGAAGCCAGAAGTGATTTTTTTTCCGTCTCAAACAAAGCCTCAGAAAATGCCTTTGGTTTCTGCGTTCTGATGGGAGCCGTGAGTTTGTTTTCAATTTAGGGGTTATCCCAGGAACACGCAGGTTTCACTCCCAAAATAGGCAGCGCGGAGAGTGGATGAGGAGGGAAAAGAGGGGTGGAAGGAGGAGGAGAAGAAGGAGAAGGAGAAGGGTGGGGGGTGTTTGGTTAATGAGCACCAGATGCCTTCTTACCTTCGGTGGTAGCAACATTCTTTGGAGCTTTAGTTGGTGTGTGATCTGTACTCGAACTTATGTCAGAGGAGATGCTAGAGCTGCCTTTACCTGCAGGGGAGAAAAACAAAAGAACAGCAACTGTGACGTGACAAACTACAGTTAAACATGATTTTGTTTACCCTTTAAACCTTTAAAAATCAAACTTTGAGGGGGGTTTCTTTGCGCCCTTATTTTGAAAGAATCATTAGCTTGGTATGCATTAAGCCTCTGCTGGTTTGTGTGCAAGAGGACTAATAAAGACCCGCCCTGGCTTCACTTTCATGGATACAAGTGAGGAAACACTCCTGCATGAGATAAAAGCAATAACTCTCTTCAACGAATCATTACAAATACTTTTCAGGTCACACTGTCAACACAAACTGCCATGCGATGATTAAATTAACGGTGAGTTACTGCTCTAATTTATGACCAGATAAAAGTTTGGTATTCTTTGATTGTCTGCCTCTGTTACTGGAGTGGAACAGTCTGCTCTGCCCTGTTACTGCAGGCGGCCCGTGGAGTTTGTTGTTTGTGGCATTTCATTCCTCAGTCAGATCATAAATGCAGCTCTGCGGCTTCCTGAGACTTAAGTACGGGCCTTTCACCCGGCACGTCACAAAGAGGTACTCTCAAAACGGTCACTGCCACATGCAAATCAAAAGCAGCCTCCTAAGCAGATCTGACAGTCGCCAAAATAAGTAGTAGATAGTGAAGTAAGGAAGTGAAGAGATGAGAAAGGCCACTTATGACTCCAGACTCAGTCACGCAAAGGTATGATGCTTGCACATCTATGGATGCTGTTCTTTAGCTTCTTGTTTTCATGCTGTTGATGTCATATAGAATGAATTCCCTTCTAACCAAGCGGCAACCTCCAGCTGCAAGAATTGAAGCCAATGTGGACGTGTTAAAAACTGCAGTTCATCTGGGTGTCCACTTGAGGCTGGCTCCGGAAGTACCGGAAACCACATGCACACAAATTCGAAAAAGCCGATCTTTATAGTTGTTGATAGCTCATTTCTTGATCGGCACACACTGTACGGGGGGTGAATTTTTTCATAACAGCATTTTCGAAAATATTACAATTACAAGAGAGGCACAGCTGACTTGATTGACAGGTGGGAATACTGTAGCTGTTTGCTAGGAAGCTCAAAGCCCACCTCTTTACCTCACACTATCTCAACAGCAGTTATGTTGATATCCAATATGGCTCCCACCGACGATTGGCCTCAAAACAATGCTTCAGGAACAGATGGGTGATGTTACAGATGCTACGTCCATTATTTATACAGTCTATGCTTCTAACTCAGTAGTTATTAAGGCAACAAGTTTTGCATCATGTGGCATAATTAGCAGTGTGTCTAATTCGACTGACCGACAGGACTTCCTTTATGGCTCTTGCTAGGTCAATCGAAGCTAGGTTGAGTCAGCATTTCCAACATGGCGACCACCAACGTTTGGCTACAAAACTCCAGAAACCAATGGATTACATCATTGAGACTACATCCATGTTTTCTAAAGTCTATGGTGGAAATATCCAATGGATAGTCCACTTGAGGCTGGCTAAAAAAAGCCAAGGTAATCCAACAAAGTCACATGCTCATTTGCCCATTTTACAGCAGAATTAATCATCTCTTTTCTTTATTCCATACAATTGTGCGAGGGAGATTATTTTTTCTAGAACTTGGCCATTTTTTTTTTTATTTAATAAGACGAGGAGTTATGCATCATTCAGCACAATAGGGGCGTGGCTAATCTGAATGTCAGGTGGGCAACTTGTAGCTGTCAAGCGGCAACCTCTCTTCTTAAATATGAAGTCCATGTGGAAGTGCTACAAACTGCAGTTAATCGAAACGTCCACTTCAAGCTGGCTGCAGAAACACCGGAAACAACCATACGCACCCTTTCAAAAAAGACGATCTTTACAGCAAAAAAAAAAAAACATGTTTACAGCGTGTGAGCTGCAGTGGTTTTGGACCACTGCAGCTCACAGGCGTAGGAATGACATGTTGCGGTGACATCACTGAGTCGACACATCTGCTACACCTCCCTCAGTCTCCAGAAATGACTCAGACTTTCATGAGCAGCTTGATGATAAAATGGTCTAATATCCAAGCAAAGCAGAGTGCTCAAAGCCGGGTAGAGACAAGCACATTTATTTTAATATTCACTGATTACACCATTCTTTTTTCTCAGCATGAGGAACTCTGCAGGGCTGTTTTTCTGGCGCATGTGGATCCGTGCAGGCTGATTGTTTTCTGTCTTTGCTGGAGAAAAAAAAAACCCGTAAAGAAAGCTCCTGCTTCCTGTCTCATATTCTTATATAACTGCTGGTGGAGACTTGCTGCATAGATGTGACCAGTATGTTGTTAATTGTTGAGTCACTCGAAAACACGAGGACCCAAGGACTGCAGGATTTTTCCCTCGTAACCACAAAAACTTGTCTTGGGCACAAACTGGGGATCCCTTTAATGCTCTCCTGGGTTTTCTTTGTGAAATGTCAAATTGTCAATACATTTAAATCAAATCAGTCGAATTTGTTATGAAATTTTTATTCAAACTAACTGTACTCAACAAGAGCAATTCTCTGTGTTTGAATCATTCAGCTAACAGACTTATGGCAGCTTTCGTGACAGTGGAGTTATTCGCCACTCTCTATAGTGTGCAGAGGGGTTCACCAGAAATGACCTGCACGTGTTTGGTATGAAATCAGATCCCAGAGAGGAAAAGAATCATTACTTACTGACTTTTTCATATGGCAACTAATCCACCTTTCCTTCCTTGATTCCATACTTCAACTATTGAAGTATGGACAGAAAATCAACCGCAGTTTATCCTTTCAACAATTAATCATATTGTGGTTTGAAGTGTTGGTGAGACAAAAAGAAGGTCTTTGGAGACATCAACTTGGGCTCTGCTGTATACCTAGAAGTACTGTACATTTTTTGGCTACAATGTAAATCAGAATCCGAATAAGAATGTATTACTATTAGTGGTGGGTAACTTGGGAAGGGGATGTCTTCTGATGTGTCTTTGGCTTAGAGAGCCATATTGGAAATTTTGACTTCAATTAACTTCTAGATAATCTAGAACCTGGCAAAGAGGTGGAGTTGAGTATAGCCCTGCCGCCTGGCAAACAGCTACCATTGACTGTATAATTAATAGACCTGGTATCCGTGACGTCACCCATCTGTTTCTGAAGCGCTGTTTGAAGCCAATTTTCGGTGGGTGCCATATTGGAAATACTACACTCAACCTAACTTCTGTCAAGCTAGTGTGAGGTAAAGAGGCGGGCTTTGAGCCTCTAGCTAACAGCTACAGTGTCCCCGCCTGTCAGTCAAGTCAGCTGTGCCTCTCATAATGGAAAACTTGTAATCTTAATATTTTTGAAATTGCCACGTTATGAAAAAATCCAGTGTGTGCCGATAGAACATGCTTATTATTGCTGCAAAGATCGTCTTTTTGAATGGGTGTGTATGTGGTTTCCTGTGATTCTGCGGCCAGCCTCAAGTGGACACTCAATGAACTGTAGTTTATAACACTTCTGCATGGGCTTCATATTTGGAGATCGGAGGTTGCCGCTTGGTTGGAAGCAGTATATAGTCATATTGACACCACAGTGGAGGATTATTTGGACCAATAGGTTACAAACAAGCCTTGAACCAGGCCTCAGGCCTTAGGATCATTGGGGTGGCAGATCATGCCTTAGATTGGGGCTAAAATCTTCTTGTGTGGCCAGCCTTAGAGAAGCTTTATCAACTAAACCAGGACGGAAGTTGCACAGACTGTAACTTAAGAGGACTGGCTAACATCTGTTGAAGCCTAAGACTTTAAACATCCTCGCTACTGTGATGTTACAGCATCAGAAAATGTATGCTTGCGCTTATAAAAACCTCTCATTTGATGACCTCTGACATTTACATCCAAAACGTCCCTTCAATCTGCAAAATTATACCCTGAAGAATAACTTCTAGGCTTTCCCCAAAATGTTTTCATGTACCCCTCCGCTTAAAACCACAGAGCACAAACTTAAACTGCATCACTGCTGAATCATAGAAGAGATGTTTCAACACACAAAGATCACAGTTTGAATTGTGGGAGTTAGGCAGCATCATCTAAACATGTGGCGGACTTACATCAACAAAAAGCACCAGCTTGTGTTTGCAGCAGTAGTTACACTCAGTTTGCTGTGTAGTGTGTACTTCTTCACTAAAGGACTGTAAATCTCATCCATTAGAAGTTTTCTATCTTGCACAGAAACAGAGAAGTATGACCTTGTGAATCTGCAACGTCTGTTTTCCCCTCCTGAGTTTGGTGAAAAGAGACCTCGCCATGGCTCAAGGAGAAGTCAAATCTGTGTAAGATCTCTTCTTGTACCTTCACAGTCTGGATTCTTAGGTGGAGCTGATCCACTTGTTATTTTTAACATCATGAGGTCCAATCTGTTCTGTGCAGTTATTGACTTAGGAAGAGAGCTGACTGGAATGTTATTTATACAAACATTTCTGCTCCACAGACAGGAGGGATGTGTTTGGGAGCGGCTGAATCAAGTTTTTCAGGGTGATGAAGATTAGATGAAGACTGAGAAGAAAGCAGAGGGGATTTAATGCTGTATTCTTAGATGCTTAACAGTGCAATGAAAGGAGAGTTTGACTGTCCTCAGCTGAAAACCCAGGCTTATTTATTCCGTGGTTGGAGATTTTATCAATATGTCGGTATGAGGGTCTTAAGATGGGGATTCTGGCTGCATTAACATCACAGAAAACAGTCCAATGCTGGTTCCAGAGGCTTAAAGATGCATTCCAGTTGGATGAAATAATTCTCTGAATATATCTGATATCTGGTGAGATGAACAATGTATACCTCTTGCCATTACCTTTCTTTAAGGATGACTTTTTCGACTTGTAAACCAAAATTTGACCATTATTGATACTGACTTCTTTAGCAGCATTTTTTTTCTGCAACTTTAGCTCGAATAAAAGTGTGGATACGAAAAAACAGAACACGAAATGGGCCAGATAGATCATATTTGTGTCTCTGGCTCCGCCCAAGAGCCAACATAGAACATGTAACCACAAGAGAGCATCTTCAGGTCAAAAATTCATGGTGAACTCAAACTAACTATTGTCTTGGTTCTTCTTGGTGTGAAGAAACCATCCAATGAGGGCTTTTCCTCATAAAATCTCCAACCCTCTGCATTATTATGGCAACTTTAAGTCACTTTAATGTGTTTTGTTTGCAAAAATGATGATAAGGCACTGAACAATAAGCACAAAATGGCTGCCAAATTACAAAAAAAAAACAATAGGTTGGGAGAATGTGGACCAAAAATGTCTGGAATTGGCTCTTATCAAGATGAGATTGACTGAGTGCACACAAACACTCATGTCCTTTTGACCCAGCTCCACTAAACCTGAAATACACTCTTTTAAAAAAAAAAAAGGTGCAATAAATGAAACTATAGTGTAGTCTGATGAATGTGTGCCCTGCCAACTCAGCTGGTTATGACCCATTATGGGAGTGTATGTTAAATTGAATTGACTTTTTCTGATTTCAACAGCAGCTTTTTACACTGACTTCAGCTGAGGAACCCAAATTATGTGTTTCATATGAAGTATATTTAAGTTTTCAGACATAATGCACCTATTTTAATATGTTTTATATGAAAACGCCTATAAGAAGGGTAAAGAAGTAAGAAAATGTGACTTTTTCAAATAAAATGTGGGTCATACATTCTAAAAATGTAGCTGAAAGTGTCTTTTTATATTAACTTCGAGTGTTGAACTTGTACAGTCTGACAATGTTCATTTTAATGGTTTTAAATATGGCCACCAGATGTCTCTCTCCATCATATATGAAGAATAAATGTTGTTAAAAAGTGTAAAATGCTGGACATTTGAAGTCTTAAGTTCATACCAAGTTTGTGTTAGCTTATTTCTCTTAAATATGGAGATTGTTAAAGAAACTTTGGTGCAAGTTCGACTCCGTATGAACAGAAAGAAAGCTCATTGAACTAAAGTTAAAGATATATAAGTAACAATGCTACTTTTCAACGTGTTAACAAAAGTTTAAACTCAAAGAAGCTCGCGAACTGCGACACATTTAGTCTGAGAGGAAAGTGCACGCGCACTTAAGCGGTAAGGGCTCTTTCTGGGGGTCTAATTTGATTAAAAAGACTTCCCTCTCTGTGGAATTCAAATAAAGCGTGTTTTAAAAGTCGAAATGTGGACACTCACCCTCGCTTCCATACAGTTTTCCATTGTTCGCACCCATTTTAAAGAATACATAATCTATCCACGACCTCGGGTTATCAAAGAAGTTAAATTCCAGAAAGAAGGAGCAGTCTTTCCATAAAGAGAGGATACACAGGCAGAGGAGTGTGCAGGGCCGCGAGCTCTGACTCCAAATAGTTAATCCAGATGTTGAAGAGAGGACGCCTCAGCATTACGCAAACCGAGAATCCAGCGGTGCAAGACTTTTCTTCAGCTGAATATCCACAGATAAAAAACTCTGAAAGTTACAGACGGTCAAAAAAAAACATCCAGACTTGAGGAGTTTGGAGGAAAGTTTTTTTTCTAAATGGTGTGCAGCTGTTTGTCAGGCTGAGTGCGGGCAATCACAGCGGCCAGACGAGTTAGTGAGGAGGACGCGCTGCTCTCCTCCTCTGGAGCTGGATTTAAAGAGACCGCAGACCAGAGGCAGAGATGTGGATATTTAAAGAAAGATGAGCTACAGACAGAACAAATATGAGACAGGAACAGAGAAATCACAGAATACATCTATGTACATGAATATCTCTTTTGACTTAGGCTATAGGCTATGCTTTAAAATCAATAAAACGTGTATTTCTTTTGATAACACAATGAAAGTAATCTCAAATCTAATCCAAATGTATATCAAACACATGTAAAAAGACACAAGTGAACAAAAAGGTTGTATGATCAAACTTAATAAACAAAGGAACAATGACTAAACAAAACACAAAGACTCATTTAGCATTGCTTTAAAGTTACTAACAGTCCCATTAAGTAGGGGTGGATCCATGGGGTGGCCACTGCCCTCCTTGAAATCTGATTGGCCACTCCAAAAATCCTACTTTGATTGGCTTTTTGCCTTCTCAGAGGTGGTACTTTGGGTAAAATCATAGACTGTATAAAATATGGACGTAGTATCCGTGACGTCACCCATCTGTTCCTGAGCGCTGTTTTGAAGCCAACCAACGGCGGCAGCCATATTGGAAATGCGGGACTCAAACTGGCAGGGTGTGACGTAAAGAGGCGGAGTTTGAGCCTCCTAGCCAACAGCTATGTGTTCCCGTCTGGGAGTCAAGTCAGTCATGTCCTCATTTGGGCAAAAACTCGTAATCTTAATATCTTCTTTAACCAGGCTGTAAACATATTTATTAATGCTGCAAAGATCATCTTTTTTGAATTGCTACACTGTCTATGTGGTTTCCGGTGTTTCTGCAGCCAGCCTCAAGCAGATTCTCAATGAATTGCAGTTTATAACACTTCCACATGGGCTTCAGCGTTTGAGACCTGAGGTTGCCGCTTGGTTAAAATCAACCTTTTTGGGCTAGTAACATATTTTTGTCAGGTCTGCGCAGTTTCTTTTGTGTGTACTCTAAATTGTGATGTGTTGTTTTTGAGTCCTTAAAGAATTCATGATTTTAAGAAGATTCAAATGTTGCCACTTGAATGAACAGGAGTATAACATCCTTTGGATACTGTTAGTTATCAAAGTAGGTATGATTTGTCCAGATACACAAAAGGTTAATACATGCTATTCATTCATTTCCCAGTTTGGACAATCAAATAAAAAAAAGTTCATATAATGTCAAACTTTTTTTATAAGGGGAAACATTATGAACAATGAATGCCAGCAAACACATAAATTTAAAAGGTACAATAAAGTCCTAAATCCTGTAACTGGCAGTGATGTACTTCATTTATATTGAACTACATCATCACAGGTGTGACTTTATAGGTCCACTCTCCCAGCCAATCAGAGTTGAGGACACATAATCTCTGATATATTCAGAGGATAGAGGCCTCCTACTGAAAGCAGAGAATAGTTTAACCACACATGTCGGAACGTTTCCATGAATAGCAGCCGTACAGGTCATTGGATACCTATGAGTAAGAGCCCTGGACTAAAACCAGTTGTCTGCTGCTGACAGGTGACTTAATATTCTGGATACATGCGGAAATTCTTTTCTAAAAACACACAGACTGCAGAGGTACTGATGATAGCGTGGTATGTTTGTCTTTACTGACCTAGGCTATATCCTCTAATGAGGTAACTGTGGCTTCAACTCAAATCTGCAGTTCAAGTAAGTTTTCTACAAGAGTGGAGCTGAATGATTAACCAGTTTGTCTACTAAGGCAGGGGTTCCCAAACTTTTAGAGCCCTGACCCAAATAATATAGGTGCCAAAGAATTGCGACCCCCACTGTTCCTCAAAGTGATTAAATGTAGCTTTATACTTCATTTAGCTGGTCTGCAGAAAAATTGCCACCTACATACAACTGTGTTGTTATAAATGTATCGCTCCTACTGATGCTTTTGTTATTGTTAACTAACCCTAACTCTAGACCGAACCTCAAGAGTCATCTAGCAACAAAGAGGGAGAAAACTTATCAAAAAACGGGTATTTATAATTACTTTTCTTTTTCAATATGTTTACAGTAATGAACAAAATATGACATTTTATATTTCTTTGAAAAAAAGAATCTTGCAACCCCTCCATTAGTGTCTTGCGACCCCCCAAGGTGTCCCGACCCCAACTTTGGGAACCTCTGTACTAAGGAATTCATCTGCAACTATTATTATATTTAATAAGATTCAATTTTAGTCACATTTGTGTAATTTTCTATGGAAGCCCTAAGCTGACATGCATCCACTTATTTTGTTTACTCCATTTTCCATTGAAAACTGTTTTCTTGAGATCCTGACTCATGTTTCTCATTATCTTTAGAGATCAATGCTGAGTTAATGTCAGTCGTTTTCTCAAGATTTTGACTTCCATCCATTTTTTTTTCTATATTGGGACAAACAAAGCTGGTTTCCCCATCATAACGGCTTAATTTAAGTATTTGGCTTGAAATAGAGGTGGTCTCCCAAAGACAGCCCCCCAAAAACAAAACAATGTGATAGGCCAGACCATAACATGCCTTGCTGACATTACCCACAGTGAAGTGAGTTAAGCCTAGCTCTATATACTTATTTTTGTGTGTGTGCTTTTGAAACTCTGGGGATGAGTTATGATCATCTGATATTGAACTGTGATCTTTAGAAACAAATAAAATGTATTCATCACAGAAAAATTTAATGCATGACTACTCCGTAGATTTAAGTAGACTCAAAGAGAACGCTTCATTGGTTTCTTTGCTCTCATCTGACAGTAAAATAAAGATCATTGGATTGTGATCAAAGAAATAAGCATTGTCATTTGCTTGATTTTAATTTGACAAGCTTCTAACATTTAATAAAGGACATGACTGACAGATTAACAAAAAGAACATTCAGGTGGAGCCCCTTTTCAAAATGAGGCACATTTTTGAACGATGGAGCCTTAAGTAGGGTAATCTTTCTAATTTGCACACAACATGCAAACATTGGGATTTTCCATTCCACAGAGGTTTTACACTCAAACACCAACTTTATTACACAAGAGAAAAAAAACTGTCTGGAAAAAGAACTAAATGAATATTTCTAAATGCCAAAACTCATGTCACAAATGTAACAATTTCATGTGAGCACTACATCAAGCTCGACTCAGGATGTTATTTATGGCTCCAGTACAGCTATTTCTTACTACAGTATGTAGTTTGTTGATCTTTTTTACTCTTACGAGCCATCGAGAATGCATCACAAGCTCTAAAAATGTTTGATTGGCTCACATGGTACCAATCAGCCGGCTCTTGGCTGTCTGAGAGAGAGAGGTCAAACGCCAAACCTCAAACCTTTACAACCGGCAGTCTCTGCCACGCTGGAATGCAAAGTGAGAAAGACTCTAAAGAGAACAAAAAGATAAGAAATACTCTCTCTGACTCATTATGAATGACAGAAGTTATGTGTGTATGAAACAGGGTTACACCAAGACATTGAGCAAAATCTGAAAATAACTCAGGTGTAAGCTTTTAGATGTAAAGTCTCAGATGGGGTCTGACAGTTGTCCATTACTGGTCACCCAGTGTGGGAACGCCCCCACAGGAGCAGTGCAAGAGTAAGGCTCAACAGCAGGACTTGTGTTTATTTCGGGACAGGGCTCAGATTTGGCTACAGACACAGCATAGCAGGCCGATCCAGAAACGCTGAAGCTGTCCTCTGGCACAGATAGACTCTGGGAGAAAGTGGTGGAGGCGCCGCTGATGTCGGTCATGGCGGCGTTAGAGGGAGCAGAGTGGTCATTTTCAGCCTCTGTGGTTGCTGGGCAGCCGGGTGAAAGTGGAGTAGTGGTGAGCTCGTATAGCTTGCTGTGCAAAGTGCTCAGGGTGATGGGGATGGAGAGACACCTGAGAGACAACATGAGAAGAGAACAAGCTAGGGTGAACAGAAAAGTATGGCATGGTTTGGACTCTCGGTCATCTAATGTGCCATTCTCAACATCAATTTTTGTTTGTATCTTCATCAGTTCAGGCCTTATTGTTTGGGTCTATGTTTTGGGGTTTTGAGCATCCCGTTTTTTACTTTTTCTTTTAAATTCCAATCTGTAATTTCTAGAGACAGTCTCCTCTTGCATCATATTGTAAAATAAAATAAAATAATAAGTGTCAACATATATTTTGTAATCGTACCCCATCAGGACATTGGACAGGTCTTCATTCATGGAGGGATCCCACATCTCTGCTCCATACAAAGTGCATGTAATGTGATGAGCATCAGTAACATTCACCAGCACTGCAGCAAAAAATAACAAGAAAATAAAATTAGGTCATCATTTTTATGATTATTTTCAAATAAATACAATAAAAATAATGGAAATGCTCCTGGAATTAAAATGGGATCTCCATCTGGAAATATTAAAAAGGAAATTCCAGGACTTTATTAGATCTGCCGGACTACATCTGGAGGTAGTGTGGTGCTCACTGTGTTTGGATGGATGCATAAATGCAAATTATACAATGTTCATGTCATCACTCTGCTTTGAGAGTTTGTTTTCCCTTGAGAACAGAGTTCAGAACTTGGTGAAGATGACAAGAACTTAATAACAATACTGTGTAAAGACAAAGAACAAATGAGAATTGGGAAACTGCAGCAACTCGTGAAGCTGTATGATAAAATGAAAGACAATCGTATGATACATCATCTGATAAACTGAATACAAAATGTCCCTAAAAAAGGTAAAGTGCAGGATTAATGTTATTTGCATGCTGAGATTAATGGGGATTGAGTCCATTGGTCCACTCTCTAGGGGGGGTGATAGAGACAGGAGACTCTTTAAGAGAGAGGCCCATTGGATCCATCATCTACATCGTCCCCTGGAGGCTTAAATGAGGAGTTTTCTTTCTCCTGATTTTGTCTGGGGGTTTGTTTTTGTGATTTGTGTGTCTACTTTACTTACTTTACCATTTTGTAGCATGATGCAAGATACGGGCTGAAACACGTTTGTTTCTTTTTTTTCATGCTGCTGTCAAAACTGACATTAAACGTTTTTTTTAACTTTATCATGAGTGCTGACATTTTTCAATTACATTATCCACTTTGGGTCAGCACAGAGTGTTTTTTAAGTAGTTTTTAGTGAGTACACCAATTCTCTTTCCTAATGTCTTTAGTGCCAACACGAGGAGTCATGAAGAGCTGTGTTTTAAATTAAAATATCGATGTTTAGCAGCAGCTACACAATAATTGTATCACATGAAACAGGACAACGATATATTGCGTTATGGATATTTTGTCCCACCCTTGGATTGAAGTGTTTGCTATCTAGATAACTAGTCCAGGTATCAATCACATTTTAATACCAAGTGTAAGACGGGTGTGTGGATTCTGAAATGTTTGTCAAGGATCTGGGTTGAGTCTAGGCTATAATTAATAAAACCCCAGGAAAAAATGGAAGTTTGAAAATGCTCACAAACAGCAAGGGAGTCCCTTTTTGGTTGCTGGAAGGTCACAGAAAAGCTGCTCTCAGATTCCGGAAGGACTTCGAAGTGCAGATCACAAACCAAACCTAAGTTCACCAACAGAAGCGTCACATCGCTGACATCTTTACAAAGACACTTTTCATTTTGTGTCTGATTTTATGATGTTTAACATTCTCCTACCTGCTCCCTCACACTGAGAAGTGAAACAGCTCCACAACAGGGTGTTGATGAGACACTGATGCCGGAGCAGCTCCAGCAGGGTAGGGATGTGGGAGGGGTGGGTGAAGGGAATACTGTCTACCACAGCTGCTCTGTGGGGAGGCTCCTTCCATGCAGATCCAGGTAGAGCATAACTGTGTGTCACACCGCATGGAAGAGACTAGAGAGAAAGATAAGGTTTTACGTTGTTAGAAAGTGCTTGAACTGAACCCAGTTACCTTTAAAAAGTGTGTCGATCTTGAAGCAAAACATGCATACCATTTTAAATATAGCATCCTGCTCATCTGACAGCTGGCTGTTTGCACTTGAACGCCTCATCAGAAGCTTGGGTAATGGTGCCCACTGCAGGCCAACATCTGGTATGGGCACATCTGTGAATATCAAGGGGAAAAAAATCTAACCTGTATATCATTTGTGAAAAAGAAAGACATAACTATTTTTCATGATTAAAGCATCCCTACCTGTGATGTGGCTGATCCTGTTAACCAAAGATGCCAATATTGGTATAGCAGGTTGCAGTTTAAGGAGAAAGACTGCTGGCAGTGTCTCACACAGCACCTTGCTCAGCGGGAGGAACACAGGAACACTGCCGCAAGACACAATTTGAAACACCGCAGGTATTCACATTCTCCACGGGGCATAAAATGAACAGTGTCCTACTGAGTGAGGGATTAAACAGTAACATATTACCCCTGGGAGTCCAGCTGTGCAGGCTGCGCGATCACAGACGCTGTCTGAAGCATGTGAGTCACATCACTGTCACCCACTGTCACCTGGGCTGCATGAATGACTCTCTCTGTGTTTGTCACATCTTTGAAAACAGGGGAATCCACTCATGTTTAAGAGCTTTAAGACTTATGCTTTTACACACCCAAAGGTAGACACGAAATTAAATTTGAATCTGCAGCTTACGTAGGTCTGAGATGTTTGCTCCATCTTTAGGATTGATATAGAACTGGATCATCATAGGGCAATCTAGAAAAATGAATTAAACATTAACTCCAGAAAAGAAGAAACATAACTCTTGTTCTGTGTCATTGTGTTATTTACCTTCTTTCCCAGCTGTCAGACTCCCTGTGCTGCCATTGTTAATCATTTCTACTTCAGTGTTGAAGTCTTTTTGTGCCCTGAAAGATAGAAACATGTTGTTTTGAGGTTGTTTTAGAACCACTCACACTTTTACTCTATTATCTGCTCATCCATTAGCAAAGACGTCAACGTAGATTACAGTTAATCTGTTATTTCTGCTCAAAACTGGAGTGAACATCTCACAAAATTCTCACCTCTCCATGATCAGCATCACATTATACATGATATATGCAGGAGAGACGTCAGATAAGGCTAAAATGACAATGTTAAAGTAAACCGAATTGAAGTAAGGTTTTTATGATAATTTTTCAAATGAACATACAAGTTAAAATTCATTTTTTTAAAATAACTGACATTTAGCTATTCACTGATGTGCGCAATGCTCTTGCAAATGTATCTACCTTGGTATTTATCTAAATATTAGTCAAAAGCCTATATTTTACAATTTAAAACTACTAATAAATAAATAAAGCAGCAACCTGGTAAATGTGTTGTATTTCCAAATTACAGCAGAAACCATGGACTAAAATTGTAGAGTAAATTTGGCTAATTTTAAGCTAGCTATATATACACCTAGCTTAGTTTTTATTTGAATAGTAGTAAAACATGTGTTTACTTTAAAACAAGTTGCAATTATAATACATGGAGCTGAAGCCAGTCAGTATTCTATATTTATATTGAAACAAAAGCCAAATGTCTAAGCTAATTTAGCTAAATCTAAGATAATTTATCAAACTCGGCTCATTTCAACATTGTAAAATTATATTAATACTTCCTTCAAAAGCACTAGCATTATTCATATTTATGAAGTACAGTGTAGTAAAATTAGGAAGCATAAACAATGTACCTAAACTGATAGGTAAAGTTAGCTAACTTCAAGCTAGCTAACTTAGTATACCTTAGCTTTCATTCTAGTACTCAAGGTATCTATATTCCATTCAAAACAAGTATCAGTTATTTATATCTATTAAGCTGAGACCAGTAGATACATGGTATTTATCATAAAAAATAAATACTGAAACCATAATCATGTACTTCAATTGCTCAGTAAATGTAGCCAATTTTAAGCTAGCTAAAGTAACTCAAGCTAAATCTAACTATGGTTTTATCAAAACATCACTCAAAATATCCAGTATAATATTTAATTGAAAACAAGTAACTATTCAAATTTCTTCAGTTGAGCCTAGTCAAAATTTGTTGTTCATGATGGTGTATTAAAATTGGAATTAAAGGTTTAGCATTTTGTTTGGGTTTACATATTAGCTGAATTGTTGCAGCCCCTTTTCCAATCACAAGTTTCATGTACCTTTGCAGAGCTGACATTTGCTGCAAATCCTCCCCCAGGCATTGGAGAGATGCAAATAATTTTAATTTGACTTCGCTGAAACACAACAACAAAGATATTAGAGAGGCAAGAGGATGATGGTTGGATATTATTTTTATATTAGTTTATACTTGTCTCCAGGGATGTTGTACTGGTTGTAGAGGCCTTCCAGCTTCACAGAGAACTCAGCAAAATTGTGTGACCTGTGCCAAAAACAAACTGCACCTCAAGCCTTTTCTCTTCAGACAATCATTTGAAAACCACCATCATTCTAATCTTTTATAGTGTAGGGGATAACTGCACTGCCAGTCGCCTTGAAAGCCTCACCATTTAAATTTACTGTGGTTCTAATGCTTACCTCAGCAGCTGAAGAAAGGATTCACTGGGCTGCAAGACAATTAGAACGTTTCATTGTTCAGAGAAATAGGGGGGATATATATATATATATATATATATATATATATATATATATATATATATATATATATATATATATATATATAGGGAAAGTTGAAATACTTACGACAGGGGATCCTCCATGTGGGGCTACTTTTACCTCCATCACCCCGCCACTCGGCAGCAACACCACCTCCAGGTAGAAGAGATCTGCCGTCAGGTAGCAGGTGGCCTCAGTAATGTGAAAGCCCATTCTAAGACAGACAGACATGAATATGGATGATTTCTGCCATAATATCTTTAAAATGAATACATATGAAGCTCTAGAATGAAATGATTGATGATTGAAAGAACATTTTAATAATAATAACAGGGGTCATTTTAATATCAAGCTGATAGTTGTGAGCTCTACCGCTGTTGTTTGGCAATCATTTCCAGACGAGACTTTGCGGCGTTCATAGAGGACACTGAAATATACAGACCAAGTTACTCAGGGGTAAGTTGAAATATATGTATTTAAATACAGAGTCTTCAAAATCATGATTTTCTACCAGTACAAACTTCTTGGAGCCTTTCCAGAGATCTAACCAGCAGCTCACAGGGTTTGGATTCATCTCTGGATCGGTCCTATTGGTGGACAAAAAGAAGAAAAACAACAATGGAGCAGTTGTGTGACAGTGTCCTCCTTGTGTAAACAGTCTCCAGCCCATCCCAAAACACAGTAACTGAACGACACCCAGCAAAGTTGGGTGTTGTCACTTGAACGCTTTGCACTCTGGGATGTTTTTATCAGTAATGCATGCAGATGGGTGTATGAAAATACATCACTAATTTCCTACATGAGTCTGGTCCAAGAAAGGTCCTCTTCTGCATCATTGCTGGCAGGGAACTGCACGACTCGCCCCAGCTGCCTTATCCCTTCGGACCACACATCACTTCAGACCACCAAGTAATCTTTACTAGACTCAGGAGAATGACCACTGCCAAGCTCCACTTCGTATTAATCCAGGAGTATTATCTGCTCTGCTGCTCCACCCTTGACAAATCTAACAAACTAACACTCTCACATAACCTCAGTGTACAAGTTGGTATAGTAGTGCTACACATACTTTGTCACCTTTTTGTTTAATGTAAGAGACATACGAGTCTATGAAGCATTACAAGTCCTGCACCTTTAACTTGTAGACAAACAGTAAAGTGTAAGAGGCTTCTATTTGCTTTTGTAAAAGTGGAAATAGAGGTCCTTATGGGTAAATACTGCAAAAGCAAATGGTGGAAGCTAAAATATAGTGATAGCATTGCCAAACAGGATAGTGCCAAAGCCACAAGGCGACCTCAAAACAACTTAAAAAGCTTACACATTTACTGACATGTGGTTGAAGTGCATCCAAGTCACAGTTGATGCACGGCCTGCTGATCCAACAACAAAGACCTATGTGTTCCACGATAGATGATCTCATTATCAGTGCATCACCACAACAGTTCCTGATTTGCAGCACATCATCATATTAGAGAAGCCATCCACTAACCAGCTAATAACTGTTATTGAGGCAAGGCATATCTTCTCTGCACACAAATAGCCCTGCAAAGTAGAATTTAGTGTAGTCTCTATGATAGATCACACTAAGATAGTGGAAAATAATGAGGGGTGTTTAGAAATAATATGTTTGTGAAATAACTAGAGGCTGCTTTGTAACAGGATCAATCCTACCATGCATCTTCGGACAAGCTGAAAGGTTTCGTTCCATGGCTTCTCGGCAAATTTTAAGTGTAGGTCAGAAATGATCGACTTAGTCTTCATCGCTGCAGCTACAAAAAGAAAGACAAACGGAAAGATTATCCATCTCATTATCATTCATCTTCAATTTCAGGCAACTTTTTCTTTTCTTTTTTAATTCTTTCTTTATTGAGGAAGAGCAATCACTTTATAGTCAGCATTTATTCTACAGCAGAATGTAACATGTATAGTAGGCAAAACATACTTGATAGTTCTACAGCAATTTAGCTCTTCAATTATTTTTTTAGGGAACTTAAGACATACAACAGAACATGAGAAAATTACATTTTAAAAAAAGGTATAAATGGAAGAGATTGAAAAAATCAAATAAAGAGCAAGCAAAAAATAAAAAAAGAAATGAACCATATCTTCACTCCTTCACTACATTCAGTCAGGTGAAATCCGGCCTTACATATTTAACATATTCTGTCCATTTGGACCAGATTCTGTAAAATCTTTCCTTTTGAACCTTGAGGAAGAATTAAAGCCTTTCCAGAGTATAAATTTGATAGGTTATTTCAATCCAGTCATCAATAGTAGGGGGATCAGGTTTCAACCATTTCCTTGTGACAGCTTCTTTGCTTGCTGCCAAAAGAATTTATGCCAACTTCTTATCACTAATTTCAGGCAGCTTGTAAGCTACAACTTGCATTAAAGCTGCTGTTGGTAATCACAGAGTAAACATCTGTTCAGAGAGAGGGACTTCGAATGTCAACACTATCCCTCCAAACCAAATTTCCTCTTAGCCCCCCCAACATAGATCAGCGTGTGCAGTCATGATAGTGCCGAACTCGTAACCAATCAGAGGTAGCAGTAGGGGCCGCCCCTTAACCAATCAGGACAGAGGATTGGAGATTAGCTATGATTGGTCTGTCATAACGGGACTGAGAGGAATAATAACATTGCTTGATACAAAGGCATTGGAAAACGTAGAGATTTCGCAATAGTCTCAAATTCACTCCCTGATGGGTGCGGATGGGTATTATGAACTTTTCTCCAAACCCAGAATTTTTATTTTCAGCTTTAACTAAGTACGTTTCTTGTATACAGTTACATTTTTACATGTGGGTTTGATTTAAATAACCAAAACAAATGCAGACATTTATTTATTAAAGTAAAAGTGTATTCAAACCAAACTTACCTGACTATTGAAGGTGTATTTCACTCCTTCTGGCATTACAGAGGAGCTCCCCCTCAACAAACGTGCAAACATTCATGCTGATTAGCTAATTAATCAATTATCATGCATGTAAAATCCACTTCCTTTAATTTGTATTTCATGCTAAACAACCAGCAAGTAACCACAGTGTCTCTAACATAATAGTTTTATTCACATCAGTGCATCATGATTCTTTATAAGTAATAATCAGTGTTGCATTCACGTATTAAAAAGTGAAACAGGAGTTGTGTACTTCTCCCAGGCGGGCGGGCGTTGTCATCCGGAGCCCAGCCCTCTCTGTAGGACGTGCAGTGAAGTCAGTCTGCTGCTAACAGCTACCAGCACAGTCTCTGGAGTTAGCTCGAGAGCTAGCCATGAGCTAACAAGCAGCTAGCTGAGTCTTTTCATTCCGCCACCATATTTCAACCTTTATGAAACATCGAGCCGGTGTGGACTCTGCTTAACTTACCGGTAGGTGATGTCTGCAGCACATGCACTGCTGTTATGGTTGTTACTCTTGGTTAATGTCTGCTCTTATATCTCCTTTGCATTGTGTGATTAGCTGCTTGTTATCGCTTGCTAGCCTTTTTTGCATGTCCACCCTAGCTGTCCAGTTTGGGTCGACTGATCATCTGTTGAAAGGATTCAGATGTTGTGATTGCTCTTATGTGCTCCATGTTGAACTTCCATCGACGTTATTTATCAGTCAGGTGACATTAACGTGCCCGGTGGGTTAGTTAGCTTATTAGCTGTTTTCAACCTGCTAGCTAGTTCACCTGCTGTTTACATGTCAGCGGCTAACCAGCTGATGTGTAAACATGATAATGATGGTGCTTGGTCACAGTATAATGTGTGATTTTACTCTGTCAAACGGCTGTAAATGTTACAAAGCAAAGCCCATTATTAGGAGCCTGAACGTGCAGAGGTTTTTAACGTGACAGCCTCCAATTACTGGATCCAACCGTCACACCTGTTTTGCGGGAATGATGATGACACACCTGATTATAGAGCCACCTGAAGATGAGGTCATGTTTTAAACTTGGACTATTAGTGTCACTTTTGTCATTTAAGCTTACCTTGAAACTATCCTGGTCTCTTGAAGGCAATACTGTACACATTTTGTAAACAATAATAAAGAACTGAAACTTCCCTAGCTTAAAATCAAACATGGATATTTTAATAACACCTCACTTCAGAACACACCTTAACGGATTTCATGTCATTACAATAGGACTGGGACACTGAGTCACACAGGGATGGCATCAATCAATCAATCAAGCTTTATTTATAAAGCACCTTTCATCAAATCAAATGCAACCCAAAGTGCTTTACAGCGATTGAAAAACAAGAAGGAAGCAGAAATAAAACACATATTAGGGGAAACTAATAATAATAATAATAATAATAATAATAATAATAATACAAATAATAATAAGAAAAAGAAAATAAAATGAAATAGAGACTAATGCACACCAACAATAAAGTATGTGTAAAATAAGTTAAAGCATCAAAATTAAGAATAAAAATAGTTAAAATAAATACATTTTAAAAGAGTAAGGATAAGTGTTGAACATAAAACAAAGGCTAAAAATATCATTAACCTGAGTAGATAAATAAAAAAATGAATGAATAAATAAATAAATAGAAATAGAATAAGAGAACAGTTAGAATTACTAAAATGATAAAGCAACATTTATATTAATATTACAGAAAAAGGTAAGTAATACAATTGTTAAACCCTACAATTATTGTGTGGCATGAAGTATGCCAAAGTAGGTGCTATATAAGTAAAGTTATTATTAGTATTACTCATTTGACAGGGTAGACTAATTGCAAGAGTTTGCTTGCAATTTTTGCTGCACCAATTTCTACCTTATGCATCTGTCTTATGAAATATACGTGGGAAGTATTTACATTAGATTAGATTAGATAAACTTTATTGATTCCCACATTGTTGGAGATTATTTTGTTCCAGCAGCTTACAACACGGGACAGGGGAATCCAAAAATTGTTCTTACATAGCTAAAAATATAATAATAATAATAATAATAATAATAATAATAATAATAGTAAAAAAAATAGACACAATAATGATAAAGGTAAAAAACAACAACATAAAAGAAAACAGAATAAAAAATAAAAATAGAGTAAAATAAAATAGTCTTTTTAAAAAGTTTGTAACCTGCAGCCTGTTGTAACCATTGACTGAATGGATTAAGGGCCTTAATTTAAGCCCATGTTGAGATATAACGCCAATGACCATAACTATAGAAAGTTCAATTAGCCTTGTGTTAGCATTTGTAACGTTGTCTCTCACCGTTCCACCTCTACTCTTCATCACCTGCACTCAAATCAGTATGATTAGATCTATCTGTAATTACAGAAACCATGTTTGAGAAAATTTCAGTTGATGTGTATTTTGATTTTAAAGTTTGACCCATGTTCCATTTGTTATAATGGAGGAGGCAGAGATTACGACCTGTACAGCAACAAGACTGGCTTCACAGTCAGGTGAATTAGGCCAGTAGCCAATCACAGTTAAGGATTTTGGGGTTGCACCTGGGGTGGTTGATCAGAATTTGTGCAGCCACCACTGGCCACCCCTGTTGACACGGCCCTGCTTAACAATGACTGTTTGATTAAACTATTTAATTAATTCAAAGGACATCTCCTCTGGCACTGAGTTGTAATATTGACTTTCAGGGCACAGACGCCTTTTTGTTAATTTGTATATAGACCTATTGGCTGCTTTCCCATCTTTATCCCCAGTGGGCTGTGATCGGAAACTGCATTAACACACTCTTGAGGACTTCATGGTATTCCCGTTGTCTCATGGAGAGATGACTTGTAAATAGCTTTGGCATATGTCACACTTTCTTCGTTCCAAAGGTTTAGAGAAAATCTGCCAGATGCTTTAAAAAAAAGAAAAGGTCGCATTTCTTTGCAGAATGGCTTCACCAGGTTTGTCTTGTCTTAGTGGAATTTGACTGCTATTTGTTTGACATGGTGTACACAGGTTAAGTTTGTGTTTGCATATGTCATGTACCTTGTTTGGTCTCCTTCAAGGATGCCAGCAGCAGTATTTTCCCACTGACTGTCACAGTTTGACACATCTAGCATGAGGAAGTTGGCTGAAAAAGCACCATGATAGTATTACATTCTCATTTAGTTTCATGCTTTCCAAGAAGAGTGTTTTCAGATCATGCGTTCACGTTCAGGCAGATGTCTAAAAGGAGGAACATGTGAATAAAGAGAGAGAAGATAATGATTTTCTTTGAAACAACTGAATCATTTCTGCATACTGTGGATACCTTTTTGAAGGTAACATGCAAATATCCAGGGCAGTGTTTCAGTGTTTCCGTGTGTGTTGTGTTCAAAGACCAGGCTTCTAGATGACAGTGTCGTAGTCTATCTAACACAGAACTGAGGAGGGAAGAACTGAGCATGTGCTGCAGGTGTAAGAAGATACAGCATGTGCCATGAGCAGGCAGAATCCAAAAGGAATCAAGGACATGGCATTACATCACGTTATGAGGCAGTATATTGAGTCCTGGAATGTGATATGTATCATATTTCCTGCCAGTACACAGGCCTGTATTGGATGATACAGGGAAGATTAGGGCCAGAATAAAGTCGTTAATCTGGGAGGATAAATTTGTAGATCTGATGATAATAATAATAATAATAATAATAATAATAATAATAATAATAATAATAATATTAATAATAATAATAATTTATAAGATATGTTAAGCCAAAAAAAAATTGTAAATCTACTAGAATAAAGTCGGAATTTCACAAGAAAAACTTGAAAATGAACTAAAATAAATATTAAAATTTATGAGGAAAAAATTGTAAATTTACAAGATCCAAACCAAAAATCTACAAGAAAAACATTAACCATGTATGAGATTTAAGTTGCAAATTTATGATGTAAAAAAATGAAAATTTATTAGAATAAAGTCATAAAAAATCAGAATGAAAAAGTGGTTTAACAAGATTTAAGTTGTGCATTTACATTAAAAAATCTTAAAATTTATTGGAATAAAATTGTAAATTTACTGGAATAAACTAGTGCATTAACAAGATTAAAATCGTCTATGCAAGAATAAATATAAAAATATTTTGGAATAAACCTGTAAATTTATCAGAATAAAATAGTGGATTAACAAAAGTAAAGTTGTAAATTTACAAGAAAAAACATGTACATTTATTGGAATAAACCTGTTAATTTATCAGAATAAAATAGTGGATTAACAAGATTTAAGTCTTAAATTTACAAGAAAATATATGCACATTTATTGGAATAAAGTAGTGGATTAGCAAGATTAAAATCATAAAATTACGAGAACAGAGGTGTAATTATACAAGGATGAAGTTGTAAGTTCTAAGTACAGGCTATGCTTAATCTACATGTCAAATAACACACAGGGGGATATAATAAGCTGCCTGTGAAGCTATACTCAACAGCTGAGGATAAGCAGTGATTACAGAAACGTGCATAGGCTACCTTTTAGCCTGCACGACTTCATAACAGACTCAGTTTCTTGCACGATTTACCTTATTTTAGTGCAGGCGGCTTGCTGCTCCTCTCAGATTCACCCTAAAAATAACGTATATACTAAAATGATGACTTTTGTCTTTAAATGTACGTCCTTATTCTCTTAATATTACCACTTAATTCTTATGAGTGTGTGACTTAATATTATACATTTACAAAATGATTCTCTCTTTCTTCTATAGCCTGGCCCTGTCGCTGTGTGGCAGTATGAAGACATGCTGGCACAAACTAAGCTTCTGCTTCTTGTTATTCATTTTTTTAATGAGTTTTTTGTGTCGCTGTATCTTTATTAGCGGACATGCAATCTTTGTGCTGACAGATCACTGCAGGGAGGAGCGGTAATAAAAATAACTGATTATGAAGCAGTTCCTAAAGCATGCATCCAGTGGTTCACTTCCTCATTTTATACTGCCGTAGTCCTAACCAGGTACAGAAAGTAATCTCCTCTCCTCATTTGTAGTCTGAAGGCACTTTCTCTTGATTTTATTTCACTACCATGAGACACAATAACTGCAGAAATGGAAGCTGGAGCCTCTGAAATGATGATGACACATCTTTGATTTTTTTCTGTTTTTGTTCTCCCCAGGACTCTACAATCTTCATTTCACAATCCTCCCCTTCATCTCCAGCTCCACTTTGAACTCTCTCACCTTTTACACGTCTCACTACACAGAGCCATGGCAGCTGCTAAGCCAAAAGGGCAGAACTCTCTAGCCCTTCACAAAGTGATCATGGTGGGCAGTGGAGGGGTGGGGAAGTCCGCCCTCACTCTTCAGTTCATGTATGATGAGGTGAGTGAATAACACCACAGCAGCCAAGCAGTAAGAATTCACAAAAAATGGCCGACCTATTTAGCCAATCTTTCCCATTAACTCTCCTTTTTGTGTCCACTCTAGTTTGTGGAAGACTACGAGCCCACCAAAGCTGACAGCTACAGGAAGAAAGTAGTCCTGGATGGAGAGGAGGTCCAGATCGACATCCTTGACACAGCTGGACAAGAGGACTACGCAGCCATCCGGGATAACTACTTCCGAAGTGGCGAGGGTTTTCTCTGTGTATTCTCCATCACAGAACTGGAATCATTCGCAGCAACAGTAGACTTCAGGTCTGGTGTTGCTTCATTGAGACTCATCAGGGGTTAATGACAGCAGTTATTAGCCTCTCCCCCTGCTAAATGCTTAATTAATGCATGCTGTTTTCATGTTTATCATTCTAAAAAGCAACATTTTCCCCTCTTTCACTTTCTTCTTAATGCTCCTCCTGCATTCTGCACTAATGTTATAGTTTGTTTGCATAATTTATAGCTGACTGACGTTTCCTGTGCTGTACAGAGAGCAGATCCTGCGAGTGAAGGAGGACGAGAACGTACCCTTTCTCCTGGTCGGCAACAAGTCAGATTTGGACGACCGACGGCAGGTCAGCGCGGACGAGGCAAAGGCACGTGCCGAGCAGTGGGGCGTGTGTTACGTGGAGACTTCTGCCAAAACCCGTGCCAATGTGGACAAGGTAAGTTTGATGAGATTAAGGAACGCATTCCCTGGCAATGATACGAGCAACTATTGCAGTTAGAGCACAACTGGAACAAATTCAAATGGAACCATCAACTGTCTATGTCTGAGGTTTGAGTTTTAAAGGGGACATATGTCTGAACATGAAATTAATGTTATGCTCTCAAATTGAATTACTCCACTATACAACACTTATTGCAAGACACTTAGTTTGTGAAAGTCACATGAATTCCCATATGACTGGTCAGGCTGACACTGCATTGCAACAAGTTAGGTCTGTATGAAAGTGACCCACGTCAAGATTGAGAGCTGACATTTGATATAATTTGTGCTGTTGACTCTAAAATGGAAAAATTCAGAGGAGCTAGAGCTCAACCAATATGGGATTTTTTAGCCCAAAAACTGAGTTAATTGGTAGAAAATTATTGGATAGGATTACAGATAAAGCAGCAATGTGAATTTTGTGCTGGAATAAAAATGTATCTTTTTCTATGAATTTATAACATTTTTTTCATAAATTGACAAACACTACCTTCTTGAAAAGTCACGACTTTTAAAAAAATATTGAACATTATAATACATTGTAACTTAGCTTTCTTACTAATCACCAGGCTGTCTCAAATGCTTAAATCTGATTGGTCAAAACCCTTTGACAATGACTGAATATTGAGTTCTGAATAGCAAAGGCAATGCTAGGGACAACCCAAGCGGCAACCTCCAGCCTTGAAAATTGAAGCCGATGCGGAAGTGTTAAAAAACTGCTGTTCCTTGAGTGTCCACTTGAGGCTGGCTTCGGAAGTACCTTAAACCAAATACACACCCATTCAAAAAAGTCGATCTTTACAGCAGAAATAAACATGTTTACAGCCTGGTATAAACATGAGTGTAGTCTGAATAGCTCATTTCTCATTTTACAACGCATAAGTTTAGATGATATCAAGATTACGAGTTTTCCATTATGAGAGGCACAGCTGACTTGATTGACAGGCGGGAACACTGTAGCTGTTGGCTAGGAGGCTCAAAGCCCGCCTCTTTACCTCACACTAGCTCAACAGAATTTAGGTTGAGTCATCATTTCCAATATGACTCCCGCCGACAACTGGCTTCAAAAAAGCGCTTCAGAAACAGATGGGTGACATCACGGATACTACGTCCATTATTTATACAGTCTATGGGACAATCACACACGTCACAAATCAAATCAATCCACAGAAAGAAGTTAGGGCACATCTAGCGTGCTGATTATGATTTCACTTTGTCCTGTTGACTATGTGAGAAAGACTTAACTCTAGACATTAAAGAGGCATGTTAAAACACAAGGAGCTGAGTGAAATAGACGTCGACCAAATTGCAGAAAACAGACACAATGCAACCTCAAACAACAACACGGTATGACCTTTAGCACAGTTACAGGACTGGTTGAGTTAGAAAAAAAATGCTGACATCAGTAAAGGGGAAGGTGACTTTCTACAGGTGCAGCTATCGCTTTCTGCAGCCCTTAATAATGCTCACTAAAAACGCTAATGTTTTGACTTTACTGTGAAGTAAAGTTAAGTTTATGATTTATAATAGTACTTTATTAACAAGTTTAACACTCACTAGGAATCTTTGACTTAGTAAATGTTAAAGTTAAAGGCTGTTTTGAAAGTGTGCTGTTTACAGTCTTGTCTGACAACCTGCAGCAGTGTGCACAGGCATTTATTACAACTATATTCAAACAATGAGTCTCAGCTGCCTTGTTCTTTGAAGTAGGTCATATAGAGACATTGGTATTCATCACATCCTGTGTCATCACTGAATAATAATAATAATGATAATAATAATAATGAGAATAAAAATAATGATAATAATAACAATGATAATAATAATAATAAATAATAAATAAATAATACAAATAATTGTAAAAATTGTAATAATAATAATAAAGAGGATAATAATAATAATGATAGTAACAATAATAATAATAGTAACAATTATAATAATAATGATACTACTACTACTACTATTACTACTACTACTACTACTACTACTACTACTACTAATAATAATAATAATAAAAGCATATATTCCAATACAGATATCAGATAACACCTCTTTCCTCTTCTTTAACAGGTGTTCTTTGACCTGATGAGAGAGATCCGGGCGAGGAAAATGGAGGACAGCAAAGAGAAGAACGGGAAGAAGAAAAGCAAAAGTTTGGCCAAGAGAATCCGAGAGCGATGCTGTATTTTATAGTGGTAACAGAGAGCAGGGCAGCTGCTTGTGTACATATACATTTCTCAGACTTTTGCATTTCTTTTGTGCCGATAACCTGACCATGACTCTCTTCTGTCTCTGGCTAACAGGACATCTGACCGTGTGTCAGGGAGTAGTAAGGTGGCACTCCATACACCATTTATAGCTCTAACTTTTTATGTGCTGACACTCCAAATAATTTATGTACTCTCTCTCTCTTACTCTGACCACATTACAGAGTGTAATAAATGGATGGTGTTTATTTAGGCCGAAGCTTGACGAGAGGCTAAGCCCTGAAATGTTTAAAAAAAAAACCTTTCATTGTAAAGTTTGATGTGTATAATATATTCAGACAACTGTGCAGTTCAAAAGAAAAGAAAAGAATGGAGTGTCAGAGCCGAGGCTTAAACAGGGAACTGGATTGTGGGTAGAAAAATGAATGCTAACCGACTCAGTGTCAACCCAGAATTCATCAAGTGCCACCCAGAAAATGTACACTGCACTGGTGAGTCTATGAAGCATTTGAATTTGATGCCATTCCGAATTGTTGTTTTTACATCTTACTTTGTAGAAGTGATGTGATTTTAACATTTTATTTAATTTATAACATTTTTCTGTGACTTCTCTGTAAGATGAGTGCACCGACGTCTGTTTTATTCCCCTTCGCGCCACTTTCGTTGTTTCTCCTTGAATGCACAAACATCGACAACCCCCCCTTAAATTGGTGAGGGATTCTACAACACTTGAACTTTCTTTTTTTCGATTCAAACATTTCAGAAGTTTTACCTCGCTCGGCTAATGACTCTCATTGCCTTTTATTTCTGCGACAAAGGAATCCCTGGTGCTCTGATAAAAGGCGATTCCACAACACTACATCCTTTACATGCTGTCTTAAATCCTAAAGATGATGAGACAAACTGCTTCCAGTCATGTAAAGATTTCTTTTGCCAATTTCACTTTGTTTGGCTCAGACTTTTAATCACAAACTTTATTTTTTTTAAACCTAAATGCATTTCTGAAAAGAGAGAAATTAACGGATAGCTGAATTGAAAGGCATCAACTGTCAAAGATGAATGCAGGCTTTATAGAAGTGGTGTTGTACCTGTCCCAAAAAAAAAACGTTGCTCTCTGTCACCAAAGAAAAATGCTAGCTAGCACAAACAAGTGCCCACTTATTGATGGAAGTAAATGACAACTGGCTAAGTGAGCACCAAAAGAAAGCACCTGATGTTTGTGTACAAACCTTATAAAGGTTGAGAAAAGAATTGAACGTTACTTTTAAAAGGCCTGGGAAAGTAACGCGACATTTACGGAGGATTACTAATTCATGTACAGTGCATCACTGTTGCCTCTCTGTCCATTGTGAATGTGAATAACCCCTCCCCCTCTCTAATTCCCATCCTGTTCGCCTGTAATCTTAGGCTGCCAATGATGTGTAGAGTTTGCAGGTTGTTGACTTTCTGCTTTGTTATCTTTATGGTTAATCTTTTCTGTTAGGCTATCTGCTTTTATAAGGCTGTCGTAACACTTCCATTCAACACCCGATATGTTCGTTTGATCTTGCTCATGTAGTCATAACACTACAAACTTGTAAAGATTGAAGCAGTGTAAATCAATTTGGCAAAATGTGATGAATTCAGACCAAACCACACTGTGAACTCTGCCCCATCACAAACAGGGTTTCTCTTTATGACTGAGCCACTTTTTATTCTTTACCTTTTGAAACTTCTAACTTATTTAAAAGACCATATTTTATTAAGTCGAACGGCAATCAAGAGGCTGTTCTCACATTTCACCTCCTCCGAGTTTAAGTCATTTTATTAAGACTTTCCTCAACCAATAGGATGCCCAACACTGGAGTCTATGCAAAAGTCAATGTTGTAATTGCAAAAAAGATATGAATCAATTAAAGACTTGGTGTTGAAACCACTTTGATTAAGAATGAGAAACATTTTAGCTGTTTAGAAAACCCCCAAATGATTCAGCACTGTTTTACATTTCAAACTAACTTCTGTCTCATCGACCTCAATAGAACATGGGTACTAAAAACTCCCTGCATTTCTTTATCATTGGGGTTTTTTTTCACATAGACTGAATAACACGGGACTTCCACCAGATCTGTGTCAGAGCCGTCCCCAATACGCTGCGGTCCAGCTCTGTGGTCTCTCGCCTGTCAACACCCACCAGTTGCGTTTTCAGAACGCATCTAGAGCAGGGCCGCCAGACTGCTGGAGTCATGTTATCGAGGTTTTCCCCCGATAATCACTGATAAGATGATTATCCGACCCCTCTACTGTCTTTATTGGCCTCTGAAAACCTCTGACATGTTGACTCCAGGCCTGGCTCCGCTCAAAATGACAGTTTGTTGTTGTATTTTAGTTAAAAACGATCTGGTGATCACACGGAGACCATTTATTCTGAAAATTCACCAGATGTTTTAATTTGTTGTGGTGCCTGACTTCCTGTCCCGCTCAATCTGCTCTGTGCAGATTGGTGCGTCGTGCTCCGGCGTTCGTTAGGAATAGAAGTCTTGCAAATCTGATCTGGAGGGCTCCGTCCTGCCGGATCAGAGACGCAGCCGGAACACAACAAAGCGGATCCAGAGGAAGTTAACACATTGATTAGAATAGAAACCTATCAAGTCCGGTGCTGTGACGGATCAGGGACGGGCTGGACACAGATCTGGTTGAATTTGGCCACAAAGGAGTGGAAGTAGCCGTTGTGATGTCACTCTGGTTTGATTCCCACTCTGCCAATCACCATCCTTCTGTTTTTAAAAAAACAAAAACAAAGTGAGCACATTTGGACGTCAGGGTTACGTCTCTGATCTGGTTGACAAGCAGCAGTGGGAGGAATATATAGTCACTTTCACTTTCAATAGGTTCATTATTTACAACTTTAACACCATGATGTATAAAAAGATGACTTCAAAATAAAAAGTGAGACCAAAAGGTCACAAGGAAAATGATAATGGAGGGAATAACTTGACTAAAAGTTGGGCAATCTTTCCATCTGGTTTCAGAGAATCAGACTCCTTTTTGTAACCTGTGATGTCTCCCCCTGCTGGCCGTAGGAAAGAATGCAGCTTTTTTTAAGCACTTCTGCATCATCCTCACTTATGCAACCAGAGGCTACGTCAACTTCTTTTTCAGTTTATGGTTCCGACTCAGTTCATTGTCTTGATTGTAAACAGATGCAAAAGAACGTCTGAGGCATTTCTTTTCAACTTGAAAAGCACACCGTAGAGAGTTCAGAGGTGAGGCGAACTCAAACCCAAACTGTCACATGGCATCAGAATGCTTGGAAGGTAGTTTAAGTTGATATATTTTAAGGGCTAACCTCCAGTACACTACACAGAGACGGAAACACCCCTGAAAGTTAAAGTGACAGGTGGAGAAAACTGACATATAGTGTAAGAACAGTCTGTCTTTAGCTTATGATCCTAACATTAACCCCTGTGTGCCCTCAGTGTTGATGACTGCAGAAGCTACTATACTCAAAGTGACCACCATAGTGCTTGCTTTGTCCAACATAGGTTTAACACAGTCTAGTTCTTGTTTCACTGCTTTTCTCAAAGCAGGTATGTTCATTCTAACTCTTCTTTTCTTTGTCTTCATGTTTAGTTTTAATAGACTTGATGGCCCATATATTTTCAGAGGGAGTGAAGAGGCAATGTTAAAACTGATATTTGTGTGAAAGCTACGAGCGAAACTGTCCTACTGGGTATTCAAATGACTTGTTTTGCCTTTTATAAAGATACCCTTGGATTAAGAAGTAGATATATAAATGTCTTTTGATTGGTTGGTTGTATGTATGCCATCAATTAATGTTTCCGTCATGTTTACTTACTTTGAACATAACCACTAATGTAGCCTATCTGTTTGTGAATGCAAGAGGTGAAGCTTACATTTCAATTCATTTTTTGTGAGTTCTTTGGAAATGGCAAATAAAGTGGATATTACTAATAACATCGTCTTCATGTATTCACTTATTTCGGTATAAAGATCTTTGTCATGTATTTTAATGAGCAGGCAGACTCATGAGAATTGATTGAACCACAGTCTGAAGTCCCATCTTAAATTACATTCTATATTTTATTCATATTTCTTTTCTCAGGGGTTCCCAAAGTGTGGGTCGGCATCCCCTGGGGGGTTGCCAGGCACAAATGGAGGGTTGGGGGATGTCTTCCAGAATGTTTTTTTTAAGTTGTCTAAAATAATTACATTTTACCCATTATAGTAATAAAAAAAAAAAAAGACAAAAGATGAAATTGAAATTGAAATAAAACCTTGAAAAT
Source organism: Notolabrus celidotus (assembly GCF_009762535.1). NCBI lineage: Eukaryota > Metazoa > Chordata > Actinopteri > Labriformes > Labridae > Notolabrus > Notolabrus celidotus. The sequence continues at coordinate 24,810,615 of NC_048288.1, forward strand.
AGAAAATGAAATTACTTTTCTACCGTTTGTCGTTCCCAGATGACTCCAAAGTTTAGGGTTACCAGGTGACCAGTTAATTATAAGTTAATTAAAAAGCATCAGTAGCAGTAGGTTAATTCATAACAGCACAGGAAACACAGCCACATGCTCATATAGTAGGCTAATTTTCTGCAGACCAGCTGAATGAAGCCACATTTAATCACTTTGAAGGACAGAAGGGGTTGCGAGTCTTTGGCATCTATACTTTGTGGGTTACAGGCTCATAAGTTTGGGGACCCCTGTTTTTGCTGGACAAACATTGCATCTAATTACTCACAATTGTAACTGAATATATCAATTTGCCCAAAGAAATTGTATTTCAAAAATTACACATATTAATTGTACAATCAAAATAATAATAATCCCTTTATTTATATAGCACCTTTTAAAAACTACGGTTCACAAAGTGCTTGACAAGCAACAGGGCACATAAAAACAAACACTAAGAGAAAAGACCAAAACAATGAAGTAACCTGATTTTACAGGCAATACAAGAACCCAGGTAAAACAATGACCCAACAATATGTACTGAGACCAGAGGGACTAAGAGAGTAAGACAATTAAAGATATTAAAGGGAAGAAACAATAAAAAGGGGCTACAAGCAGTAAAACAGGGGTAAAAACAATAAGGTGAAATAAAAGCAATTCAGAGATAAAATCTTCACATATAGAAAAACATTTAAAGATGACAGTGATACGATGAATTAAAATTGAGTAAATGAAAGCTAAGAAGCTAAAAGACAAGTCAAGTCAAACTTTATAATATAGCACATTTTCAAACACCGGCAGTTTGCCAAAGTGCTGTACAAGCTAAAAACACAATCAATAAACCCATAAAGACATAAAAAGAGATGAAAACATTATATGCAGATAAAAGCAGTAAAATATATAAATAAATCAAGATGGATAAAACCAATAAAGGTAGTAAATAAGATATTAAGAGAGTAAAACAATTAAAGGAAAATAGGATGGGATAGAAAGTAAAATGATAATAAAGGCAGTAAGAAGACAACAACACCACATAAAAGCAAGTCTGTAAAAGTGAGTTTTAAGAAGTGATTTAAAAGATTTTACAGATTCTATAAATATATACTTTGACTTAAGTAATTAAGGTGTGTACTTTGTCCACCACTGATCCCTACCTTCTTCATTATCATAATCTATCTGTTTTTCATTTCACTTGGTGTCGGGTGAATGGGAAACCTGTGTGTTTGGTGTGTTCGCAGCAGGTTTCAGTGCTTAAAGAATATCATATTCAGCCCCACTATGAGACTCATCATGACGGAAAATACAACAGCTTTTTAAAAAAAAATATAGTTCATTAAGTGTGAACATTTACAGAATCTAATTGTACTTTTTTTGCACTAAAACAAAGGGAAACATTTGGTGGTTTCATTATTTCCCATCGGCAATTGCACTGCTAAATAGAATGCCATTGTAATGTGTCCGGTGTGTTTATATGTGTCCGGGGTGTTTATATGTGTCCGGTGTGCATATATGTGTCCTGTGTGTTCATATGTGTTCAGTGTGTTTATATGTGTCCAGTGTGTTCATATGTGTCCGGTGTGTTCATATGTGTCCTGTGTGTTCATATGTGTTCAGTGTGTTTATATGTGTCCGGTGCGCATATATTTGTCCTGTGTGTTCATATGTCTTTGGTGTGTTTATATGTGTCCAGTGTGTTCATATGTGTCTGGTGTGTTTATATGTGTCCAGTGTGTTCATAGGTGTCTGGTGTTTTTATATGTGTACAGTGTGTACATATGTGTTCGGTGTGTTTATATGTGTCCAGTGTGTTCATATGTGTCTGGTGTGTTTATATGTGTCCGGTGTGTTCATATGTGTTCGGGGTGTTTATATGTGTCCAGTGTGTTTATATGTGTCCGGTGTGTTTATATTTGTCCAGTGTGTTTATATGTGTCCAGTGTGTTCATATTTGTACGGTGTGTTTATATGTGTCCGGTGTGTTCATATGTGTTCGGGCTGTTTATATGTGTCCAGTGTGTTCATATGTGTCCGGTGTGTTTATATGTGTCCGGTGTGTTTATATGTGTCCAGTGTGTTCATATGTGTCCGGTGTGTTTATATGTGTCCGGTGTGTTTATATGTGTCCAGTGTGTTCATATGTATTCGGTGTGTTTATATGTGTCCGGTGTGCATATATTTGTCCTGTGTGTTCATATGTGTTTGGTGTGTTTATATGTGTCCAGTGTGTTCATATGTGTTCGGGGTGTTTATATGTGTCCAGTGTGTTCATATGTCCGGTGTGTTTATATGTGTCCGGTGTGTTCATATGTGTTCGGGTTGTTTATATGTGTCCAGTGTGTTCATATGTGTCCGGTGTGTTTATATTTGTCCAGTGTGTTTATATGTGTCCGGTGTGTTCATATTTGTACGGTGTGTTTATATGTGTCCGGTGTGTTCATATGTGTTCGGGTTGTTTATATGTGTCCAGTGTGTTCATATGTGTCCGGTGTGTTTATATTTGTCCAGTGTGTTTATATGTGTCCAGTGTGTTCATATTTGTACGGTGTGTTTATATGTGTCCAGTGTGTTCATAAGTGTCCGATCTATCTATCTATCTATTTATAGGTTATTATGTTGTGATTTTACTGGTCCGGCCCACTTCAGATCAACTTGGGGAGTATGTGGCCCAAGAGCTTAAATGAGTATGATACTCCTGATTTAAATGGTTATTGATGGAGTTAATAATGAGATTAAAAAATGTGTATTGGGATTTTTTGGGGGGGTTCTGACACTTTTGCATAATTGAATTTACCCTGGGTCAAGTGGACCCAGGAACATTATTGCTGTTCCTGAGAAACGAACATAACAGGAGAGTTTTAATTCACAAATGTGTATTACACTGTGTATGTAAATAAAGTATATCTTAACTTATTATAATGATAGGGGTTTCCCTTTGCGGTGACGTAACCGCTGATCTGGATTACGCATACGGGTCCCATTGGTCCACACCGACGCGCAGGGCCTGTAGTTTGAAAGCTGTCTGGGCCCAGACGAGGAGTAAGCCACATTGCGAACAAAGTTACAACATTTAGAAATAAAAAAGAAGGAATCATTGAGCCATTCTGTCTGGAACTACTCCCACTCCTCTTGGACCATGCGGTGGCAACAATCCGACGGGACTCGAGGAGGCAGACTTGATTTCCAGTCGCATTGTTTTATTGAATGTTGACTTGAGTTGCATTGAACTCCACGCAGTGAGAAAAGGAAGCTAGCTGGCTAATGCTAGCTGGTTAGCTAGTTAGCCGACTCGTGTGTTATTCACTTCCTTGTTGCACATTGAAGTGAGATGGAAGGAGAGAAGAAGTTTGTCAGAGGGAGACGGAGTTATTTTGTTTCACCCCAACACTAACTGGCTCATGGATCTACAGACTTCCACAAACTGCAACATTTCTGAACTGGATTTTAGATGCACAGCGGATCTGGGCCTTTGCTTTGACCATGAAATGGAATGTCTAGCTGGACTCAGTTAGCTTGTGGAGGCTAACTGGCTTAACCGACTAGCAAATGTGGAAGATGTCCGTCCAGGAGTACAATAGTTGAGTACCGACTTGCTCTATAAATGAACTATATATTGTTGATTCTGTATTACTGTCTCTGGTAACCATTGTTCTCACATCTCCAGCTAGCTAGCTAGCTAGCTTTGTAATGCTAACGTTAAGCTTCTGATTCAGCTAGCTAGCTAGGCTATTTGTGAATTTGCTAACTAGCCCCAATGTTTTGTTTCACGACACAACAACAGACACAGCTGAAGTGAAGTTTATACATTGAATATATTCTCAACGTGGCTGTAGTGTTAATTGTGTAGTTAAATGCCGAATCCAGAGGTGGTTCGGGAGGGTCGGGGACGTAGCCCCTCTGCTCAGAGGAATGCTAACAGGCAGGACAGGAGGGGGAAACCGGGGAGCGGTGCTGCTCAGAGGGACAGACCCCGGGAGAAGAGGCGCTCCTCGGCTTCTAGGAGGAAGAAACGCAGGCAGGCCAGGCAGAGAGAGCTGTGGCTTGCAGGTGCAGCAGGCGACCCTGGCAATAACCGAAAAAGCACTTTTGAAAGAGAGGCTGAACTTCAGACTTTGGTAGAATACGACGACGTGAGCTCCCAGTCGGAGCGGTTTTCAGGGAGCCCTTCTCCTAAACTTGACCCCCACGCTGACAGCCTATCAGCGGATCGACTCAGCGATGTTGACTTTGGTGAATATAATGGACCAGCAACACCAGACAGAAGCCACCCGAGAGAAAGGGAGGCTGTGTGTATTAGCAAAGACGGACAAACTAGAGGACCATCAGAGAGAAGCAAACAGGAGAAGGAGAAGGAGAAGGAGAAGGACAGGAAGAAGGAGCGCCAGAGCCGGGAGAGAGACTCCTCCAAAGCTAGGACGGGGGTCAGCCTGAGTGGGTCTAAAAACCACAGAGACACTACAAGAAGCAGTGACAGGAATGGCAAAAAGACATCTACGTCTCAGTCATCACAAACTGCAGATAAGAGGGATTCAAAGCGGCACAGAAGTAAAACGAGGTCTGACAAAGAGCCCCCATCTGCATACAGAGATGCTCCTCAGTCTTACAGAGATGACCGTGAAGAGCTCAGGGCATACAGGAGAAGTCCTGGTTTCAAAGCAGAAAGTCCCTATGGGACGTCTTATTCCTATAGCTACCAGTCACCTGGTGGTTACAACCAGCTGATATCTAGAAGAAGTCCAACTTATGGGAGCAAAAGACTCTCTCCCTCTTCCACGTATTATAGTAGGGATTCAGATGCATACGGGGCATACGGTGTGACAAAGTCTCCTAGTTCGTACTCCAGCAACAAGAGGAAGAGATCCCCTACAAGCCCGGCGAACTGGCGCAGGTCTCCAAGTTATGGGCGACACAGTCCGTTCGAACAAGGCGAGTTTGGTGCCAGTCCATACGGGAACCGAAGGAGATCAAGAAGTCCGTACAGGAAGTCCATGAGCCCGAGTCCAGATGTCAGGTGAGTCTTTACAAAGCAGTTAAGAGGATGATGTGTTGGCTGTAGTGTATTTATAGGCTGTATATGCACAGTTGTGTATAATAACAGAGCTGGGCATCAGATTTTATTTGGGTGAATGATTGAAAAGTTGTTAGTTGCTCAAATTATTCGGGCTTCTGTGACCAGACTGTCTTAGACCAGCATGTCAGATGCATGTGCAATGTGTGGGATAACTCAATTTGTATGTTACTATCTCCGGCCCAGCATTTTTACATACCCACTACATGTTTTTATCTCATGCAAAGCAGTGAACAACTGTCACTTGAAGTTCATGAAGCTAATAGAGTTTAAAAATGTCTTCTTGCTTTCAGGCGATCTGCTAGGTCACGCAGCAGAAGTCCGTATTCATCCACAAGGCACTCACGTTCCCGCAGCCGCCATCGCCACTCCCGCTCCCGCAGTCGCCCCTCCAGCCTCTCCCCCAGCACCCTCACCTTCAAAACCAGCCTCGCTGCCGAGCTCAGCAAGCAGAAAAAGGTCAAAGCAGCAGAAGCGGCCGCCAAGGCCAAGAACTCCAGCAACACTTCTACTCCAACCAAGGGTTCCTCATCCGCTCCCCAGCCCAGCCCCAAGTCCAATCACTCATCCAGAAAGGGCCGTCCTCCATCCCCACCACTACAGCCGGAGAAGGGTCCCAGGACTCCCACGTCGAGTCAGCCTCAGTCCCCCTCCACCAAGAGAGCATCGGAGCACCAGACCAGCAGAGACAGAGACCCGAAGGGGAAAGATGACTCAGTGCATCGTGACAAAAGGAAAGCACTAACTTCTGGACAGAGCAAAGACAAGGAAAGAGCCAGTGTCCCCCTCCTCTCTGCTCTGTCCTCGCTACCACTGCCTCAGACAGTTCTTGAGCACATGGACAAAGGAAACAGGTATGGGTGCGTTGTTGTGCAGCATACAATGATTCATATTTCTCCTTAATTACACAGACTTACTCACTTTCTTTCTTTGTTCTATGTTTCTCGTCTGTTAGCTTGAAGGACGGTTTGCTCTCAGGAAAGAAGAAGGCAGAGAGAAAGGCTCGTCAGCTTCTTACGGACCTGCCTCTGCCGCCCGAACTTCCTGGCGGCACGTCTTCCCCTCGCAGCCCGCCAGAGGACAAGAAGTCTGGAACAATTCGTAGACGGCCAAAGTATGTTCATGCCCATTTTGCATCTTCATTCCTGTAGATCTACTTTGTATTCACTGAAATGTTGTCTTTTAATCAACAGGATCTGCGGCCCAAGATACGGTGAGATTAAGGAAACTGAGATCGATTGGGGAAAACGCTGTGTCGACAAGTTTGAGATCATTGGAATCACTGGAGAGGGAACCTACGGTCAAGTGTACAAAGCTAAAGACAAAGACACAGGTGAGTGATAATCCAAATAAACACAGATCTCTTCTCAGTGTTGTTTCAAGGTGAAATAGAGTTTTACCCGCTCATGGTTCAGTCTTAAAACGCAGTTGTTTCTTCTTTCACAGCTGAGATGGTGGCTTTGAAGAAGGTCCGACTGGACAATGAAAAAGAGGGCTTCCCAATCACCGCGATCAGAGAGATCAAGATTCTGCGACAGCTCAACCACAAGAGCATCATAAACATGAAGGAGATCGTCACAGACAAGGAGGACGCTTTAGATTTCAAGAATGATAAAGGTACGGTCTGTTCCTCTCTCTTAAAATCCATCACACATCATCTACCTCTGTGTACCCATGACTGAACCTGTGTTCCCTTTGGCTCAGGTGCTTTCTACCTGGTATTTGAATACATGGACCACGATCTCATGGGTTTGCTTGAATCCGGCTTGGTCCATTTTAACGAGAGCCACATCAAGTCTTTCATGCGGCAGCTGCTGGAGGGCCTGGATTACTGCCACAAGAAGAACTTCCTGCACAGAGACATCAAGTGTTCCAATATTCTTCTCAATAACAAGTAAGTCCTCCTTCTTTTTTTTCAAACTCAACCAAGTGAAAGGGTTTCAAGTTCTGTTGCATAATCCCACGTTTTGTTCTCTTCCCCCTTCCTAATCAGAGGTCAAATAAAGCTCGCAGACTTTGGTCTGGCTCGGCTGTATAACTCTGAAGAGAGGTGAGGCTCCTGTGGTCCTATAGATACACACCACGTGTTCATCTGTACATTTTTTTCACTTTTCTCTGTTTTTGAGTACTTCTCTCAAGACTAAACTCTTTACCATCTTGTCCCGTTCTTGAATTTCAGTCGTCCCTACACAAATAAAGTGATTACACTATGGTACCGTCCCCCAGAGCTGCTTCTGGGAGAAGAGAGGTACACGCCGGCTATCGATGTGTGGAGCTGCGGGTAAGAACAGGACTGAGTTTATAAAAGGTTTCTTACTTATACGACGGCAAATGAGGGTAAATTTAGGCAAAACTTGAACTAAGCAGTTGATAAGTTAAAGAAGGCACTCGGGTGTTTCATAGAAAACCATTTTTTTTGTTGTTTTGAGGCTTTTACATCTTTATTGACAGAGAGAGAGGACAGTGGATAGTGTAGGACAGTAGGAGAGAGTTGGGGGTATAACATGCAGGAAGGAAGCCGCAGGCTGGATTCAAACCCGGGCCGCCCGCTACATGGGCGCACAACTTAACCATTAGGCCAAGTCTGTGCCCAAAACCACATTTTGAAGAGCTTTTGTTTTATTTAAATGATCATTTATTTTATTTAAATAATAATCTTTTATTTTGAAATTCTGACAGAAATCTTGGAACTCCTAGGAGTTCTATCACAAACACGTCGATTTAAAATCCAAAGAACTTTTAGGGATATGAAGTGATAAGCAATGATATTATCAGTTCTACTTATTGATTTAATTCTTTATCAATTTGTGCAATTTGTTCTCCACAGCCTGCTTGCTTATGTAAACATAGAACAGAACATACATACCATCACTGCTCTGCTGAGACGAGGGAGCACTTATTGACCGGCGTTTCGGTCTAAAAGTTGACCCTGTTAAATGCCAACTTTCACCCAAATCCATCTTTGATTGTTTTAGCTACAACAGCTATTAACACCTTCTAGCAAGCGCCTTTAAGTTTTCATAAAGTATCTTATGAGTATAATTTGTCGTTTTATTGAAAAACCACAAACTGGGATGCATTGGCGATGACTCTTTGAACTTCAACCAACAGATGTTTTAACTGAAACCCACTGATGCATGCGGCTGAATGTCGCCACATAAAAGGGTCACTCTCAAAACCGAAACACCGGCGGCGTTGGGCGGAGAACACATGCTACTCCTGATATTTCCGTTTCCACCCTTGCTTGAAATCTCACTGCCACTGACATAGCTCGTGCTCTGTTAGCATCATTTAGCGTAAGATTAATCCACACTTTGGACCACTTGTGTCTCCTGTCCGTCATTATTACCTCCCCAACTCCTTAGTTGTCGTTCATGTGACTGCCTCTTGTGATGACGTCATTGTTTTGCAAGGCATGTGGTAATAAGTGGAAGCATGAAGGCAAATGATGCAGATTGCTTGAGTTTAGTTGGAACCGGTTTTTGATTCCCATCCCTTTTTAAATATATATATTTGTATTTTTGTAACTTTAACACTCTGAATATTCAGAATATCAAGAATTCATCGTATTTTCCCTTAAATTAAGACCATTGACCTCATGAAACATCCAATATTTCTGTCCCAAATGTATCATTTTTAAACCTCAGAGAATATATTTGCATTTTATTTAAATTTACCACTTTACCTTTTTTTATCACAATTTACTTAAATGTTGTTTTTCTTGCAAGTTTTTGGCTTTACAATCTCAGTATCTGAAATTTTTTATAACCAGAAATGTTCTAAATATGTGAGCTCACACTTGATTATTTGAAATTGAATTCTAATATACACCTTTTTAATATTTTTACAGATGCATTCTGGGAGAACTCTTCACAAAGAAACCAATTTTTCAAGCTAACCAGGAGCTCGCCCAGTTAGAGCTCATAAGGTGAGGTTTTATCAAATCCTTCAAAACCTCTTCCTACAACTTGATCTCCTTTGAACTCTCGCCTGGTGCCCACATCGTGGTTCGCCCCCCAAACCAGAGTCAAACAGTTTCCTGAGACCAACAACAGGAAGAGAAAGTCGAGCACAGTTTTTCCACTGTTTGTTTCAGCAGGACGTAATACGACAAAGCCACAAACCGTGTTTTGATTAACAGGCCTCACTTGTTTTGTCATCACTGCCCTTGTTGGAGGAAGTGTGAAGGTGGTTATTAATTCAGTGGAACCGCTCGCCTCTGCTGCGGGGAACTCTTAAATAAGTCTGTATACATTTCTGCTGAGAGGGTCCTGCAGATCAACTTTAGAGGAAGCTTTCCTAATTTACTTTTACGTCTTGTAGAACAACAAGACGATAAAGTTCAAATCAGAGTTAACGTGATTCACTTTCATCCAAACAAGTCAGGCAGGTTCTCTGGGTGTTGTCAGAAGGCATCATGGGATGTGAAGGAGGTCATTACTGCTTATTAAATGTATAATTTGTTGCTCCGCCTGATCAAAATGAGTTTGTATTTCAGCCGAATATGTGGCAGCCCCTGTCCTGCTGTGTGGCCGGATGTGATCAAACTTCCCTTCTTCAACACCATGAAACCAAAGAAACAGTACAGGCGGCGGTTACGAGAGGAGTACGCTTTGTAAGTCACTTTTTACATTTCTAATAACATATTTAAAGATTGGCCCTCTTGTGGTGCTTTATAATGAAATCTTCTTCTGTTGTGGTCCAGCATCCCTCCGTCTGCCCTCGACTTGTTCGACCACATGCTAAACTTGGACCCCAGCAAACGCTGCACAGCTGAACAAGCGCTAGGCAGTGAGTTCCTGAAGGACGTGGACCCAGACAAGATGCCCCCACCAGAGTAGGTTTCACTACATGTTGCTCCAGCGTGTGTCTCCCGCAGTTTACAAGCAGGATTATTAATGACTCCTCTTATCTCTGCAGTCTCCCGCTGTGGCAGGATTGTCACGAGCTGTGGAGTAAGAAACGCCGGCGACAGAAGCAGGTACCCGAGGAGCTGGCGGCCCCCAAGGCCCCTCGTAAAGAGCTGGGTCTTGACGACAGCCGCAGTAACACCCCGCAGGGCTTCCCTGCTGCAGGAGGTGTCAAAGCTCAGAATGCTGCAGCTTCTGCTCTGCTGGGTGAGATCAGCTACTGTTTATATTCATATGGGTTTATCATTAGCTTGTTTGTCACTGGAAGAGCTTTGAATTACACTTCCTTTAAGAAAGGGGATGAGGGGTTTTCAGCATTAGCCTCTTGCAGGAACTGCTTGTAAGGATAATTTGAAATTCACATGTGGTGGGTGTACTCGCCAATGGCCAAATTCCACCAGATCCGTCTCCAATCCGTCATGGCCCTGGATCTGATAGTTTTCTATTCTAGTCAATCTGTTGACTCCCACTGGATCCGCTCCGCTGCGTTCCGGCTGCTCTCTGATCCAGCAGGTTGGATCGCAACAGATGAGATACACAGGAATTTGGAATTTATTTATTATAGGATGGTCCCTTGAGATGCAGCATCTTCTTTTCAAGGGGGTCCCAACAAAACACAAAGCAAATAATACACACAAAACAGTAAATCACAACAAACACTGACAGCTCTCCCTCACCCTTACTCACTCCCAGCATCCCATCACTAAACAAAACCTTGAAAATAGACCGCATCAACAAAACAAAAAGGCATCAAAAAAGCACATTAACATACTTCAAAAACAGGAACAGCTTGTTCTTAAATGATAAAACAAATTTGATTTAAAGCAGTGGATGGAGGTGATGGATTTAAGAGAAGGGGGTAGATTATTCCAATCGGATGGGGCTTTGTATTTGAATGACCTGTGACCAATGTCTTTATGGATTCTGTGGACAATGAAGAAGGGATGCTGCATATGTATGAGGGAATATGAAGATGAATGTTGAACCAGGAACTCTTTTAGATAGGGCAGACAGTTGATATGAACACATTTAAAAATAAACTGAAGCCAGTGAAATTGTCTTCTTGTTTTAGGCTGAAGCCAATTAAGTGCTTCAAACATGAGGCAATGGTGTGTTCTGTATGGACACTGTAAAACAAAACGACAGAGAGAATTAAAAACGGTGTTGAGAGGCTTAAGGAGAGTGTCTGATGTGCACTGATAGACAACATCAGCATAGTCCAAGATGAGTACTATTATTTGAGATTATTTTCCTTACCTGAAATGAGAAACAGTTAACTGAGCTATACAAGGTGCCAAGACAGAGAGCTAGATATTTAAACATACTTGCTTGCTCTAGAGGAGATCCAGAGGACTTCTCTTTTTGCCGGATGCCGGAGCACGATGCATCGGTACAGAGCAGATCGAGCGGGACAGGAAGTCAGGCACCAAAACAAAATGAAAACATCCGGTAAAGTTTCAGAATAAAACCCTCCGTGTTATCTGAGATCATTTTTAACTTAACTATGACAACAAATCGTCATGATGAGCGGAGCCAGACCTGGAGTCAACAGGTCAGAGGTTTTCAGAGGACCATAAAGACAACATGGATGAGGAGGAGAATCCTTGATTCAGTCATTGCCTTGGAAAAAACCTCGGTCACATAACTCCAGTTGTCCGGCGGTCCTGCTCCGTGCAGCGCTCCGAAAATGCAACCGGTGGGTGTTGACAGATGAGGGAGCATGGAGCCGGACTGCAGCGGATCGGACCAGGATCTGGTGGTAGTCCCATGTAAGCCCTCACAAGCAGAACTCATGGGCTACGCCTGAATATACAAAAAGTATCCACGATACAAATATAACAACTGTGTGCAACTGTGGGGAATGAAAATGCAACAAAGGAGGAAGAAGAAAAAGATAAAACCACAAATATGAAGTTATTGGGTCAGTCATTTCTGTAATCTGAAATGGATCTGATTTAACTGATGCAGACATTTCATAACCAATGCATCATTCCAAAGTTGCATCCATGCAAAGCCCCTCTCTCTGCAGAGAAGCAAACCGGTTTATCTTCCCATCCCTCCCATACTCAGCTTCATTTTCTTCTCGTCTTCTCACAGATGCAAAGGGTCCAAACTCCCAGCTAACCCAGGAGCAGCTCGCCGTTCTGCTCAACTTCCTCGGCCAGCCAAAGAGCGCCGTCAACACAGCCCAGTTTGTCCAGTCCATGAGCACGAAGGTCAACCAGGAAACGTTACAGCAGCTCTCCAAAGCTCTCGCTCCCTCTGACCCCGCTGAGCCTCCTCCTCCTCCTCAACCTACGCCCACCAAACCTCCGCAGCCCGCCGCTCCTGCAGGAGTGCCCCGGACGCCCCCGATGCCCAAACCTCCTTCGCCGCCTGCGTCGGCGCCTTCAGGTATTCCAGAAGGAGAGGCCGCAGCGGCGACGCAGACGGCCATGACGATGCTGCTAGCTCAGCTGCTTCAGGCTCAGCAGGCTCCGAGGCAGGAAGCGGGTGACGGTGGAGATGCAGCGGAGAGCGCCAACCCTGCGGGTGGAGCAGCAGCAGGACAGCTTCTACCTCCTGATGTCAAACAGCCTCCTGAGCCCAGCCCGGTCTCTCCAGGTGACCCACCTTTAGTTCTGTGATAGATCTGAGCATGAAAACAAAATACAGTCAATAAAACACGATGATCTACAGACTCAAATTCATTTCTAACATCCTGATCTGTCTTTCAGTTTCTGAAGTTGGAGTTTCCATCCTGCCTCCAGACCAGAGACCTCCTGAGCCTCCAGAGCCACCTCCACATGCAGACCTGGACTACCGTCAGCCTCCACCTGAACCCAAGACTGGCCATGCCCCTCCTATCGCTTCTGCAGGTGGAGGCGACGGAGGGAGACCCCCAGAGCCAGACTATCCACCCCTCCCTACAGCAGAGGGGCCAGGATATGGGGGAGACTACAACCACCCTCCTCCCCCTCCATTCACCCCTGCAGGATTTGGGGAAGGCTACATGGGTCACATGTTAGGCGGAGGTCTGCCTCCTCACGCTCTCAGAGAAGTCTTCAGTGGACCTGGACAGGCCACCGGTTCTTCTTCTGCAGCGGGTGTTCTAGCTCAAGCTCATCCAGACGCCTTCCCTCCGGGCGCAGGAGCCACTGGACCCAGCAGCATGATGTTCGCGGGGGACAAAGACCACCGCTTTAAGTACAATCACAGCCCGCTACCTGTGGAGGGACAGCCCAACCCCAGCGCTATCCACTTGTACAACCACGCCATGGCCAGGAAGGACGGCGGACCTCCTCCCCCACCCATCCCTGCACCGGGACAAGCCTGGGGCTCCCCTTCCCAAGTCGGGGCTCCACCACTTCCCCTCGGCTTCGTCCCACATGTGAACTCGACAGCAACAATCAGAGGACGAGGCCTGCCGTTTTGAGAGACGTGAAAATATGAAAGCGAACGTTAAAGGCCGGAGCGCTCAGATTTGAGCCTGGAGCCTCTCAGGCCGGACCAGACAGATCTGCAGATGCACACTCGGTTTGTAATAACTTAAATCTGTGTCAGGCAGTGTGTTCCTCCTCAGTCTGGAATGTGGAGTATGTCGCAGAAGGAAAAAACACCGGAGGAGCTTTTCTTGCTCATACCATTTTCATATTTTTTTGTAATCTATTCTGCTGTCTTTTAAATTAAACTTTTACCTTTTTTGAGTGTACATTTATCAGGCCAGGTACATTTTAAAATCTCTACCTTAGCCTTTCTGTAACTGCTCCAGGGCAGTCTAGTATTAATGTTTTGCACTACTGACTGAAGTAGGCGGAAACTATTTTAGCTATGAGAGGAAATGGATGATGTGCTTTATCTGCACAATTAGAAATATGACCAGTAATGTAGTGTCCTCGTTTTTTATGGCCATGATTATGTTGAAACAATAATGGCTCACTTGATTGGGTTGATGGCTTGGGTATCAGCACAGGGAGCTGTTGGAGGGAAAAAAGACTGTTAGTTCCACGGAGAGACTGGTAGCACTTGGATGACTGCGGTAGATGATGTGATGGAGAAAATGGAGGCTGTCTTCACTTTAAATTCCACACGCCTTTTTGCCGGTAGGTGTTGTAAAATCATGAGCAGAACAAAAAGTAACCCAAGTTCAAAAAGGAAACGGTCTGTTTTTTTTGTACTAAAATGATTTTGTCCCCCTTCCTCCTCCCTTTGGCAAATGTTTATTAAAGAAATGCCAACAATGTATTCCTGTCTGGTTAATGCAGCAGCGGTTGTTGAAGCTCTCACAGTGACAGTGGTGACGGTAAGATGTTCCTGTTGATATCCACGCACTATGATTTATCCCTACCCATCATTTTGTCCAAAAAACAAAACCTAAACATTGTACCTTTTAAAAAAAAAAATAATAATAATAATAAAAAAAAAAATAAGATAAAAAAAAAAAATACACACTGTACCTTTAAATACTACACTGTACCATGTAAATCTACACATTGTACCTTTAAAAAAAATAAAAATAAAAATTCACTACCTTGAAATACAGGCTACCTTTTAATATTACACTGTACCTTTAAATACAACACTGCATATTTAAATACTACACACTGTTCCTTTAAATACTACACAATGTACCCTTTAATACTACACACTGTACCTTTTAATACTACACACTGTACCTTTAAATACTGCACTGTCCCTTTAAATACTATACACTACTTCTAAATACAACACACTGTTCCTTTAAATACTACACTACCATTAAATACTACACACCATCATTTAATACTACACACTGTTCCTTTAAATACCACACACATTTCCCTTTAGATACTACATACTGTTCCTTTAATTACTACACACTGTTCCTTTAAATACTACATACATTTCCCTTTAGATACTACATACTGTTCCTTTAATTACTACACACTGTTCCTTTAAATACTACATACTACTTTAAAATACCACACACTGTTCCTTTAAATATTACTCTGTACCATTAAATACTACACACTTCACCTTTTTAAACTACACACTGCATCTTTAAATACTGCACACTGTTCCTTTAAATACGACACTGTACCATTAAATACCACAGACTACCTTTAAATACTGCACCATGTCCCTTTAAATACTAATGCTCCAACCTGCTGAGGACTCTTATATAACTCTCTTCGGTTCACCTTGCTCACCTGGTTTTGCTCTCTCTCTCTCAGCCTTTAAATAATGGAATATATACAGTATAATATATACCTCAATGTCTCGGTTCGGTGGGGCACTTGATGGAAATAACATCTTTATTAGCATATAGTAGAAAAGCCCGACCTGCTGTGAAATGCATTACTTTGCATTAATTGTGACCGGTGTATATATGAGGGGTAAAGTTTAGTTAGCTTGTGGTTATGCTAAATGTAATCCTGACAGGTTGAGACAACACCCCAGTCATTGAATTGTGTAACCACTGGTTATCTATACATTAGGTATTATTTTGCTACTAACTTTTAATGGTTAGTAACACTACTATGACAGTGGTGCTCTTATCAGACTGCTTATGGGTTGAATCAACATTAAACTTAACATTCTTATTCATGTTAATGTCTAAAAATGATCCTCTTTTACAGGTATGAACCACAAACTTCACATTTTTTAATGGGAAAAATCAAACAGTGTTTTCCTGTTGGAATTCTTTACAGATGCATAAAATAGCAACATCTGTATGAGGTCTTCTTCTTCTCACTCAACCAGTCGTGTAACCCTGCCAAAGACCGTACCATGTTTTAGTTTGTGGTGGTTCCTCCTCTGCTTTCTTTGATTTGGTCAATGACTCTTCCAATCAGCTCCTTGTGTGTTGTAACGTCCCTCACTAATTTCAGCGCTGTATCACTTCTCATCTTCTTTTCTTTGCTGGTGACTGCTCAGCCATTGTGTCACTTTTTCTATTCAGTATTAATCAACATTGTCAAGGGGTGTAGACCAATCAGAATCCAATATTTTACACAGCTAGGTGATAAGTAATAAAGCTGGGTAACAGTTAGAACTTACTCAGGCAGAGGGAGACATTTTTGTGGTCCAGAAACTACAGTCGGGGTACTTTTCGTCTGGAAACAACTTTACATTTTTACAAAGTTTCTTGGATAAAGACCGGGTCTGGAAAAAAAAAAACATATCCTCAGTGGATACACTCAAATAATAACTGGCAATTGTTTTCTGCATACAATGTAATCTGAATATTTCTACCTCAAAATTTCAGATTCAAGTATTTGTTTATGCTGTTGTGGAAACCATGTGACCTAGATCTAAAACTTTGCATATATTTAGTTTAACCACAAGCAGAGACAAAACAACAGTTACTTGTCTTCCTTTTTCTTGCTGAGTCAAAATTCCCTCTGCAGGGAGGACAGATAAACCATTATTTTATATAGTTTTATTTGTGAATTATTAACATCTAACTACTCAGAAATAAAGTGGCCATGTGAAAAATTCTATAATACTATAATGTAATGCTTGTGCAAATTGTACTATCCATTTAATATGCACATTAACAAAATTTTTCCCCACACATAAAGGAGCTTCAGAGCTCTCTAGAATACAGATTAGAAAAGGATTGGATGCTCCAAATTTCAAAGAAAGCCACCAGTATAGGAATGAAAAGCAGGCCCTTGCATTGCTCTAACCACTGGATGGCAGTGTCATGTCAAATATAATCACACTCTCACTTTCCCTGCAGTGTGCACTCATTGCAACATCTGAACACGGTCTCTGTGATACAGGTTGACATTCGGTGCTGCGACTGAGAGAAAACGTGCTCTCTTTTTGAGTTTCACTCCAGCAGACCTTAGCAGCCATGATTACATTGCTAAATCTCGACACTGTGAGCAAACACAGCATTCGTAACATGACAAGCTCTGCAAGTAAGACAGAATAATAAAATTTCAGCTGCCTCTGTAGCATGAAAAGCTTTATCTTTGGAGGAGGAGACAGGTTAGCACTGCTGACGCTCTATCCAAGAAGACAACATGGTTAAGGAGATAATGGAACACACATCAAGTGTCAGAGAGCGGACACACAGACTCACATGCTAATAAAGAAAAGCACAGGTCTGAGTTCCTTGTTTCTGTTACCCCCGAGGCGCTGGTTTAGCTTAGTCCTTAAGTTGTGCACCCCATGTACAGAGACTGCAGTCCTGTGGCGGGCATCCCAGGTTTGATGCCAACCAGTGGCTCATTGGTAATAAAGGCATAAACGCATCCTCAGGCACCCTCACTCAAGCTTTGTTCTAAATGGAAAATAGTTAATAATTGGACCATGTAGCTGCATAGCTGTCCTCCTAAGGCTTCTGTTTAATGCCAGCCTTAGTATGAGTTTTCAAGGTGTCAGAGAAGTCATCCATTTCCTTTTATTTTTTAACTTTTAACACTTCTATCAGAAAAAAAATGAATTTGAATTTTGAGATTTGAACCAAAAGCCTTCTTTAAAACTTTGGCTTTTGCCTTAATTTACCTTCTGTAACATCGCAGTTATTTAAAATACCACCACACTTAATTTGTAGTTCTCACCAGTTAAGGTTTCTGAAATTCAATCCAAACTTCAGAAGAAGGAAAGCCTCTGTCAGGAGTCTGAGTTGACAGTCTAAACCACCAAATGAACTTTTCATCTTCCAGTTCTTACTGAGGTTAGGTTAAGTTCCGTCCCAGTTCACTACTGTAAATCAAAACGATGTCCAAATTCCTGCAGAAGGAAGCCTAAACAGCAACAAAGGGCTCAGGCTGGAATCTGAACCCACAACCATCTCTTTGCGCTAACCACCACACAAATCTCTATATTTGCAGTACTTTCTTTGTATGTTTATTAGTTCTCCAGTACATTCTGGGGACTTAAAAGCACAATCCATAACCCGTCCTTTGTTGGAAGAAGCTAGAATATTCTACCTCCACAAAGAAAGGCTTGGCAAGGATTTGAACCAAGAACCATCTAGCTGTTAGGGGTTGTTGTAGCATATTCTTGAACAAAACAACAGAGTCTGGCTTGATGGTCTAAGTCTCATTTAATCATAGATAGCACTCAGTTTTTATACACTTACAATGGCGTCATCATCAACTTGACACCTTATAGCACTTACCTTTTTAAGTGTCATGCACTGCGTTGTTCAGTAGTCAGGTTTATAAGTACTGTTGAGCTTCCAAAAGATTCTGTCTTCACAGAAAGAGGTGGTGGCAAGGAGCCAAACAGCTCACAGTGACAGTACTGGCATGAGCAAATAGACTGATACCCCACTTAAAAGGCCACTGTGGGATGTCCTGAAATCCCAAATCCCTATACTGTGAACCAACAGTGAAAACCACCACACAACTATTCCCCCTCACACACATCTGTCCTCTGTTTTACCCGCCACATCCACATCAGAATTTGCCACACGTCAGGGCGCTGGTGGTGATGACAAAGTGATCATCTCGAAGGGCTTTCCGTTCTGCTAAGCTAATTCAGAACATGGATGGCAGCTAGTCTGTGATTAATTCGGCGTGGATGATGGATTGCAGAGAATTTGCGGCAGCTTCAGCAAGACTGGCAGCATCATATTTTTGTGTGACTGATTGAAACAACAGTGAGTACAATTTAAAGAGGAGATGAAAAGGAAGAGACAGGAGAAGTCTGGTAAACCACACTATTCAGACACGACACCTCTCTGCAAATGATGATAAATCTTTGTTTAAACAGCGCTATAATCCAGCTTTGAACTGAGAGAAAATCCCACTTTGCAGTTATTTCAAGCTGAGGAAAAGATACTGACGTGATAAAAGGTACTCCTACCATTCTGCACAAATTTACTTGCCTATTGACTTTCATTGTTTTTTATTAATGTTTAACTTAATGAATAAATCCAGTTTTGTCCACACATTTGCGCCACATATGCTTTACAAGGTCCTTGTCATTTAATCTGACAAGCTTAGTTTTTTCTACCTTTCGTCCCAAGTTACACTAATGAGCTGCTAGCCAAAGTATTTTGATCTGTTTTTTTAGTGCTACACAGCTCAAACTATTAGAAAACAATGTTCAACCATCACTTTAGACATACTTCCCTAAAATGTATCTCAGCATGAGATCCTCAATAGTGTTTTGTCGACTTCAGTGAATCTAACTCTTTTGCTATTTCGTCTTATTAAGGGGAAAGGTGGAACTGACTACCCAGAGCCCAAAAGAAGAAGGGGTCTGAGATAAAAACAAGGCCTACTTTAGTTTCTCTTTTTTCCGTTGAATTTATAACTGTCCTATTTCAAGTAAATTGAGCTAAATGATAACCCAATTTTCAACTCTTCATTTGGAAAAACCATTGGGTCTCTCTCTGAGCCCCCTCTCACCTCTACTAAATGTGCAAAATGGTTTAGTCCACCTCACATGAGTGACATGCCTGTAGTCAAGAGAGAAAATGCCTTGTACAAAGAGAGCACAGTTTACTAAAGTCAAATTCCTTGTGTGTTCAAGCATACTTGGCGAATAAAGCTGATTCTGATTCTGATTCTGATTCTGAAAAGTGACCAATGCAGCATTGTGCCACCCTCTAGCACAGGGGTTCCCAAACTTTTCAGCCTGTGACCCCCAAAGTATAGGTCCCAAAGACTTGCGACCACCACTGTCCCTCAAAGGGCTTCATTTAGCTGGTCTGCAGAAAATTTGTCTACCTATATGAGCATGTGTCTGTGTTTCCTGTGCCGTTATGAATTAACCTACTGCTAATAATACATTTTATTTAGAAGCGCCTTTCAGAGCACTCAAGGTCGCTTTACAGACAGATAAAAAACACAATAAATAAAAGAACACGATAAGATAAATAAAAACAACAAGCAAAGTAACACCAAGTTAGAAAATGAAGCAGTGGAAATTAATCAGGGAATGCAGTTTGAAACAGATGGGTTTTGAGTTTTGATTTGAAGAGGGGTAGTGATTCAGAGTTTCGTATGTCCGGTGGGAGTGAGTTCCAGAGTTGGGGAGCAGAGCGACTGAAAGCTCTGCTCCCCATGGTGCTGAGACGGGCAGGGGGCACAGAGAGGTGGAGGGAGGAGGAAGACCTGAGGGAGCGAGAGGGGGTGACGATGTGGAGGAGATCAGAGAGATTCGGGGGGGAGAGGTTGTGGACGGCCTTGAAAGTGTAGAGGAGGATTTTGAAATTGATTCTGAGTTTGACCGGTAGCCAGTGGAGCTGCTGGAGGATGGGGGTGATGTTACTGATACTTTTGATAATCAATTGTTCACTAAACCTTAACTTTGGAGTCATCTGGCAACAAAGAAAGGCAGAAACCTCATTACATGATTTTCTATTTTCAAGGTTTTATTTCAAGGTTTGCTACTATTTTTGTTGGTATTTTTACTATAATGGGTAAAATGTACTATTTTACTTCACTTTTACTTCACTTCACTTTGGGAACCCCTGCTCTAGAGAGCAAAATCAGGATATCAAAAAGGAAAGACAGAAAGAAAGGAGGAGAGAAAGCATGCTGAGGGAATTATTTTTTAACTAGCTTATTTTTTTTTAAAAAAGCAATTGAAAGCTAAGATAGCCAGCAAGGAATCAAGATTGGATCATAGTTGTGTTGCAAATTAATATTTCATAAAAAATGACTAGTATTACAGTATAGGTAACATCTTGTTAAAAAAAGATATTACTTCAGTAAAGAGGTAAACTGCACTCACTTTGAAGCAATATTTAGCACCACTTCCTGTCAGCTAACCTCATATATTTGATATCAACAGATTCATTACAATCAGTAAACTTATGTGGTATTAGTGCTGTTGAGCTAGCCTAAAAACTGAGCACTCTACTGCCTTAAAAACAAAATATTTTCTGGGGTTTAGTTGTGCGCCCCATGTACGGAGGCTACAGTCCTCAAGCAGGCAAAGTCAAGTTTTCATTCATATTCACTGATAGTATTCATTAATGCCAGTAGATTTATTTTCAAAAATCTAAGCAATATCATGGTATCTTTCTTGTTCTTTTTTTTAACATAAGTTTCCATCGTGTAACACAAAGTCATAGTTACTATAAAGCTTTGTGTAATGGGGGTGTGGTTATAGTCTGGGTCAGCTTGGACTTTTGTAGTAGGCCCACTCTGATATCTTTTCAGGGGGACCCAGAATTCTTAGCATTGCCCCTGCACATTTGTATAACCACCAGTGAAGGCTTTAAGTAGACTCGATCAATTCGCTAACTATGTGCCTAACCCTAAGCCTCTCTAAAAAACAAGTATCAGCAAAATGCCACACACACTTAACTTCCAAACAAATGCCGGTCTCTAAACTCCCTTAACTGAACTTCCCAGTCGAGGCACAGCGTGGTGCTAAAGGACTGGATAGAAATCACAGAAGCATCTCAATCCATCAACTAGATTTCATAAAACTTGCAAAGCTTAGAAATACGACCAAGATATACCTTTCATCCTTGAACCAACACCTATAAATCTGGACACCTGCACATTTATAGTGATGCCTGACAGGTAGACAGTGAATTCATTCTTACTTGATGCCTTGAGCGGATGAGGGAGTGGATTTTGTTCTAGCTGCTGGCTCTTGTTGTAAGTGGAATTCAGCCAGTTTCATTATGATCCACAAGCTTATTATATTTGGCTAATCAGAGATTTACCTGGACCTGATCTAGTTAACTCATTACTGTTCAAAGGTGGCCCAAGGACAGAAAAAGGTGCTGTCTGTGCTAGATGTGCACAGTGGAATGGGTAAGAGGAATAATTAGCAGTTAAAGATGATTTATTAAAGACTTAATGTGCTGACTTTGAATTAACCTTTGAGATTTTGCAGTAACTGAACCATAATGTGACCCTCGGTGCATCACGGTGCCGTGGGCCATACTGCTCCTTGAAGAGGTGAGTCAGCTCAACTAATGGCTGTTTAATGGCCACTGGTTAGACCTTGTTTTCTTTACTGCACTTCTCCGTGTATGTGTAAGTGTGTAAGAGTGTGTGTGTGTGTTCAAGAAGAGTGGAAATGTAGCTGACATTTTTTAGATAATGTTTTGTTTACAATTTTCTGTTTTTCTTTCTGACTGATTTCCCCCTGGGGGCTCTGCTCAAAGTAGTTTTTAATTAAAATGTGAAATCTAAAAAGTAGTGGCAGCAAAACAACAAACCTTCCACATGCATGCACAGCAAAAGTTTTCCTGGTGTCAGTAATTACGCCTGCTGCACATTATTTAAGCTCAGATGGAATACCGACCATTAGCGAGACTACATTACAAGGTGTTAATCTCTCCTAATGAGAGGTTTCATTTAAAAGACTTCCTTTTAAAAAACGGATTTACCTGATAATCACGGAATGAGGAGAGTAACGCTTTAAGATTCAATCTATCATGATGGAGTGCTAAAGGGCAGCTTTTTCAGACCTGCTGCTGTGTGAGGGTGACACTCAGCCTAAAGGTTACGCTGCATTGACCTTTATCGCGCTGCTGTCACACATGGTGGCAAAGATGGCCACTAGTAACGGACACCATCACATTACAGAGATAGTCACCACAGCTAATCTATACCCAGTGGTGTAATTAAACCAAGCATGTTTACTCAAGAAAACCACTCAAGTACAAAGTTAAGATACTTCACTTTATGTGCTCTGTTTGTGCTGCTTTGTACTTTCACTTGGTCACATTTCAGAGGGAAGAGCTAAACTTTTCACCCCACAGTGTTACTTTGATGACTTGTGTTACAGGCCAAGCAAACAAACATAAAAAGAGCTTGTCTCATAAGATGATCTGTGATAGATTTAACTACTGTGCCTACGAGTGCTCACAAATCCAGCTGAGACCATTCATTGATAGAGTACTTGATTACCAGAAAATTAACCTGTATTCATTTCAATAAGTCTTTATTGAGAGAGACTCTAATTAATGTTGAAGCTTCTATGTGACCTACAAAAGCAAGAAAAGCCCATCGACCATTATTAGGTAGTGGTTTTTAATGCTTGTAACCACAGCCACTGTGTCAAGTGCAGCGATAGAGAGCAGCAACAGCCTTTGCTGGTATTTTCCACAACAAAGTGAGTTTTATGTTTGACTGTTTAAAGAAAGCAGCATGAAATCTTTTATCAGACAACACTGTTAACACACTTGTGAGACAACCAACCAATCAATCAATCAATCTTTATTTCTATAGTGCCAAATCACAACAAACATTATCTCAAGACTCTCAAGACGCTTTTACAAATATAGCAGGTTTATACTGTACTCTATGTTTAATTATTAACAAAGACCCAACATCAAGACAGGATGAGATCAAGTCCCTTCTTACTGACAGGACTCAGTCTGTTCTCATTAAAATCCACCATGAGCAGAGCATTTTGCAACATTTAGAAAGTTACAGTGGCAAGGACAAACTTCCTTTAACAGGCAGAAACCTCGAGCAGAACCAGACTCAGGTTTGACAGACATCTGCATCGACTGAGTTGGGGTTGGAAAGAGGAGAATGAGAGAGAGAGAGAGAGAGAGAGAGAGAGAGAGAGAGAGAGAGAGAGAGAGAGAGAGAGAGGAATGATGGTGATGAGACAAATTGTAGTCGTAGTAGTGGCTGTTGCCGCTGGACTCCGGCAAGTCCGTAGCAGCTGGAGTCTGGAACATCCACAGCAGCAGGCCGTCTGCTGCAGCAACTTAGAGGAACCTACGAGACAAGGGAGCTCAGGGACTCCAGAAAGGTTGGGTTTGGAAAGAAGGATAGAGGAGAATAAGAGCGAGCGAGAGAGAGAGAGAGAGAGAGAGAGAGAGAGAGAGAGAGAGAGAGAGAGAGAGAGAGAGAGAGAGAGAGAGAGAGTAATGAGACAAATAGTAGTAGTAGTAGCTGTTGCCGCTGGAGTCCGGCAAGTCCGTAGCAGCTGGAATCTGGAACATCCATATCAGCAGGCCATCTACGGCAGCAACTCAGAGGAACCTACGAGACAAGGGAGCCCAGGGACTCCAGAAAGGTCTATGGTTAGTAACTTTAATAGGACAGGGAGAGTTTAAGTAAGTGATGGGGGGTTGAGATAGGATCCCAGAAAATAATCAGCTGATTAAGTAATGAGGATAAATTGGCAGAGAACCAGGACTAGCTCTCACTATTTAGATTTAGCCCACACCTTGGCCCATCACAAGATGATGATGACCACTCCATTCCTGGACAAAGGCATCTGTTTTTGAAGAAATCTTCAGACAAGACAATTTAAATCACATAAATTAAGTTGAACCCTTAACATTGTAAATCAGGCACAGATTACCCTGAAACACAGCTGGAAATAGCTAAATCAGATTCTGCTGCTTGCTGCCTCTACATTTTAAACTGTTATTCACAAAATTCACAGAAAGACAAAAAAAAAAATAACACCCCCAGGATAAAATCTCTTGAAACACAATGACATCTTAGCACTGCATGGTCAATATCACTGCCTCATTTGTATTTATTAAACTTTATGAGTGTGCAAACTTTATTTTAACCCATGGTCAAGAGGGGGTGGGCTAATTGGAAATACTGGGGGGGAAATGACAGCAAAAAACATCCTGAGTGGTCTTGGCTCCCAGCCTAAAGAGATAATAAGGACGTTGAGTACTTTTTACTTCCTACACCACTCTCAAATATGTAGACATTGTAGATCTCTGTGTTCCCTCTCTTCCCTCTGAGGAGTGTGCCCTCATCTACCCCCGTCATCCCTGTGAACTCCAACCATGAAGACAAAGGACGCACCAATCATTTACAGCAGATATGACCCATAAATGTCATGCTCGACTTCACTTCACGCCTTACCTTTGACATGGAAGGTCAGCATCCAGTAAGTCATTATGGAAGTGAATCTGTCTTCGCCAATCTGGACCAACAGATCTGACCCCGAGGCGTTTCTTCAGCATAGTTCATCAGAGCTCAAGGGGTTTGAAAGCATTGATTCAAAAGGTTTGACAAACACTTCTGCAGCTCAGAGCTGTTGTATGCTTGCTATGGCCATATGGTTCATCCATGCAAGCTGCTTTAACAACCTTATTTACATCTGGTGATTGTAGTATTTATGACAGGAGCAAGGTAGGAAGTCAGGTTTGACATGGAGCAGTCTTTCAAAAGCTTAAGAATGTCTGAGGCCACTTTGAAATCCTTAAGTATCTGGGGCTGAGCTATTTAATTACAGATATCAGGACACCTGACACTAGATATGCATTTCTAACATACTTGTATTTCATTAACAGGACTGTTTCTATACTATGTAGGGCCTGCCACAATGTGCTGCAAATAATCCACCCACGTACACAAAACAAATGTAAAGTGAAAGTAAGTGAAAAAGAAAATGTCATTAATTGTACATGACCTTTAGCAAACTTGATTGCAGTACCTTCCTGGCCCAGCAGGGGTCCATAGCCCACCATACTGCTGGAATAACCAGAAAAACATACAGGGAGCTGTACGTTTACATGCACAGTTAAGTCAAGCAATGGTTATACCGCTATTAGGCAATTGAACTTGTCCAATTTTACTACCTCCAGGAGATATTAATCAATTCATTGAAGAAAACACATCTACCTCCTGTCGTGGAATTTTCATAATCTTATATATATGTATGTAAGAATGTTTATCTATTGTATTCTTTCAGTCTAAGTGTCAAGTTTAGAGTAACTTCATTCCTATGTCATCTGTGACGGGCGAGACAGTGTCAGGGTAGTAATCAAGGTCTCTCCTCCTGCTCCTGTCTTTATCTATGTGTTGTGGCCCACTTACTGTCTCCAGAACTAGAGCGCAGGTCTTCTTTCCACTTGTTGTGTTCCTATTTTCCAAACATAGTTATCTAACTTTAGAGTCGTCTTCAGGGGAATAAATACCATGCCAAGGGTTTTGTCTGGCAGAACTGACTTGGCACTCTCCCGCCTGTGTACTGTTATGTTATTTCTCCTTGATCAAGTCCTACATAAACTATTTCAACGTAAGCCGTCAGAGTCTCCTGAGTCTTCTGTGTCTAGTGTCCAGTTTGTTGCTAAATTCCATTACATCTCCCATTCAGTAGGTGGCAGTGTGCACCGTTTCAACTACTTACTATCAGACCTTCTCTAGCTTGACATATCACGTAACTTAACAAAACAGGCTAACTGGTTGTATGTCGAACACTGAAAACATGGATGACGTAACAGCTCTGTCCCTTTCGTAAGACCGATACGATAGCTTCATCTTGATACCTTTTGTATGAGCGATACGATAGCTTCATCTGTACTACTTTCCCTTTTCTTCTTCTGTTGAGATTTCGTCTACTACCCAGGTTCCTTCTGCGCATTTATGCTATTTGACTCCTAAGGCGGAACTGTGGAGCATGAGCAGAATACCCAGTCAAGTTTGGGTCTGATTGAAGTGAATACATGCAAGAGAAAATGTATCCCCAACTGCATTATCTAGGTATGTTTGTCCGACCTTGAGAAATCTGACTTCAGATCCGATTTCAGTCGGACAATCGCATTTCAATCAGGAGAGACACAGTTTGAAGATTAAAGATTATTTATTACAACTGAATGAATAATGAAACATGACAGGAATTTTTGGCGTAAGGACTCTATGGGGATAATTTTGTGAGTGTAGGATGTGTGAATTTGACAGCAGAAGAAATCCCCCTAGAGTCCAGACACTGGTGGTGGTGGTTGATGAATCCTAGGAATTGAAGACTTGCAGAGACCAGGTGGAGATGGGGAGCTATAAATACAAATAAACAACAAATAGGCTTGACTAATATGTACAGGCTAAAATAATATGATAAAGTGCACTGATTGTGTACTGATTGAATTGAAAATTGATATGTAGATGTCAAAAAGTAACATTGCTTTGATGAAACCTCAGTATTGGACTCAAATGTGGCTGGCAGCTTGGTGCCAAAAACCCAAACTTGGCTGTAGTTGTAAATACTGATCAGGTCATCAATACCAAGTGTTGGCTTGCAAAAACCACCAACCATGATGGATACTATTTGGTTGAATTTAAGATCAGACTTCTGTTAGAACCTCACTGCATTTGGATCTAAGTCCAACCTTGAATAACACAGATTTTTTGTTGCAAATCAAAACCATAGTCAAGTCGAAACCTGGCAGTGTCTGTAATGCAAGCTCAAACCTTGGACGGAGATTGGATTGAGTTGGAAATCGGAAAGAAAAAAGAAAACATGAAAGCATGTTCTTTCTTTAGTTATTTCTAAGTTAAATGGAATTTCTCATTTAAAGTTTGCATAAAGAAAAACTTTGTAGCTTATTGTCAACGTAAGGACTGATCTGGCATTTTTTAACTTTTGATTTCCCATGATTTTAAAGACCGTCAGCCTTGACAAGTTACATTATTTTGCCATTTTTGTCCTCTTGGAGTTTTGATATGAAAGGCTTTCAAATCCCTTTTAAACATTTCATCAATAGCTGTTTGTATCTTTTCTGCTACACTTACATTTCTTTCCATTTTTGCACTTCTGTGAATTCCTCATCTTTTTGTAACAGAATAAATCCATTATGATGTTTGGTCAGTGTGCTGAGGCTTTCACTGCAGCTAGGATTTATTGTATTATAAGTAATCTTCTTTATGCACTGTATGAATCTCAGGATCAGTAAGGTTAGTATGGAAAAATCACCGACAGGAGCAGCTGTATCTTAATTTATCACCATGAATGAAATATTTCTTTAAGGATAATTCTAAATGTTTGCAGAGTGGACAGTGTAATGATTGTAGATCCTGCTGTTACTCTGTGTAAACTCTCATACCTCCAAGGTAAATGAAAGCTAGATGATCTGTGACCAAAGCTACAACTGTTTTTATAAAACAACTTCCTGAACGTTACGGCTGTCCGAGCCACAGCAAAAACAATCTCTACAACCATTAGCGTAAATTGCATAAGCAAACACAAGTGCTTTTCTATAAATGTGAAGAGAAATATGAAATCAAGCATGAAATGTGCATGTCGCAATCTAGAGAATTATTGTGGCTCAAACTGAAATGGCGTGTGTGTGGGGGGGGGGATGGTGGGTACAAAACAGACAACTGCTCAGACGTGCGTAAAGGTCGATAAGTCAATGAGATATCTTGTTTATGATTCATTGCTCGCACTGTAGATTAAGCTGTGCCCAAATGCTGCACACTGTGTGCTCAGCAGTTCTGTTTGGAGTACTGTAAAACCTTGACACTGCAGTGGAAAATGCAGCAGATTTATTTTTTTAACACAGAGTGTGCGCCTTGTTCTGCAGATTGTTCCTCCGCCGCCTCCTGCAGACACATGAAGTTCTTAAATGTTGAGTTTTTCAGTGTTATTTCAAAGTGAATATGTGTCAGATGAAGCGCTGACATCTTCCTCAGCAAACAACCTGTCAGAGAAAAAACACGACCTCACATCGAGGACACGTATTTATCCTGAGGGAAAACTCACCCTGAAGGCACCTGAATGCATCACGATGAAGACACAAGCACTTTGTTTGCAAGTTGTTTATGATGGAATGAAGTAAAATGATGATGAATGGCACGGTTAAAGGAATAGTTCATCACAATGCACAGAGCAGTGTCAATAGATACTGCCTGATGATTGTTAAAAGTCAGTGTGTTGAAATTACAACCAATGGGTAAAGTTTTTGCGGCCCTGCCTCTGTAACCCCGGCACAGTCTGTGTGTGAATACCATGACAGCACGAGCCAGAGGCATCACCTGCAGCAGTCACGCAGCTAAGACACTGCCAGTCTGAAGCAGCACTGAAGCCAATAATGTCACAGGTACAGGTGGTGTGATGTTAAGACTGTTACCCAGTCAAACATACTGTATGTTACTTCATCCTTCATGTCTCATGTTGTTGTCGTCCCCAGCCATTTGGGGAGTCCCAGGAACTATCTCTCAACTCATATTTGGGTCGGAACCCTAAGGTTGAGGATCACTGCTCTAGACCGAAGCATCTCTGAAAAATCTAATCATGTGTCCAAGGCTTTCAATTTGATTTAACATGAATACTTTAGTTATCTCAATCATTTCATTATTTGAAAGTTTTTTCATGAAATTAAGTTTCCTAATTCTGGTGTGGAGTTGCTATTGTGTTCATTGGGATTAATAACTATTCTATTCTTCTTGCACTTAATCCCGTATTTGGTGCCCTTAATAAACAAAAAGTTATTTATTTTTGTTATGAATTGGGTTAGAGCTATGATTAGGGTTAAGGTAAGGATAAGGGTTAGGGTCAGCGTTATGATTAGGGTTAGGGTTATGATGAGGGTTAGGATTAGGGTTAAGGTTAGGGTTAGGGTTTAGGTTTATGATTAGGGTTAGGGTTATGATTAGGGTTAGGGTTAGGTTTAGGGTTAGGGTTATGATTAGGGTTAGGATTAGGGTTAGGATTATGGTTAGGATTATGGTTATGATTAGGGTTAAGGTTATGATTAGGGTTAGGATTAGGGTTAGGATTAGGGTTAGAGTTAGGATAAGGGTTAGAGTTAGGGTTATGATTAGGGTTAGGGTTATGATTAGGGTTAGGGTTAGGGTTAGAGTTAGGATAAGGGTTAGAGTTAGGTTTATGATTAGGGTTAGGGTTATGATTAGGGTTAGGATTAGGGTTAGGGTTAGGATTAGGGTTAGGATTAGGGTTAGGGTTAGGATTAGGGTTAGGGTTAGGGTTATGATTAGGGTTAGGGTTAGGGTTATGATTAGGGTTAGGGTTAAGGTTAGGATTAGGGTTAGGATTAGGGTTAGGGTTATGATTAGGGTTAGGGTTATGATTAGGATTAGGGTTAGGGTTAGGAATAGGGTTAGGGTTATGATTAGGGTTAGGGTTAGGATTAGGGTTAGGATTAGGGTTAGGGTTAGGATTAGGGTTAGGGTTAGGGTTAGGATTAGGGTTAGGGTTAGGGTTATGATTAGGGTTAGGTTATGATTAGGGTTAGGATTAGGGTTAGGGTTAGGATTAGGGTTAGGGTTATGATTAGGGTTAGGGTTAGGATTAGGGTAAGGGTTAGGATTAAGGTTAGGTTTAAGATTAGGATTAGGGTTAGGGTTAGGGTTATGATTAGGGTTAGGGTTACGATTAGGGTTAGGATTAGGGTTATGATTAGGGTTAGGATTAGGGTTACGATTAGGGTTAGGGTTAGGGTTATGATTAGGGTTAGGGTTAGGATTAGGGTTAGGGTTATGATTAGGGTTAGGGTTAGGGTTATGATCAGGGTTAGGATTAGGGTTAGGGTTAAGATTAGGGTTAGGATTAGGGTTAGGATTAGGGTTAGGGTTAGGATTAGTGTTAGGGTTAGGGTTATGATTAGGGTTAGGGTTAGGATTAGGGTTAGGGTTATGATTAGGGTTAGGATAAGGGTTAGGGTTATGATTAGGGTTAGGGTTAGGATTAGGGTTAGGGTTAGGGTTATGATTAGGGTTAGGGTTAGGATAAGGGTTATGATTAGGGTTAGGGTTATGATTAGGGTTAGGATTAGGGTTAGGATTAGGATTAGGGTTAGGGTTAGGGTAAGGGTTACGATTAGGGTTAGGGTTATGATTAGGGTTAGGATTAGGGTTAGGGTTAGGATTAGGATTAGGATTAGGGTTAGGATTAGGGTCAGGGTTAGGGTTATGATTAGGGTTAGGGTTAGGGTTATGATTAGGGTTAGGGTTAGGATTAGGGTCAGGGTTAGGGTTAGGATTAGGGTCAGGGTTAGGGTTATGATCAGCGTTAGGATTAGGGTTAGGGTTAAGATTAGGGTTAGGATTAGGGTTAGGGTTAGGGTTAGGGTTATGATTAGGGTTAGGGTTAGGATTAGGGTAAGGGTTAGGGCTAGGGTTAGGGTTAGGGTTAGGATTAGGGTTAGGATTAGGGTTAGGGCTAGGATTAGGGTTATGATTAGGGTTAGGGTTAGGATTAGGGTTAGGATTAGGGTTAGGGTTAGGGTTAGGGTTATGATTAGGGTTAGGGTTAGGATTAGGGTTAGGGTTAGGGTTATGATCAGCGTTAGGATTAGGGTTAGGGTTAAGATTAGGGTTAGGATTAGGGTTAGGGTTAGGATTAGGGTTAGGATTAGGGTTAGGGTTAGGGTTAGGGTTAGGATTAGGGTTAGGGTTAGGGTTAGGATTAGGATTAGGGTTAGGGTTAGGGTTAGGATTAGGGTTAGGGTAAGGATTAGGGTTAGGGTTATGATTAGGGTTAGGGTTATGATTAGGGTTAGGATTAGGGTCAGGGTTATGATTAGGGTTAGGGTTAGGATTAGGGTTAGGGTTAGGATTAGGGTTAGGGTTAGGGTTATGATTAGGGTTAGGGTTAGGATTAGGGTTACGGTTAGGGTTAGGGTTAGGATTAGGGTTAGGGTTAGGATTAGGGTTAGGGTTAGGGTTAGGCTTAGGGTTAGGGTAAGGATTAGGGTTAGGGTTATGATTAGGGTTATGATCAGGGTTAGGATTAGGGTTAGGATTAGGGTTATGATTAGGGTTAGGATTAGGGTTAGGGTTAAGATTAGAGTTATGATTAGGGTTAGGGTTAGGATTAGGGTTAGGGTTAGGATTAGGGTTAGGGTTAGGGTTAGGATTAGGGTTAGGGTTGGGGTTAGGGTTATGATTAGGGTTGGGGTTATGATTAGGGTTAGGGTTAGGGTTAGGGTCAGGGTTAGGGTTAGGGTTAGGGTTAGGGTTAAGATCAGGGTTAGGATTAGGGTTAGGTTCAAGATTAGGGTTAGGATTAGGGTTAGGGTTATGATTAGGGTTAGGGTTAGGATTAGGGTAAGGGTTAGGGCTAGGGTTAGGGTTGGGGTTAGGTTTAGGGTTATGATTAGGGTTAGGGTTATGATTAGGGTTAGGGTTGGGGTTATGATTAGGGTTAGGATTAGGGTTAGGGTTAAGATTAGGGTTAGGATTAGGGTTAGGGTAAGGGTTAGGGCTATGATTAGGGTTAGGGTTAGGGTTAGGATTAGGGTTAGGGTCAGGGTTAGGGTTAGGATTAGGGTTAGGGTTAGGGTTAGGATTAGGGTTATGATTAGGGTTAGGGTTAGGATTAGGGTTAGGGTCAGGGTTAGGGTTAAGATTAGGGTTAGGATTAGGGTTAGGGTCAGGGTTAGGGTTAGGATTAGGGTCAGGGTTAGGGTCAGGGTTAGGGTTATGATTATGGTTAGGGTGAGGGTTAGGATTAGGGTTAGGGTTAGGATTAGGGTTAGGGTTATGATTAGGGTTAGGGTTAGGATTAGGGTTAGGGTTAGGGTTAGGGTTAGGATTAGGGTTAGGGTTAGGGTTAGGATTAGGGTTAGGGTTAGGGTTAGGATTAGGGTTAGGATTAAGGTTAGGGTTAGGATTAGGGTTAGGG
Source organism: Notolabrus celidotus (assembly GCF_009762535.1). Lineage (NCBI taxonomy): Eukaryota > Metazoa > Chordata > Actinopteri > Labriformes > Labridae > Notolabrus > Notolabrus celidotus. The sequence continues at coordinate 24,842,859 of NC_048288.1, forward strand.
TTAGGGTTAGGGTTAGGATTAGGGTTAGGGTTAGGGTTGTAATTAGGGTTAGGGTTAGGGTCATGATTAGGGTTAGGGTTAGGATTAGGGTCAGGGTTAGGGTTAGGATTAGGGTTAGGGTTAGGGTTAGGGTTAGGATTAGGGTTAGGATTAGGGTCAGGGGTAGGGTTAGGGTTAGGGTTAGGATTAGGGTTAGGGTTAGGGTTATGATCAGGGTTAGGATTAGGGTTAGGGTTAAGATTAGGGTTAGGGTTAGGATTAGGGTTAGTTTTTATGATAAGGGTTAGGATTAGGTTTATTGATAGGATTAGTGTTAGGTTTATGATCAGGGAAAGGGTTAGGATTAGGGTTAGGGTTAGGGTTATGATGAGGGTTAGGATTAGGGTTAGGGTTAGGATTAGGGTTAGGGTTATGATTAGGGTTAGGGTTATGATTAGGGTTAGGATTAGGGTTGGGATTAGGTTTATGGATAGGATTAGGGTTAGGTTTATGATTAGGAAAAGGGTTAGGATTAGGGTTATGATTAGTGTTAGGGTTATGATGAGGGTTAGGATTAGGGTTAGGGTTAGGATTAGGGTTAGGATTAGGGTTATGATTAGGGTTAGGGTTATGATTAGGGTTAGGGTTATGATTAGGGTCAGGGTTATGATGAGGGTTAGGAATAGGGTTAGGGTTATGATTAGGGTTAGGATTAGGGTTATGATTAGGGTTAGGGTTATGATTAGGGTTAGGATTAGGGTTAGGGTTAAGATTAGGGTTAGGGTTAAGATTAGGGTTAGGATTAGGGTCAGGGTTAGGGTTAGGATAAGGGTTAGAGTTAGGGTTATGATTAGGTTTAGGATTAGGGTTAGGGTTTCGATTAGGGTTAGTGTTAGGGTTATGTTTAGGGTTATGATTAGGGTTAGGGTTATGATTAGGGTTAGGGTTATGAATAGGGCTATGGTTAGTTTTTGGACTAGGGTTAGGGTTATGAATAGGGTTAGGGTTCAGATCAGGGTTTTGGTTAGGGTTAGGATTAGGGTCATGGTTCGGGTTTCTCAATGTTGTGCTTTGTTAGGGCTGATGTTTTGAGGGGTTCTCATTTATCCTCACATCTTGCTCCTCCAATTCTCCTCCTCTCATTGCAATCCTCACATGATTGCTTTGTTTATTTGGTGATTGGATGGTTCATATGGCAGCAGCAGTAAATTGATAAAGTAATAAAATGGACTGATTGTCTCAACCTAATAAATAGAAAAAAAGGACATTATTTCCCTTTCCCAATGACAGGTAAATTGAGTTTGGCACATAAGATAAGTGAAATGCTCCTTTGGGGGCCACAATTCCCTGACTACCCAGTGGAAATAAGTCTCACTGCCATCTCATCTCCCGAGGGACAAGAATAAATCTTAAAGACAGAGCTGTGATCCAATTAAGGCTCACACCTGCAGTCTGTTTTTCAAGAGTTAACTGTTGCTGCGCAGACATATTTCATCATCTTCAGATTTGTCAAAGAGCAGATGTTTGATGCCAAAAATGCAAAACAACCCACATTTACTCACTTGGCTCCTAGGTCCCAAAGCAGAAAACAATATCTAGAAAGAATGTGCTTCTGTTCCATTAAGGAGGCTGCTGCTTTATCTCATTAGGGTTGCTTGTGAATCATGCTGCAATAATGGCTTACGAGTTGAGGTTGCAGGTAACTGAATGGCCTTAGGTTTGTCTTCTAAAGCACAATAATTAGAAAAAAGAGAACATAAAACAAATCCTTGTTACACAGTGTCCTTGTTCCTTTTAATCAAACCCTTGAAGTCAGAAGATATTATTTATGATTTGGGAGAGTTACAGTTTTTCTTTCTCACAGGAGTCCTGATTAGACTTAATTTTTTTGGCTAAAAAAACCTGTGTGTGGTTAGTATCTCCTCCATACGGACTTCTGTTACTAATTTTGGCAAAGTTGATATCACAAGTCCCCCTTTTTGAATTTGATTGGTTGGTAATGGAGAAGTAACACTTTGTAAGCCTGGAAGTGTTTCTAAAGTTGAACTAGTCTCGAAAGAAAGGTACTTTATTGATCCCCAGGGGGGAATTTCAATTTTTTCACTCGTGCTATTTTGGACATGCTACACATACAGGTTTTTTTTGGTATATACATACAATCATGCACACACATGCAGTGAACATGCTTAGGGAGAGATGTCAGAGTGAGGATACTGCCGTCAACCAGCGCACCCCGAGCAGTTGGGGGTTCGGTGCCTTGCTCAGGGGCACCTCGGCAGTGCCCAGGCAGGTGAACCAGCACCTCTCCAGCCACCAGTCCACTTGCCAAACTTCGTCCATACTGGGACTCGAACCGGCGACCCTTCGGTTCCCAAGCCAAGTCCCTATGGACTGAGCTACTGCCGCCCCGCTCAACTGAGAGTGCTGAGTGTGCAGTGAACAAAAAATAGCTGACATCCAGTGAAGTCTTTGCACATGGGCACTACGTAGTGGTTAACACTTATCTGCATTGGTTTTGTATTGGCCAGCACAAAAAACTTGTTAGTGGACATAGTATGGACCTTTCTGGAGTCCCTGAGCTCCCTTGTCTCTGAGGTTCTTCTGAGTTACTGCCGAAGACAACCTGCTGCTGGATGTGCCAGACTCCAGCAGCTACAACTACTACTATCCGTCTCACCACGATCATCTCTCTCTCTTCATCTCCTCTAACCCTCTTTCCAACCCCAACTCAGTCGAGGCAGATAGCCGTCTAACATGAATCTGGTCCTGCTCGAGGTTTCTGCCTGTTAGAAGGACGTAAATGCTGCAAAGTGCTCTGGATCTTATCCTGTCTTGATGTTGGGTCTTTGTTTATTAAAATAACAGAGTATGGTCTGAACCTGCTATCTTTGTGAAAGCGTCTTGAGATAACATTTGTTGTGATTTGGTGCTATATGAATAAAGATTGATTGATTGATAGTCCAACAATCTTACAAGTACACAATCTTGTCTGAACATCCATCCATCCATGATCTTTTATCGCTTATTCTGCTTGGGGTTTTGGCGAGAGGCAGGGTACACACCGGACCGGTCGCCTATGCTATAACAGGGCTAACATGTAAAGACACACACCAAGCATTCACACACTAACATAGGGACCAATCAGCCAGAGAACTATTTTTTGGGGTTTTGGGAGAACCCACGCATGCATGAGGAGAACATGTAAACTCTACACAGATCCCAGCTGAGGATTTGAACCAAACCTTCCTGCTGTGAGGCAACAGCGCTAACCACTGCACCAACATGGATCCTTGGCTAAACTCAATCTCTGTTAAAGTGAATTGACCTGTGCTCAGAGTCTTCAGGCACTTTTTGGACACAGCTGTGCTCAAGTACTAAACTTCCAGGACCAGATGTTACAACAATCCATAATCAACACACATTAAAGCTTCTGGCTTTCAGATGTAACTGATATATTTGATGAGGTTGTTGCATTCGGATTGTATGCTGAACAGCATCTGCTCAAATCCTGTTGATTTTTATTTACACTGTCAGGAGATTTTCTGTCTGTCACTGTGAGATTCACCGGCTTTAGGCAAAGATGAAGACTGATAGCATCTAGACACATTTCATGGAGACAAAGAACAACAGGAAATTTTTGTTTGATTTATTCTGTTCATTAAAAGTTTATTATTTGGTTATGAGTCGGATATTTTTGCTGCTGAGAAAATAAACTTTGAAACATTTCAAAACTAACGTTTTGTTTTTTAATGAGAGAGTATTTTCATTAATGGTGGGGAGTCATTCTATGTATTAAGTATTGATTGGGTATCTTTAACAAGCACAAGCAAACCTGTAGCCCTGCTTATGAGTAATTTCTGACCTGTGTAGTTTTCTGCTGGAATAGCACTTTGTGTGGAGTGCTGAGATGAGGACAAACTGTATATTTAGTGTTAGGCCTGGTCTCTCACAGCGTGATTAATGAGCAGGCAGACAGACAAGCAGGGTGCATTCTAATCACCCACAAGGACAAAGAGTGATATAGAGAGACAGAGGGTGTGGAAAAGCCTCCTTAGCATGGCTCCAACAGCCTGCAAACAACAGGAGTAATCCGCCCTAATGATGATAAAAATAATGCAGTAACTCAAAACTCTGCCCTTGGACAACTAAGCCTAGATTTCTGTGAAGACATGTACGCAGTAAGAATAATTTGTCCACTATGAACTCTTATGAGACAAAAAAAAGTTCCTTTCCCACATTTTAAAAAACGCCTTTATTTTTAAGTATTAATTGACAGTGGTGCAGTTTCTTGTACAGTTTAGTGAATAAAATGACCATAGAATTTGCATTGACCATAAAAGTGTCCCACTAAACAGAAACTTAACTATATAGGTCAATTCAAATTGTTAACAAGAGCTGTCAATCATCTATTATTGTCCATTATTAGAGGACAAAGTGTCTGTATCATAAACCACTAATAAAGACTGCAAGCAGCTTGAAGGCTCAAAACGCTAGAAAGTGGAACTTGAATGGAAACTTTTATTACATGTTATGGTTTTGAATTAGTACTTCATAAACCACAATTCACTTTTTTTTTTTTACATGTTTACATGTGAAAAAAGAGAGTGAGTTTTATGAAGTTGTATAATAGAGTTGTACACTCCTAGGGCCTGATCTACTAAGATCCCAAATAACGAGCGCTAATTTGCTATTTCTGGGCGTGTTGCGGGTGATCTACTATGACTGCGTGCGCAAATGATAACGAGTGCAAAAGTGGTGCGGACCGCCCTATTTTACGAGGATTTTGCGTGTGCTATCGGCTGTCACCATGGAGAGTTTGAGAGAGCAGAGTGGTCTTAAGCGATAAATGAAGTTTGAAGCCATGGAGTTGGAGGTCTTTGTGGAGGAGGGAAATAAACACATCAGTGAACTCCAGCAGAGACATCTAAGCGTTAGAAACACGATTTGGGAGGCCATCTGTGAAAAGGTGAATGATGTCAGAAAAAGCAATCAGTGTTTTGATGGAGTTTAGAGAGCGATTTGATGAGGCTTAGTCTGCCACTCTTGCTCAAGAAAAGTTAGGCGTTACTTGGATGAAGACAGTCGCCTCACTGTCCCAGGGAGCGACTTTCGGGTGAACGTTTTTAATGCCTGATATCATCATCCAGCAACTGCCTTAAAGATTCACCAGCTTAAATGTAACTGTGAACATGTTTAAGGCAATTCACCCCAACACACTGCTGCAAGCACGAGATGAGGAGATACGCAGAGCTGCCTGGCGCAGCTCAGTGAGCGCTCATTCTCCAAGTTAAAACTAACTACAAACCCCTTGATGAGCACGATGGGACAGAATAGACTGAGTGGACATGTCATGTTATCTATTGAGAATGACAGATCAAAGAAAATGGACATACAGTGTATCGTGGACAAGTCCGCGGAGCTTAAGGCTCGTCCAAACAGTGGTGAGTAGGCCGAGTTCATTTTGATTTTTTGTTTGTATGTGAAGATGTGGACAGCTGTGCCAATTTTACTAAACTGTATAGCTGTTGATACAGTGACCTACTGTGCTCTCATTATATGAAAAAGTTAAAGTGGGTGTCAGAATGATGCGGTCGCTATCCATGGTGCTGAACTGCTTTGAATTGTGTTGTTTTATTATTATTATTTTTGTGTTCTCTTGGTTTGATTGACTAAAACATTTAGTAATGCTTGTAAGCCCAGCTTTTGCGGGCATGTTGTAAAGCGATGGTATGATTAGCTTTACAGTGACCGCAGCCATGTGTGCGTAACGCTGTGCCAGTTTGCACCTGCCTTTCAAACGTGCTAAATATAGACGCAAATACAGCGCGCGCTATCTGCTTCAGGTTTGATAAATCACATTGCGTGTGCTAAATGTTTACATTTGCATCTCCTCCTCCCAGTATTTGGCGCGTTCTGATGATCTACATGTATTCTGCATATTCATGAAGGCAAACAGGCTAAATGATTTGCGAGTGCTATTTTGCTCATTTGAAAGACGCAATCCTCGGTGCACCCGGTTAGTACGTCAGCTTTGCACGCGCTATCAAGTTTGCACGTGTTTTTATACACGCAAACATTTAGTAGATCGGGCCCCTAGTTGATTAAATGATTAACCATTGTCACCCTCTCTAGTCGGCACCAGACTTACCAGTCATTTAAGCACATTAGTTAGTTTTATCATTGTAGGTCAGAATTTCTGCTCAGCCATTACCATGATGCTTTGATCTTCTACTACCTGGATGTAAAAAAACACAGATGCCAGTGGCTACTCTTAGAATGGTGTGAATTGTCAGTATTTTGATCTAGAAAATGAAGGTACGTTTTTATAGGCTGTGTCTGGGTTTTACTGTCATATAACCACTCAACAGAGCAATGTGTAACCAGCATACGTATGTGGATGTTGACCTGCGAGGAGGAACAAAGACTGGTGGTGCTAGATCTGCTAACCTTAGCCACAGATGGGGATCCAATTTAACAATGTTTACCTGCAGACTCTGTGATTCTGTGTTAAACTGTGTTGAATAAATTGTGTCTGATTTTGACAGCTTTCAGTGTTTTCTTACTTTGAGACAAGTCAACTAGTCAGAATTTAAATTTATGTTCAAACAAGGAAATTAGTCACTTTGGATTTTTTTTTCTGTACAGGTAGTTTCTTGCACTTCTACTCATGTTTTTTTATATACCTGAATTTATATGTATTAAGTTCCATTCAATCCAAACTCTTGCAATTACAAACTCTTTGGCCTGTTGGGGTTGGTGCAATAAACTGGAAACAAAACTTCAACATTTTGTCAAACTGTGAAGCCGATCTTGCTGATTTTGAACACAGTTGTTGCACAAGTAGTTTAAACATCCAATAAATGTTAAGCAGCATCAGCATTTATTCAGTGTTATGTTCCTTGCCACCTGATGACTGTATGGTAGACATATAGTTGTCTTTTAGCTCTGTTTTGGTCTCCACCAACTGCTGAAAGAAATATCTATCTCTGCTTCTAAATCGTAAACTTTTTTTTTTCTGCTAGGGAATAAATGTCCAGTTGTTTTGTCAAATTCTTTTTTTAAATTCTTTTTAAACTGCTTGTAGATGCTGGACATCATGTGGATGACTGATGACAAAGCAGTAAAATTGTGGGTCATTAAACCAAAAGATCAAGCTAAAAGACAGTAGAACACTTACTTCAATCTAGGGGAACTACAGACAAACATTAGCATGTTTATTTGAAAAAAACATTGGTAAATACAACTTTAAAATGTGAAATGTTTTCTCTGTTTAAATCTTGTTAAGAGGAATTAGCCTTGAGATGAACTGTGAAGTTAAATCTTACCTCCTTTACGAGATTGTAGTTTTCATCCTTTCTTTTTTATTTATGACAATATTCACTTCCCAGCTCTATGATACACTTCACTTGTGAGTTCTTCCATAACAGTCAGATTGGCTTTTCAGGCTCATTTGCTGTCAGTGACAAAAACATGGCACAGTAAACAACAAGAGCTTCCATCAATCACATTTTGCAAAGCTGCAGCAAAGAGGCAATTTCAGGCACTACATTTAAACGTTTTGAAAAACTGTTTCAGATTAATGTGCACATTTGGGAACACACTGAGCCAGAAGCATCTAACTTCAAGTTTCTTGCTCCATAATTTTCCACAGTTTATTCTTCTTGGCTCCCGTCAGTCAAAACCCAGGGAAGACAGCCAGCATTTCAAAAGAAAGATGCTTCCTTTTGCTGTAATCTGCAGGATAAATGTAAGATAAATCAACATCGTATAAAATAAGCTCAGAGGTGATTGCTGCTAACTATGATGAAGTCATATTTCAATTGATTTTCAACCCCAATTCCAAAAAAACTCACTCCAAACTTATTGAACTATTTGCTTACGCGGTCTCTCACAAATGGTGACCACTCCTCATGTTTACTTCTGAGAGACTCAGCCTCCCTGAAATGCTCTTTCTATAACCAGTCATGCTAAAAACCTGTAGTTAACCTACAGTACTTATTTGGGAGATGTTCTACCAGGTGTTTTTACAACTTGTTCAGTGGTTTGTTGTCCCAGTCCTGACTTGTTTTAAAAGTGTTGCTCCCGTCACATTTGAAATGAGCAGTGTTACTTTTCATTTGATATGTTGTCTTTGTACTATTTTCATTCAATTAAATATAATGTTGAAATTATCTAATAAAAACTAACTAGCAACCACTGGCTTTAAAATATGAAGCTAACAAGGAAGTGCTAAAAGCTTGAGGCTGGCTCCAGGAGCACAGGGAGTCACGTACACACCCATTCAAAGCACTACTTTGAATGGGTGTATACCACACTACCACTCTACAATGTTACAGAAACAATTATGGTCTGAATAGCTCCTCTCTCTATTCAAACACATTGAATGGGGGTGAATTGGTCAGAAAGTTATGTTCCAACATGGCAACCGCAATCTTTAGGCTTCAAAACCTCTCATCAGAAACCAATGTGTGACATCTTGTCTACTATACATCCATTTTTATGCAGTCCACATTGCAATCCTGTCAACATTTATTTTCTTTTGTTTAAATAAACATTTCACAGTGTTCCAATTTTTTTTTAAATTGAGGTTGTAGTAAAAGCAGGATAAAGGGGCAACAAAAGTGCAAGTCTGAACCAATGCAAATCAGGCAAAGAGCTTGAAAGGGCAAATGAACCTCCAACAAAAATCTCCAATTATGCTGGAAATGTCCTGAAACAAGGATTAAAAATGACAGATTGGACACTGTAATTATATTCTCTGTAGCACAGAAATATTCAACACCGAAAAAAGAAGCAAAACTAAAGTATTTGTCCAAGAAGCTGTCCCAAGTTGTGGGAGTAAAAGTCTTGAAATTCAGTTCTGAGATAAATATCCATTTGGATCTTCATTGGTTGCAATCTGTTCTTGAAATAAGCAAAATTAAAACTAATTTAGCGTAAATAGTCTTTAATTTTGATTAGTCATATGAAAAAGAACCATCCCCAGTCTCTGTTTATATCTCTAATCAAAATTTATTACTGATGGGAAGCAAAACTCTTTGGAGACATAATTTATTTCCACTTTCTGAGTCTCTCCCATCACTCCTGTTTTCATCCAATGAAAATGGAGTGTCCAAGTGTGGGACGTATTGCCAAAAGTCACCATAGATTTGGGTGATGTATCTGCTGTCACTTTGTGCATTAACGCTGTGACCTTTTCTTCCTATTTCAGAAGCAATGTGGCCCGAGCTGGTAAGAAAGATGGATACAGAGAGGATGAAATCTGTCACGAGGGAAGAAATTGAGAGGGCGATCCCTTCACAGTGTTGCTAGCACATAAAAAAGCACAACAAATAAGTCTGAAATGCTATCTGTAATATACTGAAGTTCAAGAAGAAAATGGACTTGGAGTGATCTGGAGGGAGAAGACGAATGAGGAGGAAACATTTAAGGACAGTAGGAAGGAGTGAAAGACAGACTGGTTTATCTGCGGAGATCGACTTCTTTCTTGATTCGTTTTTCTTTTGTCTGAGCTCTTACATAATGGATCGGGCCAAAATGTGGATTGATTGCTCTGTTGTTGTCAGTGTTATCCCTTTTTGGATGAATGTAATATTTGATTCAGTTTGTTATTCATGATCTCCATTCTCAGCTCGGTCCAGTGTCACTGTCAATTTATCTTGGAATGCCCTGACTGTCATTGGTTGAATTCAGTATCAAAGAACGAGCTCTAAGGAATGATGAGAACACTTATTCAGCTTCTACTATTGCTCTCCTGTTTTCTTTTTGCGCATTAATCTTCTATGTTTTAATACTTAAAGCTGGGGTTGGTAGTCAGATTTAGATACACTTTTTGTTATACTGGTTAAAATGATCTTTATGTCCCGGTGGCAATCAATATATAATGTGTTCTTAAAAAAGAGCAAGAAAAAGCCACTATCTACAGCTGGAGTAAACCTGGGAAAACACCAACTAATCCCTGCCATCAGGAGCCAAATTATGAAACCAATCAAATCCCGTCCTGCCGTTCTGCCCGCCTCCTGCGCGTACATTTCATGTTTGTTTGTGTTTTTAACTTTCACTATGATAATGTTTTGGTGTTTTCTTACCGCTGAGTGAGACATGAGTTGACGTAGTGCAAAGCACAAATGATGTTCTGAGGACCGGTTTTGAATCAGTCACGATCATATGGTCGCAAATCAGGGGCGCTCGTGCATGTGAGCGGAGCGTCGTTTCGGAGGAGCTCCAAGGGGAGGGGGGGAGGGGTTAGACGGAGTCCTGAGGAAATGCTACATTCAAATTCATGCTAGTTTTCCGTGACTACCAACCCTAGCTTTAAGTGAATTATAATTTGCCTTTCCAGTCACAAGTAATTTAGTACATTTCCTCATTACAGTGAGAAACTAACCCTTTGCTTGAGCATTTCTGACCTCTTTATTTGGGACTCTTTTGAAGCACATTGAATTGCCAAAGTTGTAAGTGATTTTCAACCTTTGGCTTTGAATCCTTCACAAAAAAATGTAGTCCAGTTGGGGCCCCTTCAATGTGTTTTGAATAAATATGAGTTTTTCCTGCAGCAAGTAATTTTTCCAGTATTTCACAATAGAACAAAAAAAAAAAAGGGCTGAAAAAATGATCAAACTTCAACCGCATGAGGCAGAACTTTGAATTCAACATTGCTTGCAGCATGGCTTGAATAAAGGCAGAATCCTTCAGTTCAAATAATCCCAATTAAATGGCGTCCATTCACTATTTAGTATTTGTTAGATAAAAATGAGGGCTAAACATACAAATAACAAACAATCAAAGAACCGACGACTAAATAGTTTCACCAAATCTGTCCCTTGCAGAATCTGCTCTGAACATGTCGGATATTTACCAGCTGAACAATACCTCTGTTGTGTTAGTCACTACTGGGTCACCATGCTCCATACCTGTCCTCTCTGACTGCGGGAAGCCGTGCTGTGTTATTCCCTTTTTTTTTTTCTTCCTTCCATCACAGTCCTCCAATCACAGGCATTTACTGCCCCCAGCACCAGACACAGACACGGTATGACATATACAGAGGCTGACTCGAGCAGCAGTGGCATGAAAAGAGGAGATTATTTATGTAAGAGTCTTGTGTGCCTTTGTTTAATCAGAAAAGAAAACATTTACATTCGTGAAAATGTGTATGCCAGATGGTAGGGGGTGAAGTGATGATACACAGCTTGATCAAGGTTGATATTAAAGCATACAAATGTAAAATAAATTCTGCATTCATGGGTTTTAATGTTACGGTTAAAGCTACTGTAAGGAACTTTTGTGATTTGTTGATTTGACGCCACTTGTGGTGAAAGAGTACTTTCTTCAAGTACTATGTTCGGGTACAAATCTCATCCTACTTTATCTTTCACATGCATGACTCACTGTGTCATTTTTCAGTGAAAATGATTCTTTTTTTTTTTCAAATTGCTTCCTCGAACCCCCTCCTCTTTTGATGTTCTTCATTCGTAGGTTTAAAAGAAGCATTAGTAAAGGTAGTCTGTTTCATCACCGGATAAAAACTCCAAGTGTCTCTTGATGGTGTCGAGCTGCTGACAAAGCTGTAGACTCTGAGCTTTGCAACCGGTATGTTTACCCAATATTTATCAAGGAAGACTTCATAATGTGTGAGCACAGATTTTGTTAGGCTTTATTTTTTGATAAGTGATGTTCCAAAGAAACTAATTTCCTTGTCGTTTTAACAGAAATTGAATCAACACCAGTCTGAAGTTAAGAAAACATTCAGAAAACTGCCAAAATTCAGCACATTTTTTTACACAACTAAACTGGGATGACCAAATCTGAAGGGTTCACAATTGCTAGTTTATAAAGGTTGGCTAATGTTAGCAGAGTTAACACCGTCAGCCTTTGATCCTCCTTGCAGGTACGCAACCACATGCCTTTGGTCGCTACCAAGCGGCAACCTCCAGTCTCAAAATATGAAGCCCATGTGGAAGGGTTATAAACTGCAATTCATCAAGAATCCGCTTGAGGCTGGTTGCAGAAACACTGGAAACCACATATACAACAATTCAAAAAAGACGATCTTTGCAGCATTAATAAATATGTTTACGACCTGGTTCAAAAAATGGCTTGGCTCTACGTAGCTAATTTCTCTATCGGCACACACTGTACGGGGGGGTGAATTTTTTTTCTAACACGACAGTTCAGAAGATATTAAGATTACGAGTTTTTGCCCAAATAAGGACATGACTAACTTGACTCCCGGACAGGACCACAAAGCTGTTGGCTAGGAGGCTCAATATGGCTGCCGCCGCTGATTGGCCTCAAAACAGCGCTCAGGAACAGATGGGTGATGTCACGGATACTACATCCATTTTTTATACAGTCTTTGGTGGCTACATATTGCTCTGGTCCAGTTACAACTGACATACAATTTAATCTCCATTTCCCAGATCAAAATACTACCAAACTGTTAAAGTAGAGTACTACAGCATTATGATAGTAGCCATGAATTGGAGCTACAGTCCCAGCTAGTGGCAAGTAGCTGCACTACAGCTTAGACTTGTTTAACTGATTCGTAATTCTGGTGCCAGCTAGAAGGTTGATCAAGAACCTATAAAGAAAATCTATGCAGGGATGAAAACTTCACACAGAAAAGAAACATGAATCCAAATTTATGCCTTCAACTTTTGTGAATTTTAAAGGAATCAGTATGAGTAACCAACCCCCTTAAAAGATCCTGTTGCTGCACAAACATCAGAGCTATGGATTCTTTACTTTGTGATGAATAATTAATTTGTTTTGATCATTTCACACTGTGGGCTCATTGCCAGGAGCAGAGCGTGGAACTCTTTCATTGCTTGTGTTTTTTTATTCACTGGATTTCTTCACTGAGGTACTCACGGAGGTACTCGGGTATGTAAAGCCCTGAGGACTTGGACGTGAAAAAGATGTGAGTACATGCTGCTTGAGACGCTTGGCACACGGAAATCCTCTGCGTGAGCATATGTAGGCAGGAATGGACGACCGGTGAGAGGTGAAGTGCATGCTGGGATAGCTGAGGGCTGACTGCTGGCTCGTGTAGCCATGGCAGCAGAAGCGGTAGCGGTTGTGGCGTTGACGGAGAAGAGGTAAGGGTGCTGTCTCTTCAGATGACCTCCATTTGCAGCGGTGCTAAGCGCAGATGCCAGCCGTTGTCATGGTATCTGGAGGCATACTTCCCCTGTCAGTTAACAGCCGGGGGGAAGGAACCATTCAACAACAGGAGCGGCTACGAGAGGCTGAGGAGTAGCTGTGAACCATCCACCAAAACACACTGAATCAGGCTGCTTAAACAAGATATGACACATGCCTCACTCCCTCATGCATGCCTATGACAAGTGATCAGGCAATCTCATAACTCATGCAGTGCAGAGGTAGCAGATGCACACATTTAAATACATCTCCATACACAGCAGCTCTGCTTCATTATATCACCATTTAAAACAGTGATCGCTTCCTTTGCAGTCCATCTTACCTTGTTTTTCCACATCAAGCGTACACATTTGTAACCTTCTTGTATCTGTCAGCTCCAAAAAATAAACCGACACGTTGTTACCCAAAGTATTTGGAAATGCATGAGCTGTGACCTGGAATTTCAAATGTGATCTTATAAACTGCAATTCATATTTGATGGGGTAATAGAACATGAATTTTTCACTCGGCTGAGGAGAGAGGAGAAGATCTGCGTGGTTTGTATTCGTTTCACTCTGCATTTCATATTTGGATTTCAGGGCTGTGTAGCTTGCAGACACAACAGTACATGCAGGGGCGCCACTAACAAACACATGCAACACGTACACACACATCCAAAGCTTGTTTGACATTTTAAATCTGCTATTTGACATTTCTTGTCAATAGTTGGCTCCGGGAACTGATACCACTGTCATGACTGTACTGGAAACACAGTGACAGTAAGCTTTGCTTGGCTTAGCATAGTGACAAGGCACCAACCTAACCGCCAACAAACCAGCACCACATAAATTAACTCCTTTAAAGCTGGGGTTGGTAGTCAGATTTAGATACACTTTTTGTTATACTGGTTAAAATGATCTTTCTGTCCCGATGGCAATCAATACATAATGTGTTCTTAAAAAAGAGCCAAAAAGAAAGCCGCTCTCTACAGCTGGAGTAAACCTGGGAAAACATCAACCAATCCCTGCCATCAGGAGCCAAAATATGAAACCAATCAAATCCCATCCTGTTGTTCTGCCCGCCTCCTGCGCGTATATTTCATGTTTGTTTGTGTTTGTAACTTTCACTATGATAATGTTTTGGTGTTTTCTTACCGCTGAGTGAGACATGAGTTGATGTAGTGCAAAACACAAACGATGTGCTGAGGACCGGTTCTGAATCAGTCACCATGGTTGCGAAGCAGCGGCGCTTGTGCATGTGAGCGGGGGCGTCATTTTGGAGGAGCTCCGAGGGGAGGGGTTAGATGGAGTCCTGAGGAAATTCAAATTCATGCTAGTTTTCCGTGACTACCAACCCTAGCTTTAAGGAAATAATTACTTTCTTTCAGAATTAGGTGAGATAATTGATACCATTCTTAGGATTGTAAAGGATGGAATAGGTAGAAAAGGGGTAAGCTAGCCAGTAATGGAATCTGGCGACCATTATCTAGACATTACATTTAATCTTATCAATTTACACTGTGCAAAAATGTAAGTGTCAAAATGAAAATTTGTCTTGGTTTGGACCAAGCACCAACCTCCAGCCTTAAGAAATATAACCAATATGAAAGTGCAAAAAAAATGCAGTTCCTTGAGTGTCCACTTGAGGCTGTCTCCAAATCCAAGGAGACCACAATAACGCCCATTTTCACAGCAAAATCAAACATGTTTAGAAACTGTGGAATAGATGTTTGATGCCTGTATAACCAGTTTCCCAACACACTGCACAAGGTGAATCTTTTTAAAAGTATCTATTTGTAGGATAATAAGTTAGCATCTGCAAAATGGCGACCACCATTGTTCGGTGTCATTGCGACTACATCCATGTTTTTACAGTCTGCTGTCTGGAAAGATTACTTTCTCAAACCTTCATGATGATTGTTATGCTACTAATTTGGACAGAAAACGCCCCTTTAAAGCGACGAATCATATGATTTAGAATATAGTTCTGTACACATGAAACATGTCGTTTTTTTTACACTCAGATAAGCCAGGGCCAATTATTCAAAGCACTGTAAGTCTTCATGCTAAGCTAATGTTCATGCCTCATGTTCAACTAACACATATTAGTCATGTCAACACTCATATCTAACTTTCAGCAATAAGTGAACAAGTTTATTTCCCCCAAGCATACAGTGACTATGTGGAATCTATTCTTACCAATCCTCCCCCTCTGCTTAACTTTCCCTTCTTGTTGCAGGTTACTGAGGACAGAGCATTTGTTTTCAGACGCTGCTGCGTGAAGAGAAAATAGCCCAAGATTGTCTTCTATGAGGAAGCTGTGCAGAGTGGTTCCATAAAAAGAAATATTTATACCCAGGCTGCTTATCACCCTGCAAATGTCGAGAAGTATTAATATGTAACATCCTGCAGGGCTCTCCAGGACACTTGCCATAGCTCCAAAGAGGGAGCAAGCTGGTGTTATCGAGGCTTGGCAGTGTGACTTGGTGATGGTATCAGCCATGCTGACTGGATTCCATTAGGCAATGCCCACATCTATGTCTACTGAACATATTGGCTCACACTGTAGGGGTAACGCAGCAAGTGATAGGCCTGCAGTCATGACATATGAGCTATCATCCACCATCCAGGAAGGCATATCGGCACATACACGTTAGTTTACTGCAGACCTGATGCTGCGCTGTGAAGATTATAGGAAGCCTCTCCCTCATATAAATCATACTCAGAGAATAAAAGCTGCATTAATGATGATGGGAATATTCCTCTGAGCCCCTTCCCTTTTACAACCCTGACTACTTCCCCAAGTGCCCAGATTTTTCAACACTAATAGGATGAGTCATTTTCCCCCCTTGCTCTTGTATACACAGAGCTGCTGATTTAAGCAGAAGATTTGCATTGCAAAGACAGTGATAGAAAAATTCAAAAAACAGTACAGGAGCATAATGAGACAGCAGATAAAGGATAAGTAATGGGAGGCAGCTCCCTGTTAAATGCAGTGGTCCTTGGAGGTCATAGATGCAAAGTTTGACGGTGCTAAGCTGTGGATCTGCGTCGCACTGTTGTTTTAATGAGCCCCAGAACTCACACAGTCATCAACATTTAAATGAAAATCAATGCGATTGTATTAAGTCTGGTCACAAAGCTGGAAGGCAGGCGATGAATTTTGAAAATTTCCGGGGGAGGATGTATAATGTATAAGATACTTGACATGTATTTTTAAAGAAGGTAAAGCTTTTGTTTTTAAATGCTTATTAGCTAGAAGGAGGAAACTTGAGGCACTTACACATCTGTCTGTTTAGTTCAAAGACAGCGAGCAAAAAGCAAACATTAGCACAAAGATTAGAAACCAAAAACTAACTTTACAATGCTAGGGAAGTTCCCAAGTTAGCACCCTTTATGCCCAGTTAACATTTTGTTTTTATTTTATACTTTAGAAAAACCCAGGGAAGTATTTCTACAGTAATGTTCTTTGACTTGTTTATCAAATCATTAATAACTTGGTAGAATAATTTAGCTATTTTGTAATTATGCGAGGCTAGCTACCTGGCTTCTTTTTTTTTTTTTCAATATATATTTTTATTATTTTATCATTTTCTGAACAAAACAACAAAATTCAAAGCTCATTTCGTGTACAAAGCAAATTGTCAGACAAAGATATGCACTGTCACCCCTTACCCTAAGTATAACAAAATCAATTAAATTAAATTAAATAATAATAACAGACCTTTGACTCAAAAAGACATGACAAATGCCAAAAGTAAGATTAGCAAAGACAAAAGAAACAAACAGACAAAAAGCAGCGAGAGAAACAACAACAACAACAACAACAACAACACAAGCATTAGCACATAATAAGTCGTCCTCCAACTCCCATCCAAGAAGAATGCATGCTACCTGGCTTTTAAACTCTATGCTCAGTTATTCCTGCTACCATAGGTTTTTAACTAGTTTAATAAAGGGCTGTTATTTATACTGATGCTTCTATTTGACCTATAAAAGGAAACAAGACCATAAGGGGAGTAGAGTATTATTTCTATATAGTTTTTTTAACGTCCATATTGAATACAAGGTAAGTGTTGGAAGAAGAATGTGGGTTATGTCATACAGATGAGAACTGCCTTTTCAAAGAAGTTAGAATAACAAACTCATACATGTACAGGACAAGACCATAGACTGTATAAATAATGGACGTAGTGTCTGTGACGTCACCCATCTGTTCCTGAGCGCTGTTTTGAAGCCAATCGACGGTGGCAGCCATATTGGAAATGCAGAACTCAACCAGGCAGAGTGTGACATAAAGAGGCGGAGTTTGAGCCTCCTAGCCAACAGCTATGTGTTCCTGTCCGGGAGTCAAGTCAGTCATGTCCTTATTTGGGCAAAAACTCGTAATCTTAATATCTTCTGAACCGTCACGTTAGAAAAAAATTCACTCCCCGTACAGTGTGTGCCGATAGAGAAATTAGCTATGTACAGCCAAGACGTTTTTTGTATCAGGCTGTAAACATGTTTATTAATGCTGCAAATATCATCTTTTTTTGAATTGGTGTGTATGTGGTTTCCGGTGTTTCTGCAGCCAGCCTCAAGCGGATTCTCGATGAATTGCAGTTCATAACACTTCCCCCTGGGCTTCATAGTTTGAGACTGGAGGTTGCCGCTTGGACAAGACCAACAAAGAGAAGAACTGCTTTTCCAATATGTGTCACCAAAATCAACACAGAACAAATTTTCCTGACACTAGCTTTAAGCTAACATAAAAACTTAGCTAACAAGCAGCTGATACTATTCCAGCAGACATGAGAGTAGTACTGATTTTGTTATTCCAACCTCTGGGAAAATGTATGTGATTCAGAAATGACTTTCAGCAATAGGAATGACTGATTTAACTTATCACAAAGTTTAAAAAACAAGGACAAAGCAATGACATTCTTGAACTTTCCAGAGAAACTCTACTAATCTAAAACTGGGTTAGCGTTGTCCTCTCGCTTGAAGTGCACACCCCATGTTCAGAGGCTGCAGTACTTGTTGCAGCAGTTGCTTGCTCGACTGCCAGCCACGTCCCCTCTCTGCATGTCACTCCCCTCTGCTCCCCACACTTTCTGTCTCTCTTCAGCTGTCCTATCTAATAAAGGCAAAAAATGCCCCACCCAAAATAATTTAAATAAAACCCTCGAAAAACAAATACAGGGCTGACTTCACACACTAAAGTTTTTACACAAACATTCTCCAAAGTAATTTCTCTGCTGCAGAATGGAGCTCTGCGATGTGTCATCATTCCAACAGCCACCTTTCTGTTTCTGTTTTTCTCTCACTTCCTCTCTCTCTCCCTTAAAGTCTGCTTTGTTGTGAATGTGGGTGTTCATTCATTTTCTTCTGTGGCAGCTTAAACTGGCTCAGGCTTGAGTTCACAGTTCTCCCATAGCTCAGACAAACACATTGTGTAGCCTGTTAGGATTATCTACAGAGGCAACAAGCTTTGGAGACACTGGCAAACAAAATCCTAATTACACCGAATGCACTGTGCTCTGCTAGCAACACGGTGTCTCCCAAATGTTTCTACATGAGCAGCTGGGCTCACTGAAGTGTTGTGACAAAAGATATTTGAATCTTATTTGATAAACATTTTTATTTTTACAAAACTTGGTAGCTTTTATAAAACGTAGTTTCAAGATGGGTTAGAAAATGTTAAGAAATGGCAGCTCTATGGAGATCTGTTATCCCTTATATCAACCATAGTGGTCTGAATATAGGACTGGATCCATCACAGTTAGAAAATAACCAATCATAGCCTCTACAGTGACCTCCAATTCTGCAGATGGATGACGTCCCCGGTGATAGGAACACCCTCAATCCATTCTTAAGTAACATACATTGTACCCACACACTACCCTCTCAATCTCTTGGAAGCAGAAAGGAATTTTGAGACAGTATCTTGAGCTCGCCATCTTTATTATTTCTGTGATTTGTCATTTGCTTGACATTTGTTTCAGTAGCATTGATAACCATTATCTTAGCAAGGAGGTGTACTGGTGGGGTAAAGTTGTTCAACCTCTGATCTCCCCTTGTAGGCAGTGACAGAGGCATAATGGGGGGAGGACGGTGGTGATGTGTAGCTTCAGATCCAGCAGAGCGGAACAGTGCTGAGTGTATGTGCATGAATTAATGTGTGTGAGTGTGTGTGTATGGTGTGTTTACAAGCCCTGCCTCTCACTGCTTTGCAATGCTATAATGTGATGTGGTATCCCACACTAGAACACCACTATAATGCCATTTCTGGGTGCAATCATAGGCTGTCTAAAACATGGACATCACCCATTGGTGACTGGGATGGAGTTTTGAAGCCTATGGTGGACGCCATATTGGAAATACTGGCTCAACCTGACTTTTGGTTGACCGAACAACAAGGGAGTTTAGGCTGGCCTTAAGCCTTCTTGCTAACAGTGTACATGACTTTTGACCATCATATCTCCAAACTAATCAAATCCTGTTTCCTCCAACTCCGCAATATATCCCAAATCAGATCAATTCTTTCTCTTTCCGACCTCGACACATTAAAACATACTCTCATTTTCTCCCGTTTAGGTTATTGCAATTCCTTTTACACCTGTCTAAGTCAATCATCTCTTCACCGCTTACAGTTAATACAAAATTCAGCCGCCAGATTACTAACTCGTACCAGCCGTCAGTCCCATATCACCCTTGTTCTTGCATCACTCCACTGGCTTCCCGTTAATTTCTGAATTAATTTCAAGATCCTTCTAAGCACATACAAAGCTCTGCATGGTCTCGTCCCCACTTACATCTCCGAACTCTTCATCCCCTATTCCACCCCTCGTCCACTCAGATCATCTAATCTCTGCCTTCTTTCCATCCCTCGCTCTAACTATAAAACAAAAGTCGACCGTGCTTTTTCCATCTAAGCCTCCTCCATCTGGAATTTGCTCCCTCAAGCCATCAGGTTTGCTGAGTCTGATGATAGCTTTAAAAAGTTACTCAAAGCACATTTTTATACACTGGCATTCATAGAAACTCCATCTAACCTCTACTGTTGTCTATTGCTTTGTTAGTCTAATTATTTCTGCATATGTATTTTGTTTCTATCTTGCCTGTTTTTATTTTGTGCCTAAGAAGCACTTTATAACTGAGCGTTTTAAAAATGCTATATAAAGAGTTTTTTACTTACTTACTTACCCACCTGTCAGTCAAGCAAGACGCGCTCTAGTCAAACAAAACTTGTAACCCTAATATATGCAACTTCTGTGCGGATAGAGAAATGAGCTCTCCAGACCAAAACTGATTTTTTAACCAGACCATAAACATTTTTATTTTTGCCGTAAAGATAGGCTCTTTTGAATGGTTGTGTAAGTGGTTTCCAGTACTTCTGGAGCCAGCCCCAAGTGGACACTCAAGGAACTGCAGTTTCAAGCACCTCTGTACCAGCTTCATTTCTCAAGCATAGGGGTTTCCACTTGGATGCAATGTCAACATACGAGGGTGGAATGATGATGGAACTTTGTTACAATGCTGTTGCAGAGCTCCAATGACTCAGAGGTGTACGTTTCTCCATTCTTAATGCCCTCACAACTGGTTGAGTGGCGGCTGGCCTCAGTTTGAGGGGTTCTCCTTACAGATCAGCGGATGTGGTGATGTCTACTGATGTGAATATTGGCATTTAGAAGTCTAAAAACTGACAGCGTCTGTCTCGATCTTTACGTCTGTGTTTCTGTGCGTGTATGTTTACATTTTACAGCCATGCTCAGTCTATGGAAATTCATGTGTAGTAGTGTGAGATTCAGAAACTGAGAAAATCGCTGCAACTGTTGTGAACGTTTTCATCTTCATTTGCTATTTTTTAAACCCCGAGCATGAGATGATCCCGCTTCTTCAGATGCATTTCAAACATTTTAGCCTAAGATCAATGTGGCAGTTTAATAAATACAGTATGCTAATAAGTTAATCTTGCTATTTTTAATCTGTACTTATTTGTTGAGGAATGTTAATGAGTAAATTGTCATCACATCTTCAGTCCCTGTGAATTCTAATTATAATAAGCCATATAAAATGATGTGTAATTTGCAGGTTGCCATTTTCTAAGTATTTATAATAAGAAACACTATTTTGTGGGAGCCATAGGGCAGCAATGTGTTTGAAATATAGCAGTGGAGTGATAAAAAAGGAGAGAGAAAATGAAAGTAATTCAGGTTAGCTATTCTAATGCAAGAAAACAGATTATAAAAACCTTTGATGATGTTTATTGTGGTTGAAAAAGCATTAAACTTGTTTGCTAAGATTAAAAAAATGTAAAAGCATGCAGTTTTATTTTTATTAATGTCATTTGAAGCAATTTCAGAATGTCATTCCTGAATCCAAGTAAAGTGTATTTTATTTCTACTCTCTGACTCTCCGTGCAAGCCTTATGAACCCCGGTGATCCCAGCACGAACTCATGCTGAACCGCACAGACATGCCTCTGCTCTTTTCTTATCTCTCATTAGGATGGTCTTACTCTTGTCCTCAGACAGTCAGGCAGCCAAGCACATCAGCCACTGGCTGTTCTGGGAGCAAGGTAACCTGTCTGATACTGTCAGGGTATTTTTTTCAAGTAGAACAGGAGGCTGTTGTTGGACACGTTATCCGAGAGTAGGCGGCACATTTGCTACACGACATGGTGCGGCTTGCGTGTCCTTTTTCAGGTTGTGTTTGTGCTGCAGACTGTCAGAAAACATTGGTGCATTGTCCCCGACATAAGCCACTGGTTTCTGATTCTCTGCGTATAAATAGTTTTGGAGTGGTGACCTTGACTTAGCCTTTTAAAAACCCCTAAAAAGGAGGGCTGAACTGTAAGGGTTTGATTTAACAGTCTGTGTAATTTACTGTAAGTTGTGATCATTAGCATGATCGCCAAATTAGCTTAACTGCAATTTTTAATGAGGCAAATATCACCACATTTCCACTCTCTGGAGGATGTTTCTGAATATTAAAGGAGTTAAGTTTAATGTTAGCTATCCTGTTTACTGGACTTGACAAAGTTTACATTTAGAAACTCCAATGAATGCTGAAACTTGGTGAGTGTGAATGTTGTGAATGAAAGAAAATCTCCAAATAGGGACACTGAAATTTTAATTCAACTCACATTTATCACAGTACAATTGGATTTGTCATCAGTGCACCACTACCTATACCCACTTTTATGTCCGCTTGTTGTGATATAGCTTTAAATGTCAGCATTTCAAGTGTGGGCTGCTGAAAACTGAAACTTGCAATGTGTGCACAAAGCAGCATATTCGTTGTCTGGTGCTTTTTTTTTCGAAGGGAAGCTGTAACTCTCATGGAGCTTGTTGGAAAACGCTGACATCGTTTTCGTCATGACAGCTAGCCCCCCTGACGTTACGCAGTGCTTCCTGTCAGTGTGATAAACTGTCACATGCCAAGATTGAATGACATATGTACAGACAAATCACATCAAGAATGTCTGTTCCTTTCACAAGAGTCTGGTTATAAAATAAATAAGCTGATAATTAGTGAAGAAAAATAATTAGGAGCCCAATTTTAAACCACTGCATAGGACTAATGTTAGCTAGCTTAGGTTAGTTTGCTTAAATTAATAATAATACATTTTATTTAAAGGCGGCTTTCTCGGCACTCAAGGACACCGCACAGATATAAATATAAACATACACGAATTTACGCATTAAAGGAAGCAAAATCAAAATCAAAATAAACTGACCAAGTGGTAAGAAAATAGAAACAATAAAAAGTGACAGTACAATTGGCGTCAGACGGAGTAGGCAGTTTTAAACATAACACAAAACTAACACAAAATTAACACCAGAAACAAAAAAAAGTTGTTGGCCGAGGACGGCATTCTAGTGTGAGTTAAAAAAAATAATCGCCTTACATGACTTTAGGGCCTTTCTAGAATCCTGCTTTCGCAAAAATCCGTCAAAATCTAGTCCAAGTTATTTTAAAAAAACTAAAAAAAACTTCAAATTGTGGGTATTATTATGCTATTGTTATGGTAAACATGTAGCAAGAGAACAGCTTGGCAGGGTCAGCAACAGTATGAAACGGAGGCAGGTTTAAAGGTAGACGGTGTAAAACATTGATGTAGACTTCAGTGACGTCATCCATTGGTTTCTGAAGGGGTGGTATGAGGGGCAAAGATGGTGGTCGCCATATTGGAAATGCTGAATCCAACTTCTGGCTAGAAATGGATTAAGAAGTGTAGGAGGTGGAGTGGAGGCTATAGCCTGGCCATCTGGCAAACAGCTGCAGTGTCAGCTACCTGTCAGTCAGTGAGCCATGCCCCATATTATGCCCAATTATTTACTACCAAGTCTTAATATAATCAAAACATATAAGTTATAACTCAGATTTCCTTGGCTTTTGGGGTCAGCCTCAAGTGGACAGTTGAGGAACTGCAGTTTTTTGGGCATTTGCTTCATTTTTCAACTCTGGAGGTTGAAGCTTTGGTTTAACTTAAGGTGAGCTTGCTGTGTTTGAAAGTACAAAACTAAGCGCTGTCATAAAAAGAATATCCTTCTGAGGTCACTCTGGAGCTTCTAGAGGAACAACAATTGATTTTGGAATATAATAGTTAAACCCGTGAACTGTCAAAGCAGAAACATGCAGAAATACTATTCTGTTTACAAAGCGTGTGGACTTCTATTTATTCTTAAAGCCTCATAACGTGCCCTGACCCGTCTGTGCGCTGGAACAGAGAAATCGATAATACATAAATGGGACTCACCATTGACTGAGTGGCAAAGTTTCCCTTTCAGAAGTTGCTTGTTTTTGTACATGGCTGAGGGGAGAAACTGTCCAGTCATCCAGGAAATAAGAGAGCAGCCATGTGATTTAGAGAGGAGAGTCTCTGTCTCGCATTGGGTCCACCTGAGACTGAGATCATTCTTGGTGTTCAGCAGCCCGTTGATGGATAGACACACTTCTTTTATTGCTTTTTCTGCCCTTTGATCATCCCATTGTGGACATACTTTTTCATGTTTTATCTGCACTGCGACATTATTTGCCGTATATTATATTGTATACCAAGAGACGTGTAGTTTCAGAAGATAACTTCAAGGAGAGTTTGGTCTTTCCCCCTCTAGTTTTATTTCCATGTGTGCGTCTGTCTCTGGGCGTGTGTGTGAGCAAAAGAGTTTGTGAGAGAGGGAGAGATCATGTCTCCGGTTGATTAAACCTCTGCAACTCAAACCACCTCATGGCCTTGGTGCTTATTGGCAGACACTTCAGAAAGATGCACTCGGAGTTGAAATACACACACACATACGCTCACACACCTCCCAAAACCCTGCGAGCACCCCCAATTCTATCGAGCCTTGCTTTTTAATGAGCATCCAACAGTAATTTAAGGCCATAGCACTGACACGCCATATTGATCCGGGTGGACAGGGCATGAAGAACCCCCACAAATCAGTGCAGAAGTGTTAAACTGCCTCTCTCATCAGATAAATCAGCACTCTAGAAGTGCCATAGCTTCATGTCTTCTCCGTTGCATCTCTCTGCAATTTTCCATTTCCATGTGAAGTTTTAATATTGAGCCTCAAAGGGATTTTTGTACCGTGCTTCCTAGAAGTGAGCGCTGCATTTATTTATTTTCTTTTGATTTTAGGGGCTGGGTATTGTCAAGAACCTCACAATTCAATTCAATTCTTTGGGTCAAGATTGTTGAATTGATATTGACTTGACTAGATACTGAATCAATACACTTTGATATTGCATGCATAGATGATAGTAAGATCATTCTTACAGTACCCTCTTATTTTGTTAAATAATGTGTGCATCATATTTATTGGTTTAGAAAAAACTGACTCCAAGAGAAATTTGACTCTTGAAACAATCTTAAATAAAACAACAAAGTACAGCATGCCTTAAAGTGCACATCTGCAGAACAATTGGCACTGATTCCCACTCATTAGAAATGAAATGGGAAGAGATACTTACATAGGGGTCAGTCGCTCTGGAGGTTAAATCATCACGAGAAAGTGCCATTGTCTCTCTGCCGACATTAACAATACGTCGACTGCTTTCATCTTTTCACCTTAAAGCTTTAGAGCAGCTACTTCTGCCATGCATTTTCATATTGGTGTGATGCTGCATGGTTCCAGAGCTCAACTGCAGTTTGTGGACCAAAAAAAGATGTTAATCATCATTTGTTTGGGGACTGCAAGTTTAGATTTAACCTCAAGTTGTAAACCTTGGCTTTGCTCAAATGATTACATATGTTGGTTGTATTGTTGCAGTATTTTAATACGGCCTTCAGAGCTTACACACGACATGACTCCTATCAACTTTTTCTGCTCCTGTCTTTCATCTAAATCCAAAATGCGCCCAAACATCAGCTTTTAATATTTTAGGTGCTGACTCTACGTTACTACATGCTGCACTTGCAGTTTTTCAGTTCAGAGGGGTCTCTGTACAACATGAATCAGAGTATGGCGGCACCCACAGTGCCCCCACAGGACTCATGGTTCATGACAAAGAAAAAAATCTACTACAGGATTGTTTGATTTGACACTGAATTTGGAAAATATATATTAAAAAACATTGATGAATTGATTTTGTACTCAGCCCTGGTTGATTTAGACTGCTTTTTGTATGTAGTTATGTTGGGCTGGGGTTATCTGGCTTCTTATTACCACGACAGGTCACTAGAAACAAAACGTCTGATTTATTCTATAAAGCATAGCTCATCCTCTCACCTTACTTTTAGTATTGTCCATTTGTACTCCTTTTTTGCAGCGTGATCTTGCACTGACAAGGAAAGAAACAGGCCACGAAAAAGAGAACTACTATCATAAACAAAGCAAACAAAGCAAACAAAGCTGCATAATAGCTGCATAATTTCATAAAAACATGTGCATGTATTTTCACCTGATATCAAGAATAGTGTCAGAAACTTTCGTCCCCGTATTTCAAATGGGCTAAAATATGTTATTTTCAAATGTTAAGTATTACAGTTTATATGTAAGACCTTTAATTACAGAAGAAAGCTATTAAAGATTGATTGATGTGATTATAAAAGATGAAATAATTAACCAAACACTGAGTGTGTTTTATTGACAGCACACAAACACAGGTCTCCTGAGGGAAGGATTTGTATTTGCCCCATCCTTTCACACGTTTCTGTCAGTTTATAACATGTCACACAACTTCTGTTCCTCACATCATTATGGATAAAACCCTTAAAAGTCACAACTTAACAGCAAATCAACATTTGGGCTGTGATATGATACTTGTACAGACTATTTGGAGGCAATACCAAGCCTCTGTAAGACTTAAAAGGTATTAGTGGTGTTATATCTGTGGAGTGACATGTGTTTTCTGATATTCCTTTTAAAAACATGTGCCAGTTATGTCAAACCATTTCCCTTGCTTGTCCGTGTCATGTGAAGCATCACACACTAATTGGTCAACATGTGTAAGCAGGGTTAGTTTCCATCAGGTTACAAAAAAATTCTGAGTATTCACATTTTGCTTACACCATACCTCCTGTTACCATCTGGAGCCGCCAGTGCTCAAAGCAGCGCCGTGCAGGATGGAAATTACTAATGAGCTGTGAGTCGAGAAAATGTCAACGAAATTATCTGAAAAGGTGGCAGCAGGTGAACCAAAAAGGAAAAAAAATCACTTTATTAAAGAAGAGAGTGTGTGTATGAGGGTTTCATGCCAGTCAGCTAATTAAGATATTTTTCAAAGCTCTCGCATTGACTCCCTGCGTAATTTTCCATCATTACATGCAGTTTTCCTACTACCTCCGTCACTTTTCTTTGATTATCGCTAAGGCGCCCTGCTGGGTTGCAGAAAGCCTGAGAAAAAAATGTGGGCACAGATTGAACAATGGCTGGAGTCATTTATAAAAATTTAAGCCATATTTTCACTACAGGACGTTCAGAAAAACAAGATCAAATCTGGAGAGGGAAAGAAAATGTTTGCAAAGAATTAAAGTCACTATATGTAAGATTTTAAACTTCTTACATCGGGGCCCCTTTGGTGGTAGCATACAGAATGACAGATAAGACAACTTTAAGCAAAACTGCACTTGAAAAAAACACAAACACAAAACTATATGTGTATCATATAGTTGACTCGCTGTCAGTACTTGTAGCTGCAGGTACATTCGGGTTGCAGCAGTGGACAAAGGATTTATCTAGCAGGTATTTTACTGCCAAGTAAGAAGATACATTAAACATCACTTTAGCATCTTTACACTACTGCCACTACATAAAAATGCATAATCTGATTTCTGTTTGAAGTACATTTATAGACTGAGTACTGGTCTTTAACGTATCAGCAGGCTTTGATGTATGCTGGAAAATTAGTCCACATGGAGGGAAAAAGAAAGGCGGGATACAATCCACCATAATGGCCATCTCGCCTACCATCATAGGTAATTTGACAATGATTTGTTTTTCCTCTGTGAATGCATCCAAGTGCAGCCAACAGTCTGTTCTAGATCAACGTTTCAGCCTGGGCAACAAATCTGACACTGTGCTGCCAAAAACAGTCAACTTTTGAGTTTCTGAACTGCATCAGAATTTATCAGTCCAACCTCTTGTGGACAGATCTGACAAAATTGCATGGTTACTTTTTTTTTTTTTACAAATCTGCATTATGATGATGTTGTTCCGGCAAACTTATGACCCATTACTTGACCATAAATCACCATGATTTTTTTTTTTTTTTCATGTATCTTAATTTTAACAGTGTAGTTGAGACTCACCAAAAACAGATGAGCAGGGATACAATGAACCAAGAGATGACTGTGTTTTATTTCTCGAGGGGGACTTTACATCTGATCTGAACACACCGTCACTTCTCAGGTCACTGACTGGACTGTAAACAAGCAGTTGGCTGGAAGTCGTTATTGCTAACCCTTGTCTAAGCCAGAAACACAGAGTAGCTGCTCATCCTTCCCAGATATCAACAATCACCAATGGGTTCTGAGACTGATGTACTGATAAAATTTGGTAGTTAAAATTAGTGTGTTAGCCAGCCATATAGGGTGGCCCGAGTTTGATTCCAGCCTGCAGCCCCTTTCCTGCATGTCATTCCCAAACTGTCTCTCCCAGTTTCCTGCTTTATTCACTGCCCTCTCTACCCTAATGAGGCCCCCAAAATATAACAAAAAAAATCATGCATTGCAAAAATTACATCAGTGTGACTTTCTGTTCTGACATTCCTTGTTTACACAACACTGTAGGGACTTGCAAGTTCACATTAATTTGACATTACTCTCTAGCAAAAAACAGACAAGTGAGAGTGAAGTAACTGCCATGCAAGGATGGCACGTAGCATCACATATGGCCCTTTTCCACTACACAGTTCCAGCCCTACTTGACTCGGCTCGGCTCTACTCGACTCGACTCTACTCGGTTTGGGTACCTTTTCCACCAGCCCGAGTACCGACTCAAAGTGGGCGCGGTCTTCATAACACAGCTGCGCGAAACTACGTTCACGTCATTTTGAACGCGACACAAACACAACAATCACAAACAATGGAGGACATGGAGGCAATGGTGTACTTGCTGCTCTGTCTGTGGCTTTTTTGTCGCAGGCCGAGTGAGAGAGGAAAGCAAAAGAGGAGCAAAAGAGTACAGATGTCCTGTGTTGGGCGTAACGCTCACGACTCTTCGTTGACGACATTCTCTGACCAATCAGTGGCCGGCAGTCCTTCGACGTCACCTTTTAGTATCGGCTCAGCTCGCTTGGAACCAGAGCAGAGCAGGTCCAAAAAAACTGGTATCTGACACGAGGTGCCGCGCCCGTTGAAACGCAACACAAACTGAGTAGAGTCAAGTCAAGTTGATTAGAGTAGGGCTAAGACGGGCTGGTGGAAAAGGGCCTGTAGTGTGTGATGACTTTTATTTGCTTTTATCACCAGGAGAAACTGTGATATAGAGAAGGATGAGAAAGAGGACTGACAGCTCTTAAGAAGTCTTTGAACACCCAAAGAGTTCTCGCGTGTCAAGGTGTCACATTTAGAAGTGATGCACTTGAGTGTACCGGCCCACTTTAAGCACTAGTATTAACACGCATACATAGCAATGTTCAAACTTTTCAATGTCAGTCTTCTTTCAAACTTATTGAAAGAAGACCAATTTAAGGAAAGCAGAAAAATACTTCAAGAAATAGCTTTCAGATGTTTTCTTGGGAAGGACTTGCAGTTTAAAGGGATTTCTAGGCTTGATGAGTGTGTGACAAGAAAATTCCATGATACCTTTAAACGCACCTTTTATCATTAAATCATGCACAGATGATTAGCAATCCTCCAAGACCATGGTATAAAAAAGGCGCATTCAGCTTCTATGATGACATGTAATTAATTAGCAGCTTTTGTTGATGGTACAAACATTTCACCCACAAACTGTGCGCTCCTTCTTCACTGAATGCAAATCCTGTGACACATTACTGCGTCTGGTAGCATAAAATGTTCCAACACAGAGCTCCTCTTTTCCTCTGCAGGAGTTCTCTCTTCACCTGAAGCAAAGCTCATTTCACTGGAAAATTGGCTCCACCACTCAGCTCCCCACTCCCCCATTCTCTCCGCCTGCCTCTCTAAATTCAGCCGTTATTGTAGTGCCTTAAGCGCTAATCCAATTAGCTATAGGAAGCAAATGGAGCTATCTCTCATTTGAGCTTGTCACCTGCACAGGGGGCAAGGGGAGGGGGGGGGGGAGCAATGAGTTTTATGGGGATTGTGACTTGGGGGAATAGAAGATGATACCTGGCATGCAAATTTCCCAAGCCTGCAGACGATGAATTTTGACATTAAAGGGAACCATCAACAGAAAATGACTTGGCAGTTGAATTAGAGAGGAGACTGTAGTAAAGTGAAATTACAAACATGGCTGCACTGCCTTTTTTCTTCCCCATGAACACCTGCACATACCTCCTCTGCTCGTGGCTTCAATTTTCTGGTCGCCTTTCAACACTTCACTGCTCGGTGATTAAGCGTCGACATTTCACCGGGGCTGTTTGTCCCTCATCTGTAGCCTCAGGTCAGATTCTTGGCCCTGTGCCGATTTTATTAGACATCGTAAACATACATTGAACTACACACAGCACTTGTTCCGAGTTGCCCTGGGCCTTTAGATTCAACCCCAGCAACCGTATTTCTCAGAGTACTTCACAAAATGCCAGATGGTGTCTGGGCTCACAATGCCCCCAAAAAACAGCGTGGGTGGTGAATTCAGAATGTACCTGCAGGAATGTGTAAATGGATGGGCTTACTATCACTTCAGTATTAGCTGAACAGTGAAAAACAACAATTCAGCACCAGTTTAGTGGATGTGTGTGCATTTTGGTTCTTTATTGCCTAAACTAAATTTCCCTATGTGAGTTGTGACGTCATTTGTGTGAATAAGAAAATAAACTGTATTAATTGTGAGAATTTGGTTTGATTAAATCATAATCTTCCTGTTAAACTCTTTTTCTCTGGGTGTTCTAATGTAGCTGAAGTGCACTAGCTCTACATTTAATGTTTTGAATCTCACTCCAAATAATGAGTGAATTTTCGGATGGGGCAATCTTATTTTTTTCTTAGGGAGCATAAACAACTTGCCCTTAGAGTTCAAACAGACTGTATAAGAGGGATGGCTCAACTATCCCTCAAAAGTGAAGCAAAAACTTTTAGAGCTATCCTGGTGACTGGCTGCAGTAAAGTGATGTGTCGATCACAAATGACTCGTCTATTGCGTGTGAACAAAATGAGGCAGCTCTAGTTTGAGGGCTGGTTTCTCTTCCCCTCTATGTTGTTATTTATTGGTTTACATGTTAGCATATAGTGTGCAAGCTAGCTAAAAGGACAATTGTATGCAACCATAGACAGTATAACTAATGGACGTGGTATCCGTGACACCACCCATTTGTTTTTGAAGCGCTGTTTTGATGGGTGGCAGCCATATTGGAAATGCTAAACTCAAGTTAACTTCTGTTGAGCTAGTGTGAGGTAAAGAGGCGCGCTTTGAGCCTCCTAGCCAACAGCTACAGTGTTCCCGCCTTTCAGTCAAGTCAGTCATGTCCTTAAATGGGCAAAACTTGTAATCTTTATATCTTTTGAACTGCCAGGTTATAAAAAAATTCACCCCCTGTACAGTGTGCGCCGATAGACAAATTAGCCATTCAGACACAACGTTTTTTGTACCAGGCTGTAAAGATGTTTATTTCTGCTGCAAAGATCGCCTTTTTTAATGGGTGTGTATGTGGTTTCTGGTGTTTCTGCAGCCAGCCTCAAGTGGACAGTCGATGAACTGCAGTTTATAACACTTCCGCATGGGCTTCATATTTTAAGCCTGGAGGTAACCGCTTGTATGCAAATGAATTTCTTTGGTGTTTATGCCATGTGCTTCTTCCCATCTTCTTAGTTCTATATGTTGTATTTTTTATCTATGTTACAAGTCTGTGCACATTTCTTACTTGTATCATTGGTTTTGTAAATATACTGTAAATGTACTTATTTTGCATATATTTGTATTAGGATATGCTAATTTACTTTTAATTGCAAATCCTTTTCAATAATTACTATTTTTATTTGCACTATCCACTTTGCTGCTGTAGCACTGTCAATTTCTCCCTTGTGAGACGTATAAAGGATTATCTTATCATATCGACGACTAAGTGGCAGCTACTTCCTGGAATTCCCAGTAGAGTTTTGCCAACGGTGCAGTTATGTATGTCACAGTAGAGCCGAGCTGATATTAGCTTTGACTGTTTATGAGCGCTGATAAAGCTGCCCCCTCATAGTGAAGCTGGACTCCTCAACATTTCATTTTATTGTTTTTAAAACTTCACGGCTTCCAAAAATTGCCACTTAAACTGAAGTATAGCCTTGATACTCGTTTCCAAACTGGCACACGGATATGCCTCTCCAGCTCAAAAACGAATGCTTTGCACCCAGGTTTGAAAATACTTTTATAAAAGCCTTTTTGACATGAAACTTCTGTAGTTCACAACAATATTTTATCGCACTATATTAATCAGTCATCGAAATCACAACAGTTTCTTTTCACTGAAGTTTTTGACCCCTGCTGCCCGGTCGTCTTTGGAAAAATGACTGAAGTCAGGGAGAGTTGAAGTGTCTGCTGTGAGGGGGAAAAGGCCAGTGAATAGAAGCAGCACCATCGTGCTGACAAAATAAATGTACTTCTATCCCTAATGCAGGCTGCCTGCTGCACCTCCCCTCTCTGCTCTTTGGTATTTTTGCAGCAAGGGCTAGTGATGCATTTTTTTTTAGCTCTGTGATGTTCTGAATGTCGCCAACAAAACTTCCACAGCACTGGCAGACCTTGCCTGTAGTGCTTTCTGCCCCCTTTGACACCCCACTGCCCTGTCACGATGACAGTTCTGCTTTTGTAACCGTGTGTAGCTTGTGGTGTATTGGAACAGAATGAAATGGACGCACAGTGAGCAAAGACCTGCAGGTGGTTCTGTCTGAGTTTTAACACTCGTACATGACTACATGGCGCTATGGAAAGGTCACATAAGGCCAAATCTTGACTTCCTGATGGCATTTTTAAAGTTTATAATGGTTGGAAAAGCACTTTTCTGTAATAATTTGTTATGTATGAATGGACTGAAAGTGTTTCCACCATTTAGTTGATTTTAGAAAGGTTTGGTTGTCCTTTTATGACAAGTAGAAGGGCCATTAAAATGTGCTCTAGACCCAAACACTCTTCTGATAATGTATGACAACAAAGCAAGGCATAGGCTTGCAGCTCTCCTCGAGACCGAGCAATAAATGGTAACAGCTGAAAAAGCACTGAGGACAAAAACAAATTGTCATGAGTGATTTATCAAAAAGCTGTCAGCCACCAAGCCTCTTTCACAGGCTGCTTTCAGAGAAGGCAGCAGATGTTACTGCTCGGTTCCTTCATCAGAAAAGATGCAATTTGTTTGCAGATCACAAATTGGACTATAGAGCCGTGTCAGACTTCAAAATGGAAGCTTTGACTTCAAAGATGGCTTTTGAATGCTTCCTGTTTTGTTCTGTGACATTTCTGTGTTGTGCGGAGGAAAAGATGGGCCCACCAGCTGTATGCGGGACGAACATCGGCCTCCGATGTCTCCGGAGAGAAAGGAGATGAAACAGAGCAAACTAATTGAGACAAAGTCCACCCCCTGCCGCTGCGAGCTGCCA
This sequence comes from Notolabrus celidotus, assembly GCF_009762535.1. NCBI lineage: Eukaryota > Metazoa > Chordata > Actinopteri > Labriformes > Labridae > Notolabrus > Notolabrus celidotus. The sequence continues at coordinate 24,876,131 of NC_048288.1, forward strand.
TTCTCTTGGCTGAAGATGCCTGCTGTCTGTAATTACAGAGCTGGAGAGCACCAGCCTCTCAAGCTAATGTGCAATCACAGGTTGGAACCTGACATTAAAGGGAATCTTACCATATTTGGTTCACATATGCATCCTTGTAAATACAACTTCTGGGAATCCTTTGTCCCTTATGGCTTCCTGCAGTTGCTAATTTGGGCTTCTGCTAGTCTGATTGTGCTGTGCAGCAGAACAAAGACAAAAATCGAACCACTTATGCAATTAACACATGGACAGCAACCAAAACCTGCAAAATGAGGCATCTTTTTCATTCCAGAAATATCCCAAAAGTTTAACATTCTCATCTCATAACAGCCTGAAATAAGAACTATCTCTGAATATTTGATAGCTGTCTCAAATGTGTGAATCTTGCAGAAGAAAGTATAGCATCCGCATAAGCAGGGCACTGAATAATTCAGAGTGTCAGTGTGACAGTGATTTTAACAGATGGCTAAATCAGACTGGGGTAAGATGTGTCCCTGTCATGCAGTCACTTTTATATCATTCTTTTTTATAAGTCAGCCCCTGTAACCCGTTTCTTTGCCTCTCATTCATCATAAAACATACAGGGTTGGCTGTTTATTTTGCAACAACAAACCAAATACTCAGAGCTGTGATCAACGCAGCAGCCTTACAGGACTAACAGAATAAAAAAGTCTGAGGTTTTGTAAGCAGTGAGGCACAGCTCGGTCGGGGGATATGGATCCCTTGAGCTCCCTAAACAGTCACTGGTGCTTTGTGGAGCATATTATTCTGGGATTTCCACTGATGCATGTCTTTTGTAAGGCAAGCTTACAAACAGAAGAGTCTCTAACAATACAAGTCTGTGACGTCAGATTTTGTGAATGTTTTCCTCCAAGCACTTTTTATGACATTTCCTATGTCAGAAAGCCAAATATAACTACTATGCCTCTCTTCTATGATTCCTTCATCCATATGCTTTGATTAACATGCTCTAAGATAAGAAGTGATATCAAACAGGTATTCAGCACAGACTTCTAAATGTTACCAAGCCTGCATGTGAACAAACCATAGACAGTATAAAACATGGACACAGTCTCAGTGATGTTGCCCATTGGTTTCTGAGGAGGCGTATTGGAACTGCTGGCTCTACCCCCTTTTGGTCAACCTAGAATCAGACAAAGAGGTGGAGAGAAGCAGGTCTTCAGCCTCCTGGAAAACAGCTACAGAATGCCACCTGTCACTCAAATCAGCTATGCCTATAATGATGTGAATCTATGCACAACTTGTAACCTTTTTGAGTTACAATTGAAAAATGTACCTTTGGGTATAGTGTGTACAAATAAAAAAATAGCTATTCAGACCAATGCTGTTTGTACCAGGATGTAGATATGTTAATTTTGGCTGTAAAAATGGACATTTTGATATCAGCTCCAACAAGCTTTTGGAGAAAGTCTGAAGTGGACACTTTAGAGTGAGTTTCTCTCAGTGAGTTTCTCCTGGTTAAATAAAGGTTGAATAAAAATGGACCCCAAAACCATGAGCTGGGTTTCATCTTGGATCAATTTCTCATCATACATCTTTGAGTTTTACAAAATTATATAGTTTTTAACATCTTAACCCTAGAACACTATCGCTGGGTGATTTTCACCCGAGCAAACACATTTACATGATTTGCATTATGTTGCATTTGTCTGAGTGTCATGGGTCCCTGGGTAGCTTCAGCATCGTCTCTGACGTCTTTGAAGGCGTGGGTGTTTCCCTATTCTAAAACCGCCTTTTCTACAGGCACGTGTTCGGGTGATTTTCACCCTTTTTTGTTTCTCTCTCCTGGAGCTGTTTGTGTGTCAATGAGACTGTGCCTTCAACAGGGAAGTCTCAAATTTCCCAGGAATGGGTGGACCGAACACCAAGTTTCCAGTTTCATCATTTTTTGTTTTAGAAATTTTTGGTCCCATTTTTATAGGGTCCCCTCATGATAAATTATTTTCATTTTGTTTGACATGGCACAGTTTAAAATAAAAAGAACACTACTCTAATTTGTCATGTATTGTCATATTTTGATATATTTTGATGACAAGTACTTTTTATTGGGTATATTATACCAGGCAAAAAACACCCGGCGTTAGTGATGGTGTTCTAGGGTTAAATGTAATGCTGAGAGTCATCTGCATACAAAGTTTATGGACCCAGAAGAAAACCCTGAGGGATACCATCTAATAAAAAACAAAGAAAAAATTATGGGCATGAGTTTAAAAAGGACTAGAATTTTTATTTTGCAGCTAAGACAATTATAATAAGACAATAATTTCAGGTCGGTTGTAGTCATCACTAATGTTTTGCTATGGCGTCACTATGAGAATGTGATGGTAATTCAACAGGACTGTGTTCAGCAACAGATCAAACATTGAAAAATGTCACAACAGCCCGGTAGTTTCAAGCTTGTCATGATCCCCAAGTTCTGAAACTACCACTTTAAATCTTTGATGAAAATTGAACAAATAAGTTTGGTAGTACAGGTTGTTGATCCTTTGTCTTAGTTCAGTCGTCAGGGGGCTTTTCTACCAAGAATAAATAAAATCTAAATCTATAATACAGACAGCATCATTGGTTTAAAATATGCATGGAATAAAGTGTCAGTGTCTTGGAACAAAGTACTTGAAATATTTTCACAGAAATCCTACCCCAACTCCACCTATAATACACATATAAATGATGTCACTGAGACCAAGTCCATGATTTATACAGTCTAGGCTTTAAACCCAAAGATGAACTCAAAATTCATTATTATCCTCAGTCATGATTTACCTCATCACTGCATAAGCCTTAAATTAATTTTCAGGTTGTACATTGGACGAAAGTTTCAGTGACATGTTAACAGTCTGTGAAAATTAACAGGGCAATTTCAAAGCATGGAAAACAAAATAAAACCCCTGATTGGAAAGGGACATCAAAAAGAATTTTGAAACAACAAGGTCTTCAGCCTGCAGCCAAAAACAATGCTGAAAATTTCATAAATCCGAATGAATGTACACAAGCCAGCTTTGTTCGCAGTCCACAGATTCAAGTCAAAAATAAAACTTTAATACCACAGCTGTTTGAAGGATAACACTTTAAATGAACTCAGCTCCACAACAGAAACAGCAGGGGGATTGTCAACACGGTGGTTTTAAATAAGTGAACTGTCTACATGAGAAGATGAAGTTTGGTGCATTGAAAGTAATGATAAGAAGGAATTCACAAATCTTGTCTTTTTTTCATGAGATAGACTTTTCCATGATGTCAGACATGCCTGCTGAGGGTTAATATTTCTGTTTTCATTGAAAAAGGTAAACCCCTCTGTGGATATTTTGTCTCTCTGGATGGTAGAAACAAAAGGGAATGTAGAGTTTTCCTTTTACCCCTGATTACAGTGATAACAGTAATAGACCATGGGAAAATGAAAGAGTGGTAGACAAAGGCCCCTCCTCATGCAGATACTAGAAAGTTCGACCTTCACACTGGAGTGGGAGTACTGTGAGGACCGTTGGCACGAGCAGCAGCAGATTCAGCAGCCAAGCTGCTGCAAAACAAACAGCTGGAGGTTGGAGCTCCATTGAGGACACCAGTGGGGCAGAGGGATCGCCGACTCTCTCGTCGGGCTCTTCATGGCTGAAAACACCGTCAGCTCAGAGGGTGACACATTGAGCTCTATTGGCTTGGGCTGGTGGGAATTTGGTTTGCAAGAATGCATCACTGGTAACAAAATAAGGCACATGTTTGCACATTTTCAAAACTACAATTCAGCCTTCTTTTCTGGTTTCTCCAAATTAAGGTAAGGCGTTTTTCGACCAGAGGAACTTTACCCCTGAACTACGTGCGTTTCGACTGGTGAAACTAGGGTCTAAATTTAGTTCAGGGGTAGATAATCTCCCCCCTAAAAAGCCCCTGCTAAGGAGGTAGTACTTTTCAAAAAGCCCTGGGGCTTTTGGGGGGCAGGGCCTGCAATGCTGAACGTGTCTGATTGGTAGCTTAACAGCAGTGTGTTTATTCCACCCGTCGTCCACAATAACATCACACACATCTGTGATTCTCTTGATTTGATTTGTATTATTGTATGTGTGTGTACTTTTCAAAAGAAGAAGCTGTGGTTCACTTGATTTAACAGCATGTAACAGTAGTCTTCTCTCAGCCCACCGCTAATGCGTCTCTACCGGTGTTACGGTTTTAAAAGTGACCCTGTAAACTGGAGACCTTCAGCTGAATGTAACAGTGTTTGTGGAGTTTACACAGTTGTTGAAACACAGAGAAGTTTTAAGATTCAATATCCTCATCAGATATTTAATGATCGTCTAAAGACGTTTATGAGGGATGCATCCGGCTGAAAGTCGGCAGTTAACAGGGTCGCTGTTTAAACCAAAACACCGGTCGATCTCTGCCATGGCTTTTTGAGTTAAAAAAGATTTTAAAGCGGTGTTGAAATGTCTTTGCTACTCGCGCTTATCTCCTCTCAAGTGAATCCATCTGTGATTAAATATAGCACAATCTCTTCCATGCTAACGGGCTAACTATTGTGATACCTGCCCGTCCGTCTTCTTCTGTGGTGTCATCTGTGATGAATGGCCTCCGTCTTTGACTTACTGCCCTCTACTGGTCTGTTGGTATAGTGCACTTATTTATTATTTCCTCCATACGTCACTGGCCGGATTTGCACAATCTACACAAAGCTTCGGCCCCGCGGTCGAAACGCAGACAACAATGGGGGGGCACAGAACCTTTTAGTTCAGGGTAAAGTAGTTCTGGGGGCTGAAAGACCCCAGAACTTTTGGTCGAAATGCACCTGTAGATAACATTATTTAGTTATTTCTTCGGAGGTAAGCTTGGTTTGGAAAAATAAATGGAAATACCAGAATGAGAGAGGATAATAATCACAATTTCTCTTAAAGTTGAGAATTGAAAATATGCCTTCCCTCCCAGAATAGTTACATGTCATTGATTTTCCTCTGTGTCTCTCAGCTATGTAGTTAAGATAAAAATCTCTTTAGATAAGTTAATTAAATGCGTGGATGCCTTTTAGTTCCAGGAGTATACCAAGGTTGAAGCAAGACATGATTAGCTTTTAGTTTCTGAGGTTCCTGCTAGAGAGCCATGATGTGAATGACCATTATTCCACTCCTCTGCTATTTTTCCTTCCCCTCTTTTAATCATGTGAAGAATGTAAAGTTGTGCTTTGGAACGTGCCATGATTCTATGAAGCATTCACTGTCTGTAGCTGCAACGGTAATAACTCAGAAAAGTGATGTATTCTCTGTGGAATGACCTCAAAATTGGTGAGCAATTCACACGTGTGCATATTTCACTAAAACACACACCCACATGTCCACACGCCCACACACGGTTTTAGCTTTTAAATTAGAGTCGGTCCATTTTAACTGTTATGACTAAGAAAATGAAAAGCCCTGCAGCTACAGTCATGGCACATTGTATCAGCGTCTAGTGTTGGATGATCATTTCTCTTAACATGAGTAATTATCACGTTCAACATGACTAATTTAATGGAACATAAATTAGCGTGGTTCTTCCTTGGGCATTAAACTCCATTTATATTCACTTAAATTTACAGCCAAGCAAAAAAAAACTGCAATCTTTTTAAGAAGTGATGTAGAAAGACAGATTTTCTTTCTTTCAAATTTCCTTTTTGTCTTTTTAATCCGGCATGACTTTTTTGAAATATTTTGTCCACAGCATCCATTTTAAACTGTCATTGCAGTAAAGACACAGATGGAACTAACAGCATTAACGATGGGTTTTCTATCACCACTCATCACCCACTGTGACTCTAACCTTAATGGCAAATCAGGAAAAAAAATGCTGATGAGTTCTGCACAGCAGCTGCCATCTCTTTGACCTTTGTTTAATAGATTAGTAACTTTTAAGACACTTAATGTCTGAACTTTTTAAAATCAACCACCAAAAAAAATGACCTTAGTGAGAATTGTTTTTTTGACATGGAGAGAACAGTTGAAATATTACTACCTGCAACCTTCTGCTGCAGAAAGCTTGAATTTCAGCCAAATAACCACAGAGCAAACATGTCGAAACTTTTGGCAAATGTGCAGCAATGTTCTGCCAGCATGAGATACTCGCTAAGATTTAAATGCAGAGGTAACTCAGCCAGGTCGAACAACATCTCTGTGAAAAGTGCACTTCCTTCCAGCAACATGTGTGGCTGACAATAATATCTTTTTAATGCTTCCGTAGATCAAGATAATGAGCTCCCAATATATGAAATCTGATGTAAACTCATAGCTACATCAAATGAACACAGGTAACTCTTCACTGTCACCTGTCACATTCAGTTAGACAGCTCATACTTTAATAGTGTGAGATGTTTATTGCAGCAGAAGAACATTGTATGAGTTTAGTGTCTACGATCTGACCTCATCACTCCTTGCAGTTTTATTTTCACGTGCAGCAAAATTGTGGAGTGATGCGATCATCATCTTAAAGCCTCCATAGTCAGAGCCTGCAGAGGCAGAGACTGGAAATGTTGTAGCTTAAATAGCTTTACGTTGGCATCTTGTCTACCTTGAAGGGATTCTATGTCGTACAAAAACCTGCTCACTATACAACATCCTGCGTATTACTCAGCAACATTTATGCCTAAATTTTATGTTATATGTGTAGTGCTTTTAGCTATTTATATTTTATTTTTGTGTTGGTAGTTTTGATGTCAATGTATCCCTGTTGTTTTATAGTAGTTATGTATTATTGTGTAGCTGTTTAAATTATGTACTATTTGTTTTTAACAGAGGCATTGCCTCTGTCTCCTGCCAAGGGACTACAGATGTAAATTAGCTGCTAGCTAAAGGCTGATTTATACTTCTGCGTCTCCCCTACGCAGCAGGGGCTGACGCGGACATGAGCCCCACATATGTGCGTTGGTGTGTCTGTGTCGCGCAGCAATTCTCCGCCGAAACGCCTGAGGGCAGTGGTCTCTCTGATAGCCGGCCGCCTGCTTCCGGTCCCGCTACGATCTCTGTTTACTTTTCCACAGAGTTTCAGAGCGTGTTATGTTAATCTACATCTGATACATGTTGCTGTTTATCATACAGACATGATTACATGAAGAATAGAGAGGAGGAGATGAAATACACGGCCGATGTGCGGCCGATGTCTGGGATCCCGGAAGTGTTGTAAATGCGGGAAAGACAAAGCCGCCGAGCGGACCAATCACAGAGCTTGCGGTCCGCGTCGGCTCTACGGGGAGTTACATTTTGGAGGAGGTGCACGTCAGCTACGTGCGTAGGCCTCGGCGTAGGTACGGGAACTACGCGGACCCCCGGCGTAGGGTACGCCGTTGATTCAACGCAGAAGTATAAATCAGCCTTAACTCTGGTACAACTAAATGGCTGTACACTGTCCCTGTTGAAATAAACAAATAAATAAACAAATAAATAAACAAATAGATTGTCCTGTGAAATTGTAAAGTTATGTATTTTTAAGGTATTTTTTTTTTTTTTTATTCCTGGCTACTGTGTTTAAAGTTATTTTAGTCTATTTTAACATTATTTTACTCTTTATGACAAGCCCCATCTTGCAATGATGTCACTGACATGTTGACTGTTAAGTGTTGTTTGTCTGTTTGTTAGTGTTTGTGTTGTTTATCGACAAGCTGGTACACTGCAAACCAAATTGCCTTCTGGGATTAATAAAGTTATCTGAATCTGAATTTGAATATTCTATTGTTTTATTTATTTTTAGTTCTTCAATTTTTATTATCCTTTTACAATTTTGTATTGCAACTAGTCATGTTTTATCTTTTATTTACTTATTTCTTAACTATTTCCCTTTATAGTTTAATTATATACATTTTATTGCATTTGGTGTGCATTAGTCTCTACTTTTATATCCATTTCTGCTTTATGTTTAGTCATGATATATTTTATTTCCTATTTTTTATTATTATTATTATCTTTATTTTTTTTATTAAATTGCTGCAAATCAATTTGAATTGCATTTGATTTGAATGAAAGATGCTATATAAATAAGGCTAGATTGATTGATTAAATTTGACATTTAAATTCATTGTAAAGTCATAACATAAGCAAGTCACAACACATACTGCATCGTCCACATGTGGCGCCAAAATCAACACTACCTGAAAGTTTTTTACAGGGGCTTTAAAGTGTGTTCTGTGAGTTATTTCCTATCACAGCTTTTCTAAGCCAATATTTTACCCTCTCATAGCATGAAAAGCACAGATTTATGTATAAACATTCCTGACAGTCACATACTGTATTTATTAATAGGATCAAAATAAGAAGCTGGCAGAGTATCTCTCTGTGTAGCAGCAGATGTATTCCACAGTACAGTGCTGCTGAGGGCAGTTTATACCAGTGTTTTATTATCACACGTGTCCCCTATCTGATTACTGGTGTATAAAAAAATACATACAGGAAGAGATGAAGCTGCGGGTTTGAAAGAGGTGAAATGAATGTCGGCCACAATATGGTATCAGCCGACTTAGTCCAAATGTCAGCCCGGCTCTTTCCTGATAAAGACACAGAGTTATCAAACTGCTTTCTATTGCTGCTGCCAGGGTGACGGGAAGGTATAGAAAAGGTGAATCAGAGGCAAGTGATAACGCTTGGAAATAGATGTTACCCCCACATCCGGCTTTTATGAAACTGTCTATACCCAGAGCCCATGTGGCTTTTAAACTGTTTGTGTGTTTGCTGGGAAAAAAAGATTACAGTAAAGCCTACAATCTGAGCTGTCATTTGTAATTTGTAATCTTTTTTACAGCCCCTGTATTTAGCCACCTGTCGTGTTTAAAGGCCTTACTTTGTATGCTGCACCTTACATCTCTGAAATGTCAACTCCTCAAAAGCAGCCTGTTTTTTCATGTTGACCAAATTGTGTTTTTTGACTTTATCCAACGGGGATTTGAGAGGATTTCACAATGTGCAAGAATGGCAAAATTTATATACCCGTGGAGGACCATTTATTCCTTTGTGTTGGAGAAAAAAAAATGAAATAAAACCCTTCAATCTTAAGTTTATTTAGAGAAAATAATAGAGAATCACTGCTCTTTCTTCATATTACAGGTGTTATCTTGCAGTGTTGCAGATATAAAGAGGACTGAATGATCTTTCTTTTACTTTTCTCACTTCCTTATAAGTGTGTGTGAAGAAAATCATGTATTATGCTTTATATTATCATTATGATTTGCAATATATATATGTACATGTTGTTCAGATAGACTGCTCTCTTTTCTTTGTTAAGTGGCTGAGATGCTCTAAGCAGAAATGTGCAGAGGTCACATTCCCGCTTTAGACAAGACACAGCTGTTCTTTAAAGGCCACAGTCTACTTGCAACATTTTGTGATGTATACAGAAGTTCCTGTGTCGTCATATATGTTATGCACCCATGTCCATATATAGATATGTCCCTAGCAATGTTCTTTTCTCTGGGGATTGGACCACCTTGTACAGCTGTCTCATCCTCCAACCTTTAGGTACATCTTTCAACTTATACATGTGAACAAATCAGTGTGCTAAGGAGGGGCTACAGATGGGGACATTCAATGAGAACTGTACGTTCATGCTTGAATTATAGCACTCATTCACTTGCAAGTAAAGCTTTGAAAAGACTCTACTCTCCTGTCATCTCTCTATCGCTGGCCCACCAGTCAGAGGTGTTTTAAGAGCGTATTTTTCTGACAGTGTGCATACATGTTTAATAAGTGACATAGATTTTAAGCTATACAATGTAATGAAATAATGCAATAAAAGGAAATTCTGCACTCATCTCATGCAAATATTACACCATGCATGGAATAAGTTGCGTTTTTTTGCTAAATCAAAAGCCTATCAGATGTCACCGCTTGAAAAGTTTTATCTTAAGGTGTCATCCGGAGTGTGTCCCTCACTATTTTTTCATCCTAATTTGCATAAGAATGAAACTCACTTATGAAATCTTCTATTAAAGTTTCTGATTCAACATTAAAGTCTTTAAAAAAATCTTCTGTAGGATGGAGATTGCGTCAAGATTACCTGTAAAACAGTGACAGTTTAATTAACTTTGCCACGAGACACAGGGAAGTTAAACACTGACGATACAATCAGGCCTGAATTTGCTGCAGTGGGTGGATTGTTATTTGAAATACTCAGACAAATATGCCACTCTAATCTCTATAGTGTTTCCACTGGAGTAATTGTGCATGTTGAGAGCAGCCAAACAACAAAAGCATTATTTCAACATGCATGCACTCTCCTCTCACTCACACTCCTCCGTACACTGTTGTTGACCACTGTTGCTGCTGTTAATTTTAACGTTCACACACAAGCACCCATAATCACGCCTGTCAGAGCTTCAAAAAGGGAAACGCGGCTCTCTGAGCAGTATTGACGAGGATTAAGTATAAACAGTGCCCTTAATTTTTTCCTCCTCACTAAGTTATCCTGCTATTTTTGCTTGAACCTCTTTAAAGATAAAGCAGCAAACTTGTAAATGTGAAGAGGAAAGCATGAATTTTATGTGTAACACAGAAGAAAAGGCTTCAGTGAAATGTAGTACAGCCTGAGGAAAAACACATATTCCTCAATGATTGTTGAAAGAATGTATTTGTGTGTTTCCCCGCTGGATAAGGCACACATTGTGCAATTTTATCTGTGATGCATGTGGTTTAAATCTAGCCTGGGACCATTGTCACATGTCGTCTGTATCTTTTCTTCCCCTGTGAATTTGCTGTTGAAGCTTCAGCTCTCTAACATTAAAGGAAACATATTTTCTCACCTACCTTTAGTGGGTTCAAGTCATGCAGATAGTTTTGCTTTAATTGGGGAAGGTGAGGAAATACATGTCTATGAATTGTTTCTTTTATCACAGTGCAGAGGAGATGAACTATTCCATGTGTGGTTTTTACAGCTTTGAAAAAACAACACCTAAAAGTGTAACAGAAACGCTGCTGTATGTCTCAGTTGGAAAATATTCATACAAAAAAACTTCTGAAAATGTGTTTCTTACTCAGGATTTACCCCTAAAAGAAAAACTAGACTGTCAATGTCTTACAAAAGCAAAACTTCTTCCTTCAAATAATGACTCATGAGCATTTCTCAAATCTGGATTTTCTGTATTAATGGTCAAAGGTTTAGATAAGGAAAGCATTACTGTCAATTATTATAGACACCTACAATCATTTTGTGTCTTAATTAACCCTTAGCTTCATGCCTGGGTCAGACAGCACAATATCGCCCTGTTCCCGCTTGCGTATGTGACTGTTGTCCATAGATCTGTAAACACACAAATGATGTCTCTAATAAGCCACACTCAAAAAAAGCAACGTGGGTGTCTGTCTAGTGGTTAAACATTTTTAAATCACCTAGCTTTAACATGTCATGCAAAATCCTTCAAACTACAAGATTGCTTAATGTCAACACAACCTAATGAGTTTAGGTAGCATCTGCAATACCTCTCCAGAACAGAAGGTGGCAGTAATGTGCGAGAGGCCCAATTCATTAGCCAAGGTAGCGTGCTTCTGGGAAAGAAGAGCCATTACGGGGAGTTCGGAGAGATCGCCTGTGACTGACTGCAATCGGGGTGCTGGTGGCCTAGAAGTCTAAGTGCCCCACGTGTCAAGGCTATAGTCCTCGTTGCAGACATCGCCGGTTCAACTCCCGGCCAGTCGACCATTTCCTGCATGTCTTCCCCCACTCTCTACTCCCCATGTTTCCTGTCTCTCTTCAGCTGTCCTGTAAATAAAGGCAAAAAAGCCCAAAAATTTAACTTACAAAATAAATTGATAAAAATAATGAGTTACCCATAATCATATTATACAAATTATTGTGATCTGTTTTTTCACTTGTGCTATTTTTTGGTCATGCTACACACACAGTTTTTTGGTATATACATACAATCATGCACAAACATGCAGTGGACATGCACTTAGAGAGAGATGTCAGAGTGAGGATGCTGCCATCAACCAGCGCACCCCCAAGCAGTTTGGGGTTCGGTGCCTTGCTCAAGGGTACCCCGGCAGTGCCCAGTCCACTTGCCAAACTTCGTCCAGACTGGGACTCGAACCGGCGACCCTTCGGTTCCCAAGCCAAGTGGACTGAGCTACTGCCACCCCATACAATACAACTGTTTGGATTCACTACAAGTATATTGTGTGATGTATATTTTTTGACAAAGCACCCTCCAAAAGTTTAATTTAGCTTAACTGTGTTGCAATTGTACCAAAATTACAGGTGAAATTGGAAAACCTAAGCTACTCTTGGTTCACAAGACTTAAGTGGCTCATCTAATTTGCTTTCACGGTGCATTAATCATGTGCAAACGTTAAGCAAATTTCAAATTTAAGAAAATGAGAACTTGCACACAGAGAACAAAAATAATTCCAGAGAACAAAAATAATTCAGGCGAAAGACTGGATAGGAATATTTCTACTGGATATGATACATGGCTGATGGTTGGTAAAAATGTGAACATGTGTACTGCGTGCAAAAGTGCACACATCTTTTAGCCTAGGGAGCACTCCAAGATCCCTCCAGAGGTGAGCCACAAAATTGCAGTTTAAGCAAATACTGAAAGACTGGTAATACCCACGAGAGTCTTTATTCAAAGCTTAATATGGTTTCTGAATGGCATGGATCCAAGGCAAACTGGAAATATGTGGATTTCTGTAACTTAAATATTCTCATATGCACATGCATAAACACTAGAGTGCTGAAGTTGAATGTATCTAATTCAAGGCTCCATCATTAAGACTATTAATTCTGCATTACTGTACATTTACTGCATAATGATGTAGGGGGAAGCAGAGCATGATGAAATGTATCCTACAACTGCACTTTCCCATCTCTGAACACTTCATCATTGCATTACACATTTTTCCTCTCAGCTGGTATACTCATGTGCTCTCTGTTTTTTTAGAAATGCTCATAGACTTTTGTGTTCTCTTGCCAGCTGCAATATATTCCTGAACAGACTTCACCAAATGATTTAGAAAGCTGTACGATAAGTTCCCATGGCTCAAACGGGAGTTCAATACAATGATACAATGAGTGAGTTAATGCAAAATGTTTTATTTGTGTCACATATTGATCCAGCTGTACAGCCTATTGATCTGCCTCATTAAGATTAAATTAACAAACAGGACGAGAGCATTAAAAACAGCTCTAATCCTGCAACCTTGGCCGGGGAGTGACTTTGAATCACGTGGCAGCCTCTAGGGTTGTAAAATGTAGCCAATGCAGGAGTGCAAAAGAACTGCAGTTCCTCAAGTGTAAGGTGTTTAGGTTGGCTCCAAATGCTGAGGAGACCTTGTTAGAGCCTTTATCAAAAAGGCCTGAATGAAACATTTTTACTGGGGCACCATTGTCCTACTGGTTTAGACACGCAACCCTATATGCAAAGGCCTTGTCCTAGTGGTCGCTGGTTTGACTCCTGGTCTTGACCATCCAATGAAGGCGAAAATTTCCAAAAATATAACTTAAAACATTTTTATTGTCCCCAAACCTTATAACACCTCTGCAGAAACCTATAAATAATTACACTGTGACTAAATCCATATTGATGAATAAAAGAACTACTGGTAGTTAACAAGTCATCAACGATATAAGTATATAACTGCAATGGCCTTGCCCTACAACATTTGCTGGTTTAGATGCAAGCTTTCTGAAGATGCAACCAACTTTTTATTTTCTCCATTACTTTCTATCAAAGCTGTCTAACTATTGGTGTTTAAATTTGTGATTATTTGCACGGTTGTCCATAGTTCAGTCAGGAACAGTCTCGTCATAGATTTAACCATTTACTGCCAAATGGAAATTCTGTTATGCTTGGCGCTATAGGCTCTACCTAACGCTCCTTGGGTTAGCCAAGCAGCCTGCTTTGGCTTCCAGGTAGTGCACTGCAAAATCCACCACAAGAGTACAACAGACATTTAGATTAAACAGGATGAGGCTAAGTTTAACCAACAGCAGCAGATTGTGGGCAGCAAAGGTGTGGCAGGTATTAGCGAGAGGGAAGAGGTGTTTAAATAGGCCACCTTATTGTTAGAATGAGCTGTGATTGGTTGTGTGGATAGGAAACAATGATTCAAACTGAAAGCCAGAGAGTTGACAGCAGCTGAGGCATATGACTTCCGTGTCCTGCATGAACTAATGCAAAGCTTCATTCAGCTTTTGATTAATCAGATATTTATAGCACATTTGTTGTCAATGTAACTTAGGGGGACATTTTCCAAGTTTTTAACACACTCAGCAATATGAGAGGAGACAAATACACTAGCTTTAAGCAAATGTATGAGTATCATTATTGCAGCAATCCAAGAAGTCCTCCGGTAAAAACCTTCAAAGTTTTCTACTGAGTTTCCACCACTATAATGGCTGCTAAGCACGATAGCAGAACACAAATTGCTCACCAGATGCAACTATTCCACTCTGTGCTCTAAATGTGATTTGTTTCATGAGGAATAAAGAAAAAACAGGCTTTTGTCTGGATACCATTTTCTCTAATGGACATCAATTAGATAACTTCAAAGTCTCCTTTCATCATAAACACAACATGACCCTGGTGAACCTCACATTAAAAAATAAAGATTAAAACGGCAGAGGGTTGCCTGTTCTGGTGCCCTTTGATCGGCCCCGCTGTGTTAACAGGCTGTTTTGCATCCTCAGAGATCAAAAGGTGTGTGACCCCCCGTTTCTGCCAGGTCAACGTAACAACATAACTCAGTGGAATAATCCAATTAAGTGTGTTTGTTCTGGCTCTTGCCAAAACAGCGATGGTTTTTCTGTCACTCTGCATAGACCTGGGACTGTGATTAAACTGATGTGGCCTTGGTTCATGCACACCTCGCCAAAAGATTGAGCTTATAAGCATATTTACTGTGAGAGCACAAGGCAACCAGCGGCTCAATTATTCAGCATGCGGAAGAGATGTAATGACTTTCTCCTGTTATTAATGACCCACGCCTAAGCTTATTTATGAAGGGATACTTGTGCGTATTAGGCAGAAGATGAAGGAGCATGAGATTAAAGATGTTCGACTTTACAGTGATTTGAGCTTAATTAAAAAGTTTTGTGAAGTCCAAACAAGGTTGCCTTTTTAGACTCCCCTCTATGTTGCTCTAATTTGTAGATTGCTCAAAAGGGGATTTGCTGTGTTTTCAACATGAACCCTTATTTTATGCTGTTATGGAAATTGTAGTTTCAGTCCATTTCCGAATTAATCCGCCAGAGTTCTGTAGCTAGCAGCAACTACACGTCTCTAATGGCTACAACATAATCCTTTGGGGCAACTACAGGGCATTAACTTGAGAGCTAAATATGCATGTTTTCTGCAACTGACATGCTCAGATTGCTTTGCTCATTGTCTGACATCATCAAAAACATCCTCCTCAGTTTTTGGTGGGAAAGTAAACTTTTGCTCAAGGGGAATAACTTAACTTTAACAGACACAAATTAAATTTAATGCCTGTAATTGCCCCGAAGGAATACATTATGGCCATTAGGGCTTTTAGCTGTTGCTGGCGGGAGCAATCAATCGGAGCAATTTCCCAGACAATTTAAATCCACAACTCATTACACACCCAAACAAAAGTATAAACATGACCTAGGTTAAAAAAAACAAAACATGAAAGTGTTCCTGTACCCTAAGATTACTTTTTATCAGTTGATCCAGTCCATCTTAGCTTGCAAGAGGGAACTCAAATCCACTTATGTAAAACAGTGACATCTCTCTGAGTAACAAGGGCTAAAAGAAGTACAACACGCCATATATAAAACTTATTACCTATTCCTCTCAATAAAATAAGAAGCAACCTTGAAACGGTGTGACTTTGTGTTAAACCGGGGCATGTTGAAAGATAGCATGTTCAAAACTGTATTAATGAATAGAGTGGTGTGATGAAAGCAAAGTTTTCCTCAAGGCCCCATTCCCAGAGTGACTGTGGAAATGTTATTTCATCTCCAGAAATTGTCCCGCTGCATTTAAATAAGCCACATTAGTAGCTGCTTGTGATTCCTGATGGCAAAATAAACCTTTTTCTCATTTTTAATTTAGGGTGAAAGCATTCTAATGAAGTCAAAACGATGGTTTCTCACAGGACTTGCAGAGCTGGTTTGTCTAAATTAGATGGTCACCAAACATCCCAGTGGAAATGGTAATTATGAACTTGCATGGCTTTAGATATTACAGCAGCAAATCCTCTGCTCTGGAGAAATGATCTGCTGAATCAGAAGACATGGTGCTCTGAGGTGAGGGCAGTGAATGAGGCTGGTTTATCAATACTTATTGAGCTGTGGGCCAAAGTGGATATGTTGCTGAGTATCTGAAGGACAGGAAGGTGATCAGTCTGATTGTTAAACATGAGCTGAGAAGCATCCCTGCTGTATTTATTCATGCAGCAGTGTTACTGTATTGATGCTGTTTGTAACCCATGGGAGAGGTAAGTATTCATTAAGGCAAAACCCTGCATGGCCTCTGGTGCGACAGTGCTTTATCGTTGCATCCTCAGGTTTTCATGAGTCAGAGTTTTTTTATCTGACTTCCCTGATTATGAGTTGAATACAAAAACATTACTAGTGCTACTAGAAAGCCATCAGTGAGCAAAGAAGAGGCACTCTTTTGGAGCACCCATCCTGTTTAGTCCACTAATCATGAAGACTGGGAACAGTCGTCCCTCTCACTCAAAAGTCACCATATTGGTTGCTTGGTCAATTTGGCTCCATTCCTGAATGAAAGCATGAATGAAAGTTGACCTATTTTAACATGTACTATTTTTAAGTTATGCAATTGTGTATAGTTTGTATTCAAGTCACGTCAAATATAATTTTGGCGTGTTTTTATTATGTTGCATAAGTAAGTTATGGAATGAGTGTGCCCATCTTTGCACAAATGTACTTTAAGCTCCTGTGAAGTGATTTTAGCTCATTATTTAACAGATTGAAATTAATACTGATGCCTCTTTATGAGCTAAAAAAGGCAAACAAGACTGTCACCATTAAGATTGATCACTTTTATACAGTGACATATAACGCCCAAACAACGGGGTGTCAGATAAAGTGATTGACAGCAAAGATACTCAATGTGGCAGACAATTGACAGTTATAAAAAAGCACGACAAGATTGAAAACACTACTTGCACATGTACACCAAAAAATCAACAAAGAAGTACTGCTGTGACCACAGGAGGTGCATAAATCCTCACACACTGAACTATCCTCGTAGAGCTTTGAGGGCCTGTGTCCACTAATGTTTTTTTTTTGCTGTTGCTTTTTTGGGGTCTAGCAGTACTGTTTCTAAGTTGTCCTGTATCACCTCAATTTCCCTTGCTAATTCTGTTTTAAAATGATCTGTTTGCTTTATATTTGCTTTTATTCAATAGAGTTCCAAAAAGAAAATGTAAAAACAATGGATGAAAATCGTGTTAAAGCATTAGCAGAAGCTCAAAAACTTGAAGTAGTACCCACGAAAAATGGGTGGTTAGTTTCGACATGTGCCACAAAGTTAAAATCTGAAGTCATGCCCCCTCCTGATCTTGATCGGTCAGTGATGGAGGGCTATTTGTGTGAGCATAATGACAAAAAAACACCTAACACAAAGGCTTTATTTGGACTAAGGACATGGAGTGCAGAAAATGTTGAACTGCTTAGGTTTTGTATAGAAAAAAGGCACTGCCAACACAAAAGAGGCTGTTAGTGGACACAGGCCCTAACATATCTGGATTTGAATAGAATGGCCTGCAGCATTCTGCAGCATTCAATCAGTTCAATGGGGCTAATCAATTTCAAGCTCCCTGTCACATAGAAGGTTACAAGCAGTCACCATATCAGTGCAATCTTTACCTCCCTGTGCCCAATCCTCATTCTAGCCTAAGGATTACCTTGGTGCTGCATTTATTGCTTAATGAGTGTCAACTCTGAAAGGCATGTTTCTTCTACAGAGAGCTACACCTGCTGCAGCGCAATACAATAATTCAGCACTTAACAGTACCTTCACTGTAACAACATACACTTTTGTTGAAACTTTTATCTTACTGTATGATAATTTCAGAGGATGTAGTTTGTGTAGCTTCTGAACACAGTAATAGAAGCACCTGTCAGTATAATGCTTACTCATGGATGCATAACCAGAAACTTGGGATTCTGCTGTTGTGAGCTTGAGTCATACTGAGGACCTAAAATCAGCATAACTCTGCAACTGCCACTTCAAATTGGACCATTCTTGTTCAATCTGTCTCTCTCAAGTATGCCAGCTTTGTGGAAATGCAGCACTAAAGCGCTGGAGTGTAAGCCTATAATCTACATACTTTTGCATACATTAGATTAGATAACTTCATTAATCCTCAGAGCAGAAACCATAGGTGGCGTTAACATCAGGCTTCAGGGGCTTTACTCAGGGATGTATTTTGACTGGTTTGAAATCTTTCTGACAGAGGGAAAATCTATTATCGGCAAGGAATGTATATTACTTAATTCCCAACCACTGCGAAATCCTGATGCTGCCTGTGTGTTAACGAGAGAGGCTGAGGGGTTTGTATTCAAAATCAGTGTTCATCTGCAGCCATCCTTAGGTATGTACCGTTAACAGTCTGTAGCATGGATGCAAAACTTGATATGCTGCTAACAATACTAATAACTACAAGGATTTTAGTCTTGTAAGCAGAGATGACAGAGTTGCAGTGATTTTTAAGATTTGGTGACACAATTTAGAAAAAAGAAAGATGATCAGAATACTTGATATTCTGTTAATTGATGAATAAATAAGTGTTTCAATTCAATCTACAGTTTTCAGGCAGCTGGTTTATTCATTCATTTGTTTTATGTAAAATGCTAAGTGTAAAGCATTACTGCAGTGCAATGAAAATGTTAAATTATGTTTGATTTGATGTCTTTATTTAGATCATGTAAAAAAATATATATAACAAAAAAAACCTACAAGTAAAAAAAGAAAAAATAACAAAACCCAAAATCGATCAATTAACCCTCCTGTTATGTTGTGGGTCGAATTGACCCATTTTAAAAAAAATGATAGAAGTGTTTTTTTGCTATGAAACTTCTTCTGCTTGGCTTAATTAGCGTGACAACATACAAAATAAAAATGGTTCATTTCACACATTTGCAACCTCCCTGCATGTTTGTATTACATAGATCAGGGGTGTCCAAACTTTTTTCAAAGAGGGCCACATATGATGTTGTCAGAATACCTCAGGGCCAGTGGCTCCTACTGAGACTTAGGAATCCCAAAAGTTATATATGAACTATTTATTTAATAACAATCATTTTAAATTGTGTCTCAATAAATCAGTAACTAGGAAGTCCTAAGTTCTCCACAAGCCATGTACACATGAGCAAACGTTATCTTCTTCTGGAGGAAAATGTTTTTCATTAGGGTCGGGCAATGTGGGAAACATATTGTCTCATTATTTTCCTATGGTAGGATCACGATCTAGATTTCATCACACTTCTTTTTTATGTGGTTTTTAAGACCTTTCTGACATGCTGACAACATTTTAAGAATAAAATAATTATTTTCCTGAGTTCTGAACATTTTTTATGCACCTAATTTAGCCTTTTCTGCACAATTTCATAATTTGATCTTGTCTTGTGTCCTCTTTTGTGTCTTCTGAAGTTTTAGTGCTCATCAAGAACATTTTCACATCATGATAAAAACATTAATTTGAAAACCTGTCAGCTTTAAGAGTTCTTTTGTTTCTTTTTTATTGCCGTCTTGCAGAATTCCCAGTGCTTTGGCTTTAGACAGGTAGTCCATATGAAGCTTTTTGAGACGTTTCTGGATTGACTTTAGTTTTGTTTGTAGAAAGAAACCGTGATTAATTTCTTTGCTATAAATAACACAATTTAAGATGGAAGCTTGGGGCCATAAATAAATGGACCTTGGCCGCAATTGGCCCCCGGGCCGTACTTTGGACACCCCTGACATAGATACTGTTCGTTGTTCAATTTGACCCTGCAGTAAAAAGGGATCAGAAGAGTCAAATACTAAATGTTTCTTTGCAACTGTGTGACATATTCATCCCAATCACTTTCCAATGTACATGAAAAAAGTTTTAACATGAACTTTTACAAAAAACGACAGAATTATCCTCATTGAACTATGATCTGTGAGAATTAAAGAACACCAATGCACTAAATATTGATTTAAATGGTTAGTAATGGAGTTAATAATGACATTTAAAAAAATGTAAATTGGGATTTTTTGGGGGCTCTGACACTTTTGAATCATTAAATATGCCCCAGGTCAAGTTGACCCAGGAACATTATTGCTGTCCCTAAGAAACAAACATAACAGGAGGGTTAAATCAGCAAGCACTGAAACATTTAATTTACTTGTGCAAAAAGAAGTAGAAAGAAGTAAAAACATATTAAATCCTACCCCTTTATTTACTATTTTCTGTCATTATATAAATGCATTCCCTCAAAAAAAATCTTCATACTCACACATACAATCAAAGCAAACCCCTTATGATTATCAGCGCCCTTCTCCCTCCCTCTACCTCATGAAAATAATTCATTTATACTTCCTCCCTAAACTGGATAATGTTTTGGTATTGCTGTAGCTCCATATTGAATCTGTTCAAAAGTTTTACTACACAGATTGAAATACGAAACCTTTCCCTTGTAGTCCGAACACTCATAATCTTTAAATTTAACTCCCCTCTTAATTGAAAATCGCCCTTGTTTCAAAGAACATTCCTTGGATATGTCTAGGCAGCAGATTGCTCCTTACTTTATACATTATTTGTGCAGTTTTAAAAACCACAAGATCAAATACTTTAAAGGTTTTGAAGATGAGGAACAATTAATTTGTGCGTCCACGGAAATAAACATTATGTATTATTCTGATGGCTCTTTTATGCAGTACTGAAAGCGGTTACAGTGATCTTTAAGGTATGTTTACCCAAACTTCAGTATAGTAACTGAGATACAGTGAAATAAGTACACAGTAGAGAATGTGTATGGATTTATGATCCAGATTGTCTTTGCTTTGGCTAGGACTGAATTCTTCTAGACAGTTTGGATTGGACGTGATTTATGTGAAGTTTCCAGCACATTTTTTCATCTATTATTTAAGTAAGAAAGGGAATTAAAAAAATATATGTCCCCACAAGTTCAAAAACTCTCAGCTGCAGTCAGATTTAAATTTAATCATTTCCCTAACGTTACTATTAAAATGTCCCTTCAAATGTACTACTCTGCTTCAGTGTTAGTCGTACAATGCAGTAAAATTCAGGCTGTATTGTTCCAGGCAGAACAGCAGGGACCACTCCTGAAATAAATTCACCCTGACCCAAGCACCAGATGGTTTGAGCTTAGCCAAAGATCTTGTCAAATCATACAAGAAAGAAAAAGAAGACATGGTGTTTTTATGCCCATTCACAGTTACACAAGTCCACTATAGAACAAACACTTGCACAAAAGCTAACACACATTTCAAGAGATCATACGGTTTGCCTTTTGAAAACTAAGCAAGAAAAAGCAGAAGATTGGCAATTTAAACGTTTTAAGGGTTTTGTTACAATCTGGTTCAACAACATTCATAGGGCAAAGCACCATTCACCATGTTTAAAACTAAAAACAACAAACATGAAGTGACTGGGGATAAATTATATCCTGACTCCCCTCCAGAATCATTGATAATAACTTGGCAGTCAAACCAAATATAAAATCAGTCCGGCTCTTTTCACTGGCAGAAATCAAATAATTATAACAGCATATGACAAGACACCAGCCATAAAACTCAGACAGGAAATATCTAAAAGCTTCTCACTCACTTGAATAGTCTGCTGCCTTCAAGCTATTTCAGATTCAACCAAAGAGAAGAAAAACAGCTGAGAGAAGAACGAAGAGGACACCTGGTGGGAACCAGCCGATAACTATAAACTTTAATTTATAATAAAGAGATGAGTGATATAAAAATAACTCCTTACAGTTTCTATGATTAGAATAAGATATATGAAGACCAGGTTGCCAGGTGCCAGGTTGTCAATATGTTTATCAATGCCATTTTAATATGGAGCCTAAAGGAGATTGACTCACTTTTGGAGCCAGCCTCTAGTGGTCATTTGGTGAACTGCAGTTTTTGGCACTCTAGCATGTAGGGGAGAACAGGGTTGGTTGTCACATGGGTTGGTTGACACACTCGTTATATCTCGCCACCAGAGGGCACTGACTCTCAAATTGGGTTATGGACATTTCCAGAATTAGGATCAGAGCTCACCTACATAGTCTTCTCTGGAGTAAGACAGCTGAACTTAAAGTGAGAGGACTTTTTGTGTTTTTCATGTCAATTTGTAAGTATTCAGCTCCTCAGTATTTTTCTTCTAGGCTTTTAAATGATGGGTTTATAACAAAACAAGTGTTACCCTTACAAAGTGTGAGAGGAAAGCTATAGTTTAGATTTTTATTAGCTAGCTAAGTTGTTGTTAGATGGTTGTTAGCCTTGATGGTAGAAAAAAGTTCCAGTTGGGGTTGGTCGTCACATTCTCTTTGGGGTTGGTTGTCAGATGTAACAACTAACCCCTGTGTTTGCAAAATCATGCATGGTAAAATTAGTTTGAGTGCACAGACCCTACATTTGCCATCACTGTAACTCAGACAGTGACTGCATGTAGCCTAGTTGAGTAGGCCATTATTGTTAGGCCTATTTGTTTTGTTCTTTATGTTGTTATATAGGCTGGACTAAAGATGTGTTTCCTGTTCATGATCCTTGCTCATTTTATGTTAAAATGCATTAAGTTATTTAGGCCTATCACTTTTCAGTGCAATTAAACTTTCAAATTTAGTTCTGCCTTCTTGCCTTTTTAAAAATATTTTTCCCATTAAAATACCATTGTGACAACCAACCCCATATTGTGTGACAACCAACCCCATAGTGTGTGACAACCAACCCCATAGTGTGTGACAACCAACCCCATAGTGTTTGACAACCAACCCCATAGTGTTTGACAACCAACCCCATAGTGTGTGATAACCAACCCCATAGTGTGTGACAACCAACCCCATAGTGTGTGACAACCAACCCCATAGTGTGTGATAACCTACCCCATAGTGTGTGACAACCATCCCTGTAATGGGGTTGGTTGTCACAATGTGTCAGAGTGTCTTTGGTAGTTAATTGCCTCTTTGTTACAATGAGTTGGAAAATGAGAGGGATACACATTTCAAGCCAACAACTTAAGCTTCAATTTAATGTAGGAATGACTATTGAAAGATGTTTTGATGATGAGCAATCATCAAAACAGTAAAAAGTGTGACAACCAACCCTGTTCTCCCCTACTTCATTTTTCAGCCCTCGACTTGGAGCACTCATTCTAACAATAAGTTTGTTCCATTGGGAGCCAGCCTGCATTCTCAAGCTGCACACATAAGGGCTTCACTGTTACAGGTTCTTTCCCTGGCCTGCATTAATGTCAAAGCTTATGTTTCTGACCAGCTGCTCTCTGTTCCTGCAAAGTAAAATAAGTCATCCATTTTTGCTCAAATTTGAAATAGTCATTCTCAATCCTCTCCGGTGCTGTCCTGTACCTTCCGCTGTTCTCTCAGCCGTATACAAATTGGAGCGAGTGCCCAGCTTGATGTGTGATTACCAGCACACGCGGGAGATTGCCACAATCAAACATCTCGAGGAGACTCACCGCAGCTGAGCCAACAGGTAACCATTTTGGTCTTTGTACGTCAGCCGGCCCCAGTGAAAAGCGAACGCTCGCGCCTGCTCCAATAATGTGTGCTCCATGTAGCTGCCCTCGCTGGATTGAAGCATCAAACCCTGCAAAGTCAATTTCTATGAGCTGATTAAATCACCCACGGCACAATCAGCAGCAGGGTGTTGGAAAATAAACATCCTGCTGATGGTGTGTGATAGAAGGTGTTAGCAGGCTCTTGGGAGAAGGATTTTGTGACTGCAGAAACACATGTTGACTCTTTGCTGTGACAAGGGGATGGAATTTATTGCAAAACCGTACCTTTTAGCCGATTGAGGAAGGTTTTAGTTGTTTTTTTAAACTGTCAGAGGACACAAAATGATAATCAAAATCTCTTTTTAATTAATTGCCTTTATTAAGCTTCTCAAAAGATAATATCTTCACTTATTTTCCCATTGAACCGTCTCATACAGGCATGATCAGATCTCTTTGACCTCCCTTTTATTACATTGTGGGTTTTTTTTTCATAGTAAAATGTGATTTATTTGCCGGCTTCTGACACATTTTGGATAAAAGGGACATTTTTGATTAAACTACATAAAAATACAGACTACACATTCTTGCCATCATTTAGCATTCCTGTAATCATTACTAATAAACTTACCTTCAGTTGTATGATTGCCTTTAACATTTGAAGCATAAAACAACTAATATTTGGCTCCTGGTTTCATTACCAATCTGTCCCTGAGCTTGAAACTCAATTAGATGCGATTTTCACATCAATTTTCTCACAGAGTGATTCCTCAAGAAAACGCCACAGGCAACTAATCTCGGAGTAATAGCAATATAGCTGTTTTCATGATTAATATGCATAAAAATATTACATATATTTCATTTCCCAGCTACCACAGATTAGGTTTGGAAAGGGTCAAATTTCTAATGGGGTTTTGTACAGGCAATCACACTCAAGTTTTCATTTCCTTTTCTTGCAATTTGTATGAGGGGAGACATTTACGTCAGTAAAACTCCAAAACACATTAAGAGGAGGTGATTGGACACATCTCTGAATAAATGGACCCTGAAACAGGAACTAGCTGATGACAAATGCCTGTAATAACAAGTTTGATGTGTAGATTTTTGTAACTTCTAACAATCATATGTTTAAACTATGTGTGCAGACAGATGAAAGTCATTTGTTTACACTTAATAATATCCAGATTATTGCACAATGAGATTAACAGGGAAGGTGAGGAGATCTGCCAAGCTGAGGATTATCTCTTTAATTATTCTGGAGATGAAATTAAATAATTACTGTTTGATTAAACATGCATGTTAGATTGTGGGAGTATAAGCCAATATTTTTCATATTCAAAATATGAAGAGCAAAGATTTATTTAATCTTCTTTATAGGCAATAAATCTGTATGACATTTAGTTTTTATTAAGTGGTGATACCCTGACAGTGATCTTTGTAATCAGATCTCGTTTGGTGTGTTAAGAGGATACAGATATTTCTGTGTAATTTTTGCTTGTTATACCATCTTATATTCTAAATTGTATGCAATTAAAACAATTTTTTTTTTTACATGTATGTACTTCAGGGTCCTGATATTGAGCACCATTGTCATGGTTTCCTGGCACATGAGCTTTCTTTCCACTTATTTTTCATCAGCAATTACAAACAACACTACAGTCCGTCACTTACATTTTGAGTAACTGAGAACATTAAACCTCAAGCCCTTCAATCCCTTTACCAACAGGATAGTGAAACCTGCACAGACTGGACATTCTTCTGTTAATAGAAGATCTTTGAAATCAAATTTATCCAGCAGAAAAATGATGTTTGCTTATTCATTAAAGACTTTTGCTGGTTACACTCCAGATCAGCCCTGCCAGCAGGATTTTGTGTATTTTACCTGTGAAAGAAAGGTGACATGTATCATTTTCAAAAGGTACAACACAATCTATTGGAAAATGTACCTGTTAACTTTGTGATGGTATTAGTAACCTTGCCCCTTAAACCTAAAGCTCCAGGACATTCCCATACAACATGTATAAAAGAGCCAATGGTTCCCGCAGGGCAAGATTAACTACATGGGTTGGACGCTGGCACTTGACCCAAGGATGTGATTATTCACGCTATTATAAGCTACTTTGATTTTCATTCATTGACAAATCCATTTACACCTCTCCTGTTCAAGTCTGTCTTAGCCAGGTGAGAATTAAGACCGTAATTAACACTCAAACTCAGAACAGTACGTGCTGTTTATGAGTCTGTATTGATGATTTAAGGTGCCATGTCATTTGCTGGTGTTAGTCCACTGTGTTTTGTCATGACAACACAGTTGTAGATTTTAGAGCACCTGATGCTTCCATCTGCTGAAAAGCTTCATGGAGATCTGTTTGGATTCAGCCCCTGTCCACAGCACCAACACTTCTACCAAATGCTCAGCAGTGCCACAGGCTGATCACCTCTATGTCACATTGCATTGATGCAGAAATATGTTGTAATGGAGCCCCAATTAAGTATTTAGTGTGTGAATGAACAAACTTTTGGAAGGAAGTTGGATGTTCCTGTATTTTAAATCAGTTTTCGAATGATCTTAGAAAATATTGTAATAATTTTGAGACGTGTGATTTAGATTTTCATGAGCTACAATCATCAAAATTACATCAAAAAATGACTTTAAACATTTAACTGTCATGCATTTGGAATTTATGAAAGATTATCTTTATAAAGTTCCTTGCAAAGAATTAACTTTTTATTGATATTATAACTTGTTGAGATGCATATGGACCCCCATAACCCAACAAGTACAGACTGTGAGGAGGCCACTGGGAACCTGACAGCTGTAATGCTAAATCTACCAAACCTCAGGTGTGTATTAATTAAACATTAGTGTAAGATGAGATTTTATTTTGGTGTAAGTATTTGTATCATTGAGTCTTCAATGAAGTTTGAAAGACTTCTATTTCATATATTGCACTGCCTCTTTAAGGTTGCTCAGGGTGATATGGTTTGAGTTTAAGTAAATGTGTCACGAGTTTGATGTGCTGTTGTCCTATGTTGAGGAAGGGTCATTAAAGGCTTCACGACGCACAGTAGAAGTTGTCCTGTGCTCTTTCTTCCCCACAGCCCTTAAGTATAATAAATTAAGTTTCAAGTTAACGCTGTTGAAGTTTAACAGGTCTGAAGAGATTAAACAAGTTACGGCGTTACATTAGTGTATGCATAACAAGGCCTCGTAGAACACTGGGCTACAGAAACTAGTTAAAAATGCAAGATGATATTACAGAAACATTGCGCAAATCTGTGGCCAATTTGCAATACCAAAATAAAAACTGTCAGACGAGTGCATTATTTGTAATTAGGGCCATTGGAAGCATAATTTGCTCAGGAATGGTACACTTTATCCTTGTATTTATACAACGTCATTTTAGCTTGCACTGTGCAGCAGCTGTATTTATTCATGGTTTTTAGTTGTCCAAAAGACCGGAGTGTGTAATGGACTGTGTTTATTTATGTAAATGTAAATAGAAACTAGCTGCCACTTTAAATTACCTTGAACAAATATTAAATAAATAATGTAGGGGATTGAATAAAGTTATTATACCTCAATTTTTCCAAGTCTATATTAAGAAATAAGAACCTTACAGACACCTAAAGTCTCAGGATCTAATAGATGAAAAGAGGAGTTCAGTGATACTGATGAAGTGAACAGGCAAACGTGAACAGACTCACAGTAGCCATAATAAATTACACCACAACTACGGGCCATGAATAATATGTATGAGTAGTTCCAGGGTAGACTCATTATTAAATAGTAATTACTTTAAACTAGACAGTAATTGATGACGACGTCTTGGATTGATGTTGCTGTTACTTTCATTAACAGTCAAATGATTTAAAGTGTTACCCATAAAGATGTAATTAGACTCAAATTTTACAACTTCTGCTGATAGCCTAAAAGTGAGGAGGAGATTTTTAGAGAGTGCTGCTCGAGAACATTTCAACCTGTTACTCGAGAAGCTCCTTGACACCTGTGTGCAAATTTTAAACATGCATACTTCACCTTTATACGCCACTTACTGTAATTCTTTGGCTGAGTGCAGGATCACGGTATCATGGTTAAGCCTTGTTGATTTGTTGTGCAATGACCCACTTCACTTTACCCGGCCTCCAAACCTCATCATGCACCTCAGTCTCCTCAGTTTACAGTGGAGTGCGTCTCCTGATGAGGGTGAGTCTCCTGGATGGAGGCCTCCTGGAACAGATCGAAATGAAAGAGTTGAGAAAGTGATGCAGCATATGGTGAATAAACCTCACTGCTACATTTACAAAAAATGGTTAATGTAGTTACAGTTTATGTGAAAGGGTAAAAATGCAATACACACTATCACCCTGAGCTTCTGCAACTACAGATCACAAGATCATTCACAACAGAGAAGCTTACAGTGGTTTTCTATTTACATGCATGTGTTATTTCAACACGTGTTATTCCAAAAATTAAAACGTCCAAAATAAGAACTAAACCATCCACAGAAAATAGAAGTGATACCTTTCCTTAACTCAAGGTGCGGCTTTGTTAATTAAAGCTCCAGTGAGGAACTTTTGGTCTGTGTTGATTTTGGCGCCCCCCTGTGGACAAAGCTGTACCTGCTCTCTCTATACTGATTTTTTCCTCTACATGAGCAAGCAGTTTTTAATCTAAAAATCTCAACTTGCTTAATTTTAATGGTCAGTTGTGTTGCTAATCAAGAATTGTAGCTGGGGGAAATGTAGCATAAAGGCTGTTTTAGCAGGAATAGCACCTGCCAGTGGTTTCAGGCATCTAAAATAACTACAAAGAAATAGTGTGATTTTATACTTATGGTGTGGTTTGGTGTTTGTCATAACCAGCTCAAAAGTGCTCACAGGAGCTTTAAATAGTATATGATATATATCACACATGTGATTGGCTCAGTTATTTGTATATAATTCAAGTATAGTAATGCATCAAACAGTATATTAAGGTGCCTTTTACTTTTATTATAATACAGTAATATACTGTATCTTCTTAATGTTGTTGTTTTTACATCCTATGCTAAACTATGATATATTTTTCAATATCAGTGCTAGCTACATGGCTCTTACTATTGTGAAGCCCTTTTACTGGTTGCCTGGTCCAACACTTTTGAACAAGTCTCAAGAACTATTAAGTGGATTTGCATGAAAACACAGGTTTTTGTTCATGGTTTCCAGAGGATGAACCCAACTGACTTCTTTAGTGCCTGCCACAATATCCCTATATAAAGACAGAGGTATTGGATCTAAACTCATAGGCCTCAATCAGCCATAATACCTTCAAGTGTTGTGGTGCTTGAGTCCAAAACATCAACTGGAGCACTGACTGAATCAGGACTTGAAAGATAAAGAGGAGGACTCAGACTTAGATGGAGAGGAGGACTTACTTATTGTTGAATTTAACAGTTTTTGTTAGTTTTTTTTGTATAAAGCCCTAAAAATGTATTCAGTTTTGAGTAAGGGCTGGCACAAGTGTTCACCCGCATGTGTGTTCACACTCCAACATGCCATTAGAGGCGCCACGAATCATGGGTTGTGCTTTCAAACTGCAAGCAAGAGCAGTGCAACATGTTCGATGTGTAAAAAAAAATCCATCAAGGAAAAGAACTCAAACTTTAACAGACATCTGTCCAGGATGCATCCAAAAAAGTAAGTGAGAAGGTAAAGTTATGCCCGTCTTGGGACTCAGCTCAGGGTCGACTCAGACCTCAGGACTCAACTCAAACTCGGACTCTCACACTCTTCTTTCCTGGTTCGAGGTTTGGGAACTTTAGGACACAAGTGATTTCTGCACAGTCTGAATTTTGGTACAGGCATTCTTGCCTGTTAGGTTCCTCTGACTTTTTATCCAGGTCAGAAAACTGTGCTTATACTTACCAGGTATGTGTGCCCTGCTATCCAGTTCTGGCATGCATTATGTACTTTCATACACTACTTTTTAAAGCATTTATAGATATGCCTTTGCTTATGTGGAGCAGACTATATAGAAATATTGAACTCCAGAGTTGAACTTAATTACTGTATTTTCTTCACCACTTGCAAAGTTCCTTTTCACAATTTACCCATCTGCCTCATTTTTTCATTATTCAATTGTATTCAAGTTGTTTCTTTTAAGTCAGTTTTTTTCAATCTATTAGCTTTTAGCCTTAACATTATCTTTATATGGATTAATTGCTAATTTTGCGACACATTGCTCCGTGTAATTAAAAAACGTTTTATAAAAGCTAATGTCCCCAAGAGTCTGATTAGTGCATCTTTAAGAAATAAAATCAGATTAAAATAATTAAATCAGATACCCAAGAGCTGCAAGACATTACCACATTTACCACAAAACAGAGCACCAAACCAAATAAATATTTGAAAACACATTTTATGAGTGTGAATCCAGAGATCCCAAGGGTTGTTAAATTCTTCAGAGAGTCCTGAAGACACTGTGGTGTGGATTTAATGCAGTATTTCTTGGTGGTACAAAGTAAAAAAAATCCTCTGCTCCTGCTGCACAGATGGTAGCAGTTAACTGACCTTACGCCATATTCCTTCAAGTTCATCTTTTCTGCAAGTGTTAATTATGCAGGGGAAGGTTTTCTGAGCACACAAGCTTCTTCGCAGCAGGCCATGGTTTCTGCAGTGGAAGGTTACACATATTCACACCTGGGAACTGCTCTGCACAACCTCAGTCTTCTGCTTACTGCCCACTATAGCAGCTCAGGGCCGGGTGTCTTGCTCAGAGGCACTTTGACTGGAGCTTGCTCATCCTCGCCAAACACATTCTCCCAAATGGTCAGCGAACTGTTAGAATTTGAGCTCCTGACCTTACTGACACCAGCCGACATTTCTTTCAGCTACAGCTGTCCCTTATGTGCAGCAGGGGTTTTTTTTTTTTTTTTTTTTTTACAAAAAGGCTGGAAGAGAAGTTATTATTAGAGAGACCTCCCTCACCTCCTCCCACTCCTCACCCTGTTATCCTTAGCTGACCAAAATGACATCATATATGTTCAAGTGCTCATTAAATGCTAACACGTGCAGCCAGAGGGCTAAAAGAACACGGGAAGGATTCACACATCGCCTTTCTCTTTTTCCACTGCTATTTTAATGTAATGTATGCAAGATATGGCCTCATTACAAACATTCATCTGTAACATGTGCAGAATTCTCGGCTAAGCTGAAAGAAAGTTGCCCAGGGAGGATACCACAGCTGTGAGGGAATTTAAGACATGCCTATATTTGACAACAAAATGTAAACTGCTCATAAATTAAACTCAACATATCTAAAAGACTCTACATCTAATTAAAATCCAGCCAGAAGAAGAATCTTTAAATGCAGTAAAAGTAAGGATTGTGCTGCTTTTTTAACATTCTTTGTTTTTCTATAGACTTTTGCACCTTCATGTATCACCCACATTCACTCCTCATATTAAGAATCCTCCCACAGAGTCCATTTAGTTGCCAGCAAAAGCTGTTTGAACCCATGTCAACTGCTTTCAAGTCTGGCTCATTTCATCTTCAGCCACCAGTATGTCTCCAGTAACACTTTGTTAGAGTAATCAACAATGTCAGCATTAGGAATGAGCGCGTGTGTCGACTAAAAGATTAAATGTTCTTACTCTTGGTAGTCAGTTAGACAAATTGTTAAAATCTTTATGACTGGTACGCAACGCAGGTGGCCTAGCGGTCTAAGCGTCCCATGTATAGAGGCTATAGTCCTCATCGCAGAGGTCGCCGGTTTGACTCCTGGCCGGTCAACCATTTACTGCATGTCTTCCCCCCACTCTCTACTCCCCACATTTCCTCTCTATAGTTGTCCTGTCCATCAAAGGTGAAAAAAGCCCCAAAAATATATCTTAAAAAAAAATCTTTATGACTGTAGGCCTCAAATTGCAGGTCAAATAACATTAGAAGAAAGTCATTTCTTTGACATGCCCAGAACCTGGGTTGACCACTTGCCTTTCAAAAGATGCTTAACCATCACTGGACAATCGCATTATAGGAAAAAGGTTTAGGGAGTAGTCATTTCAGAACTTCAGTTCATTTTAACCATTCAAATTGAGGTTCTGTGCTCTAATACTTTTTTTCTGCAG
This sequence comes from Notolabrus celidotus, assembly GCF_009762535.1. NCBI lineage: Eukaryota > Metazoa > Chordata > Actinopteri > Labriformes > Labridae > Notolabrus > Notolabrus celidotus. The sequence continues at coordinate 24,907,926 of NC_048288.1, forward strand.
CACACAGATTGAAAACAAGAGAAGCAATTGGAAAAAAAAGATGAGTTTGGATCATAACATGAAAACACAAATAGCCTAGCCTTTTAGTGACTCATTCAAGCCACATGGACCGGTCGTCAAGTTGACTAGGAGCGGAGGAGAGAGGGAGAAAGAGAGGTCAGGGAGCTAAACGGTCCAGCCTCTAGTATTGGTCCAGTAATGGAAAATAATTGGAGAATAAATGGAGCAAGTCTGTTGGAGATGAATAGAAGACAAAAGACAGGTTATAGAAGTCAATTTCAGCTGTTGATAGAGAGACAACTGTCATGAAGGAGATAAAATGACTAAAAACTAACACCATGTGTGAGAGTCTGTATAGACAAATTAGAAATTGGGGTATTTTAGGAAGTACAGTGTATCATCCTTGCTGTGATGTACTGACTTTGCCCTCATACAGCCGTGTATAAAACAACAGAGGTAGACAGAGTAAAAGCCGCTTGTAAATCAACCAGCAGCCATTAAACCTGGAGCTTCCTGCAGAGACTTTAACTTGAGAAAATGTGCACCATTTTCTCTCTGATAGTGTAGTGAGCCTCCGATAAAGACATCCCTGACTCCAAATTCATAGCACGGCTTCCAACTGAGATTTGTATTTCATTAGTTGGATGCTGTGCAGCTGCAGAGCAGCCTTTTATTTGACAATGTACAGTTCACACTGTGCCCTTGAGACTATTTCAAAAATCTCTTCCGTTTCTGCACCAAAGTAGAAAGAAGGATCCTATGAGCTCCATATTTACTTTTGAGTAAACGTTGTTTCAGGTAAGATGTTCCACATGATACAAGAGGCTTTTTGTAACTCGCAGGATGTTTGTATCCCCATGAGTCAAACAGGAAACATGAATAATGTTAAAGAAGTGTTCTTGTTATAGTGCAGTTTGATGAAGCCCCAAACTCAGAGGACACAATGTTTGGCTTTGAAGCCCCTTTTACATTAGGAATACATCAAAAGGAGACTGAAAGACTGGAGCTTTGGAAGAGAGCTTACATGCTCACATCTAAAATGTTATCTGAGGTTTATCAGGATATTGCTTTATTTCCAGTCAGCTTAGTGGGATGCTCCAATTCGCTAAGCACTAAAGAGAAACTACGACTGAAGCTGGTGCAGAGTTCCCACTCTTTTCCAGAGATCATTTTCCAGGACATTTTCATTGATGATCAAGTTTATAGTGAATCAGAAGAGCCGGCTCGCATCAAGAGAGAGCCGGCATTTTTTTCCTTTCGCTGCTTAGCTCTCACAGTGCTCAGCCTCAGCTCTGCTCACAGCAGAACTTTGTTTTGATTGGCCAGCATTGCGGCCATGCAGCCAATCACATGTGAGGATATAGGATACAGGTGATGGAGGGGAGGCTGTGTATCCTGGCTTCATCTGTTCCTTCAG